>NW_015092489.1:39517-40232 GCF_001431845.1 Calidris pugnax
AAAAAATAATAATAATAATTAAATAAAAAAATCAATGTGCACTTATCGATGCTAGATTGTTTTTTTTTTTCCTCCAAGCCGGATGAATTTTAAATTAATTGTCAAATCAAGGAGAGAGGAGGATTTTGTGAGCACGCCGGCACGGTTTAAACTGGTTTTTGTGCTGTTAGAGGGTGAGATGAAAGGATTGTGTCAGGGAATTGCTCTACGATGTCGGATAACCCCCCCCCCCAAAAAAAAATTTAGGATCCTGGGGTCCCAACCACCCCTCCTGACTCCCCACCGGCGCTCCATATCCCACCCCCACCCCCCAGCAGCGGGGATGCTGCAACCCTGGAGGAGATTTAAAGCTTTATCCCAGGATGGAGGGGGAAAATAATAAAAAAGGACTCCAAAAATCCACTTTTTCCCCAGCCAGGGTGAGGATGCCGGGGATGTGCAGCCCCTGCGAGGCGGCGGGGCCGGCATTGCTGACCGTGGGGCCCTCTTTCCCCCGGCTCGCTGGCGGTTTTCCGGAGGATACGGGATGCCGGCTACATCCCGGGGATGCTGGGGATGCTCCCAAAAATCCTGGATGCCGGGGGTGTGGGGGTGTGTGTGTGACACCGAGGGATAAAAACCTGCAAATTTTAGGCATGTTCCAACCCAACAAGGGAGTGGATGGAGGGGGTTCGAGGGGGGGGGAGAAGGTCTTTGTAGATGGTTTAAAGGGATG
>NW_015092489.1:40447-59639 GCF_001431845.1 Calidris pugnax
AAAAAATAATAATAATAATTAAATAAAAAAATCAATGTGCACTTATCGATGCTAGATTGTTTTTTTTTTTCCTCCAAGCCGGATGAATTTTAAATTAATTGTCAAATCAAGGAGAGAGGAGGATTTTGTGAGCACGCCGGCACGGTTTAAACTGGTTTTTGTGCTGTTAGAGGGTGAGATGAAAGGATTGTGTCAGGGAATTGCTCTACGATGTCGGATAACCCCCCCCCCAAAAAAAAATTTAGGATCCTGGGGTCCCAGCCACCCCTCCTGACTCCCCACCGGCGCTCCATCTGCCCCCCCCACCCCCCAGCAGAGGGGATGCTGCAACCCTGGAGGAGATTTAAAGCTTTATCCCAGGATGGAGGGGGAAAATAATAAAAAAGGACTCCAAAAATCCACTTTTTCCCCAGCCAGGGTGAGGATGCCGGGGATGTGCAGCCCCTGCGAGGCGGCGGGGCCGGCATTGCTGACCGTGGGGCCCTCTTTCCCCCGGCTCGCTGGCGGTTTTCCGGAGGATACGGGATGCCGGCTACATCCCGGGGATGCTGGGGATGCTCCCAAAAATCCTGGATGCTGGGGTTATGGGGGGTGTGTGTGACACCGAGGGATAAAAACCTGCAAATTTTAGGCATGTTCCAACCCAACAAGGGAGTGGATGGAGGGTGTTCGAGGTGGGGGGAGAAGGTCTTTGGAGATGGTTTAAAGGGATGGGGATGAGTGATGGGGAAAAGATGGAGATTTTTCAAGCTGTGGGGCAGGATTGCACCTATTGCACCCCATTACACCCCAGTACACCCATTACACCCAGCCCACAAACCAGTTGTGCCAAGGCATAAGCATTTCTACAGCCGGGAGGGTCTGGCTGCTTTAAAAAAAATGGGGAGAAAACACCTTTTCAGGCTGGGGGAAGAAGAAGATGGGGGGTTTTAAGGTGCTCCCCCATCAACCCTGGTTTTCCCAGGACAAAACCCAGCCAAAAGGCTCCAAACACCCCAGTACACCCAGCCCACAAACCAGTTGTGCCAAGGCATAAGCATTTCTGCAGCCGGGAGGGTCTGGCTGCTCTAAAAAAATTGGGGAGAAAACACCTTTTCAGGCTGGGGGAAGAAGAAGACGGGGGGTTTTAAGGTGCTCCCCCATCAAGCCTGGTTTTCCCAGGACAAAGGCATAAGCATTTCTACAGCCGGGAGGGTCTGGCTGCTTTAAAAAAAATGGGGAGAAAACACCTTTTCAGGCTGGGGGAAGAAGAAGATGGGGGGTTTTAAGGTGCTCCCCCATCAACCCTGGTTTTCCCAGGACAAAACCCAGCCAAAAGGCTCCAAACACCCCAGTACACCCAGTACACCCCAGTACACCCAGCCCACAAACCAGTTGTGCCAAGGCATAAGCATTTCTACAGCTCGAGGGTCTGGCTGCTCTAAAAAAAAAATGGGGAGAAAACACCTTTTCAGGCTGGGGGAAGAAGAAGAGGTTTTTTTTTTTAAGGTGCTCCCATCAAGCCTGGTTTTCCCAGGACAAAAACCATCCAAAAGGCTCCAAAAACATCCAATAGTTGCTCTCGCCGAGCTTTTTCCTGCCCCCAACTCCAGCATCACCCCCCCCGCCCCCAAACCCTGTTAATCTCTAGCTCAGGGCAGGAGCTGCCTGTTAATAATTAAATGGACTTTGCAAAAAAACGTCTCCCCCCCCGGGGGCAGGGAACACCCTGCAAAATCCAGCCAAAAAAAACACCCCAGGGGATGGGGGGGGGAAGAGATCCCACACCCCCAGGTGCCTTTTGTTGTTAAAATTGCCAAGCCCAGGCAAAAATCTCCGGGAGTTGTGTGTGTGTGTGTTTGGGGTTGGTTTTTTTTTTCTTTTCTTAGGTTTTTTTTTCTTTTTCTTTTTTTTTTTTAAGCTCAGGAAGCCTGGTTTAATAACTCCAGCCTTGGCTGGGGTTTCAGGAAACCTCTTACCTCTGCTTGTGCCTCATTTCCTGATCTAATCCCCAGCTCCCGGAGGGCAGAGAGGCGCCGCTGGCGCTCGGAGGGGGTTTAGACTTTTCCATACAGCCGAGTTCCAGCCTCCCCCACGGGCAAGAACCAACCTTTCCTCCATGAGACGGCCAAAAAAAAACCCACCCCCAAATCCCCCCATCCCTGGAGGTCTCCGGGATCGCTCCCCGGGATCGGCTCTTCCCCTCTCGGGATGCGGCGTCTCCATCCACCGGCTTTTCCTCCGTCGAAGGAGCGAGGTTTTGGAGTCTTGGCGAGGACACCTGGCTTGTGGGTGGGTTTTTTTTTTTCCCCAGCAACTATTTTTTCTTATTTTCTAGGAAATTCCAACTGGAAACGAGGTCTGGGGGGTTATTTACCCGGTTTGTGCTGCTGAAATCCCAGCGGTGCCACCCTTGGCTTCGATGATGCTTTTGGGCATTGAGAGCATCTTCCAAGCCCAGATGGAGAAGGAGGTGACCCTAAAACCTCTTTCCACTCCCGACGCCACCCTGCCCCGAGCAGCCCCAGCTCCAAACCAGGCAGGACGAGCGAAGGCTCAAGAAAATAGTGTTAATTTATTAGACAAGGCTCACGACAGCACCGTACGGGAACCCAAGGCCGTACGTCATTCACTTACACCTCGATGCGCTGGAGTGGAGTTAAAAAATAAAGAGATTTGGGTGGGGGAGTTTTGTTGGTCTTTTTTTGTGTGTTTTGTTTTGTTTTGTTTTGTTTTTCAATGCTACAAGGTCCCGTCCAGAAGCAGAGATGCTCTGAGGGAGCATCACAAGTGGAAAAGATGCCCGTGGCTGATCCCCCAGGGGGATTTTGGGGACTGAGGAGCATCCTTGGGGACGGGGTGGTTTGTAAACAGTCCCTACACATCTAGGGTGGGTGCAGGGGGGGTGGTTTTTTTCACAGTGAGCAGAAACACGAGGCTTAGGGGGGTGAAGGGGGGGTTTGCCCTCACCCTGAGATGATCAGGGACCCTCTTCTTGGTGGTTTGGACCAGCCAAGGAGAGGAAACAGTACTGGTGCCCAGTGTGGGGAAGAGGGATCCGAAGCCAGCACGGGAGAGGTCCTGGAGGAAGGGCTGGACCATTTCTCCTCTTCTTCTGGACCTTCTCTCCCCCAGTTTGCTTCTCCAGCATCCCCTCCTCTGGGCTGTGGGGCTGGCACGGGTGGATTCACAGCTGAGATGCCGTGGGTCTCCCCACGGGGAGGACGAGCCCTGCTGCCCGTGGCATCCCTCCATTTAACCAGGATAAATAAATAAAGGACAGTATTTAAGGGCTGGCAGGCTGGGGGGTGGGGGAGAAGCCCGGCGTGTGCTATCTCACGGCGATGGACATCTTGGGCGTAGCGAAGAGTGGTTCGTTAAGGGGCGGCCAGGATGGCTGCTGTTGGCTCAGCTCCTTCTCCAGCCTCTTGAAAAGCTTCTTGGAGGCTTTCTTTCGGCGCAGCCTGCGGAGGCAGCTGAGCAAGCCATGGTCCAGGGCGGTCTGCAGCAAAAAAAATGGGTTTTGGGGAGGCTGTGGACCTCGAGGAGAGGGCACATCTGATGCCAAGGTGGGCCTTGCTCTCTCCGTGCCCACAGCTCCTGGAAAAAGGGTTGCTTGGAGAGCCCCAAAAGGATGAGACGTGTCCCCTGTGTGCCCAGTGCCCACCCTGGGTTGACCTACCTCCAGCACAAAGGCAGCAAAGAAGTTGAGGGCAGCGATCCCCAGCAGCAGCAGCTTGAAACTCAAGTCGTCGATGCCCTGCAGCTTCAGCAAGCTCTTGGGGAAGCCCACAGGGTAGAGGGTCAACCATATCATGAGGCCAAAAAGGAGGATGAGGACTACCAAGAAGAGCACTGAGGGGGAGAAGGAAGAGGGTTGAGGAGGGGGGGATGAAGGTTTGAGGTCTCTCTTCGCCCCTGTGGCCAGCATCATCCTCACCGTTGGTGTAGAGCGGCTCCCGAAACGGGTACCCCTTGGACATGGCGACGGCCAGGATGAGGTACTGGAAGCCCGTGACACAGAAGAGGACTGTGTTCTCATAGTTGGGCAGGTTTTGGGGAGCTGTCACCGTGCTGTTCAGTGGCACGTACCTGAGCCAGGCAGGGGAGAAGAGAGGGGGTGAGAGGAAGCGAGAGGCAGAGAGAGGGTCCAAATTGTCAACCCCTTCTTCTCCACGAGCACATGGGAGCTGCAAGATGGCTGGTCACATCCTTGGCCAACACCAGGGCGTCCTAGCCATCTTCTGGGCTGTTCCCAAGGATGGCTGGTCACATCCTTGGCCAACACCAGGGCGTCCTAGCCATCTTCTGGGCTGTTCCCAAGGATGGCTGGTCACATCCTTGGCCAACACCAAGGGCTTCCTTGCCATCCTCTGGGCCGTTCCCATCACTAAACCCACGTGAAGACGGGTTCCTCACCAGCTCTGCGAGACGGTGATGAAGTAGCTGAGGACCTGCACAGTGATGAGCAGAGCTGTCTGGAGGAGCAGGCTGCCCAGCACCAGGACGCTGATCAAGGCCCCCTGGGGACGTTCCACTCCCAGCTCCTGGGCAGGACCGGTGCGACCCATCAGCACGGCCACGGTGGTGGTGATGATCAGGTCGAAGAAGAGGAACTGGAAATCGCTCAGGTTGGTGTTGATCTGGGAAGGAGAAACCACCCAGCTCTCAGTTGGGGGGGCGGGTGGTTTAGGAAAAGGACAGGCTAAAACCCAGCGGTGCCAAGGTGACCTGAAGGCATCTGGGCAACCCTTGACTCACCGTGTAGAGCAGGAGGACGGACACAAACTGCACCAGGCTGTACAGGGCCATGTACTTAAAGACGCCAAAGGAGGTGACCAGGGAGCACCTGCCCTCCCTGCATGGACAGAGAGATGTTCAACCACCAGCCCAACACCCTTGTCCCCCAAGAGGGGACAGAGACACCCAGGAGACACCTTCCCCTTGGCTTTTATCCCCCACCCCGAGGCTCCGGGCAGCTCACCGGATGACGGTGGGCACGCACTCGATGTTGGCCACGCGGGAGGTGAAGGGAGAGGCCACCGACGCCTCCGCCTCCGACAGCGAGATGCCCACGTCGGCCGCCTTCAGAGCCCCACAGTCGTTGGCCCCGTCCCCACACATCCCCACGCAGTAGCTGTGGTGAGAATCACACAATGGTTCGGGTTGGAAAGGACCTTAAAGTCCACCCAGTGCCACCCCCTGCCCTGGGCAGGGACACCTCCCACCACACCAGGTCCCTCCAAGCCCCCTCCAACCTGCCCTTGAACCCCTCCAGGGATGGGGCAGCCACAGCTTCTCTGGGCAACCTGGGCCAGGCTCTCACCACCCTCACACCAAACAAGTTCTTCCCCACATCTCAGCTCCATCTCCCCTCTTTCAGTGTCAAACCCTTCCCCCTCCTCCTAGGGCTCCCCTCCCTGATCCAGAGTCCCTCCCCAGCTTTCCTTGAGCCCCTTGAGGGACTGGAAGGGGCTGGAAGGTCTCCCCGGAGCCTTCTCTTCTCCAGGCTGAACCCCCCCAACTCTCTCAGCCCCCCCTCCCAGCAGAGGGGCTCCAGCCCTCCCAGCATCTCCGTGGCTTCCTCTGGACCCTCCCCAACAGCTCCATGTCCTTCCTGTGCTGAGAAGTGACCTGATATTTCATGATGGGACTGAGGAAAAGCCTTGGGGCTCCAATGTTGTATATTTAGGATCACCCCACACCTGGGAGAGGGCAGGAAGCCATTTGGCAGCTGCCAACCACTCCGGCACACAAGAGGAGGACTAACCCCCTTGTCCTCCTCTGTCCCCCCACCCCTCGGAGGCTGGAGGGGCTTACTTGAGTTCTTGCAGGCTGCCCACCAGCTGAGTCTTCTGCTCCGGGGACATGCGGGCGAACACAGTGGCTCGGATGAGGATCTGCAAAGAACGGGAAGGCTCCGTGGTAGCACCTGCATCCCTGCTCAGCTGGGGCAGAGGGGACCCCTGAACCCCAAAAAAACCACAGAATCACAGAATCTTCTAGGTTGGAAGGGACCTTAAAGATCAACTTGTCCAACCGTCAACTTAATTTTGACAAAAATAGACACCCACACAACAAACAAGGAGCATCACCATCACTAAACCATACCTCCCAGCACTACATCAACCCCTCTTTTGAACACCTCCAGGGATGGGGCCTCAACCACCTCCCTGGGCAGCCCATTCCAATGGCTGAGAACCCTTTCAGTGAAAAAATTCTTCCCAATATCCAGCCTGAACCTCCCCTGGCGTAACTTGAGGCCATTTCCTCTTGTCCTGTTGCCTGTTCCTTGGGAGAAGAGACCGACCCCCACCTCTCTACACCCTCCTTTCAGGGAGTTGGAGAGAGCAATAAGGTCTCCCCTCAGCCTCCTCTTCTCCAGGCTGAACACCCCCAGCTCCCTCAGCCTCTCCTCATAAGACTTGTGCTCCAGACCCCTCTCAGGGCATCTTCTTTTGGAGCTGCGAGGCTGCAGCATGAAATCTCGGTGAGGGCAACCCCACCAGAGGGATTCCCCACCAGAGGACTCACCTTGGGCAGGAGGTCGGCGAAGTGCTCGCAAACCACGGCGAAGGATTTGCCGTTCAGGGCGAAGTGGGGCTGGAGGAAGCAGCCGTCCCGCTGGCACGGAGCCTGCCAAGGAAAACAGATCCCTTTTTTTCCACCGTGGGGCTTTGGCTGGTCCTCAAACCCCCCCTGCCCCCCGTTGAGCCCCCCCTGAACAACCGTCTGAACCCCCATCCTCAGCCCATGGGGAGCAAGAGGTAAAGCAGCTTCCCCTAAACCTCGATTTCAGGCACATAAAGTGATGGTGTTTTAGATAAAATGTTTGGGTGACCAAGCCCTTCTGGCCAAGCCTGGAGCTGGACCCCAGGAGGGTTGTTTGGAGCATCAGCTCCAGCCTGACGTGCTCCCAGGGTGAAAAAATGAGCAGGTCATCTTCTGAAGATTTAATAAGGGGCAGAATCACGGAATCAGGGAACCATGGTGACCACTCCCGGTGACCTTTTTTCTTCTGCATGCTTAGAGATGACATCCAGGATGAGATGTTCCAATTTACACAGAAAGATAAAAGCGTGCCTCTGACCGCAGACAGCACTGTCTCTGGTAACACCGCGCTGTGTCTCCCTTCAATGTTGTGGTGAAACACAGTGCTCGGCAGAGTCCCTCCTGTAAAAGGGCCAATTGCAACCTCTCTGACCTTATTTTGGGGGCTTTGCTTGCTGGTGGCCAGGAAGGCACCAGACTGGAAGAGCTGTGACTATGCACGGTGATGCTCCACCGGCGCAGACCACAGCGGCACCCCATGAGCAACTTGGGGGGAGCTTTTCCATGTTGTTAGCCCCAGCTCCTGTTAACCACTGTGCTTTGTAAAAAAGCACAGTTGCAAGTACACAGAATCATAGAATCGTCTAGGTTGGAAGGGACCTTAAAGATCATCTAGTCCAACCATCAACCTAACTCTGACAAAAAATAAATAAGAAATAGGAAATAAAAATTACTAAACCATATTCCTGAGGACCATGTCTACCCATCTTTTGAACACCTCCAGGGATGGTGCCTCAACCACTTCCCTGGGCAGCCCATTCCAATGCTTGATAACCCTTTCGGTGAAGAAATGTTTCCTAATATCCAATCTGAACCTCCCCTGGTGCAACTTGAGGCCATTTCCCCTAACCTCTAAGATCCATCCTAAGATCCACCCCTAACCTCTATTGGTGCCTGGGGTTCTTCCTCCCCAGGTGCAGGACCCTACATTTGCCCTTGCTGAACTTCATGAGGTTCTTCTCTGCCCAGCTCTCCGGCCTGTCCAGGTCACACTGGATGGTGGCCCAGCCCTCAGGGGTGTCAGCCAGCCCTCCCAGTTTGGTATCTTCAGCAAACTTGCTGAGAATACACTCTGTCCCCTCGTCCAGGTCATTTATGAATATGTTGAACAGGACTGGGCCGAGTATTGACCCCTGAGGGACACCACTGGTCACAGGCCTCCAACTTGACCCCGCTCCATTAATTAGAACCCTCTGAGTCCTGTCACACAACCAGGACTCAACCCACCTCGCCGCCCCCTCATCTATCCCATGCTTCCTTAATTGCACCCATAATTGTCTTTAGGAGCAATGACGCTGGGAAAGGAGATCCCCACAAGGCATCTGGCAGAGTTTGGTCCCCGAAGTGTCACCTGAGGGGGACTCACCTCCGGCGGCTCCTCGCCCTGGGAGTGCTCGGCCAGGATGAATTTGAGGGCGGCGGGTTTGTCGTGGCTGGGGGGGGAGGCGTTGACGAAGATCACCCGCTCCTTCGGCTCCACCATGCGGCAGCTCCGGGCCACGTTGACGGCCGTCAGCATGTTGTCCCCTGGCAGAGAGAGGTGGTGGTGGTGGGGGTTGAGTAGCCACCAGCCACGTTTGCTAGCCAGCCAAGAAGAGCGGCTCAAACCTGTGGCGTCCCCTCTCCTTGGCCACCACAGCCACGCTCCCTTTGCTCCCCTCAGTTTTGGGGGAGAGCTTCAAAACCTCCTTTCTGCCCTTACCCCAGAGAAAGGCAGCGGCTTCCAACCCTTATCTTGTTGCAGAAGACCTGAAGGAGACTCCTACATCCCCCTCATCAGCTGTGAAACTTGGGGTGCTCATGAGATACCAACATTTCTGTGGTCCCAGCTCTGTGGGTTCATGCTGCCTCCATCCAAAAGCCCCCTGCACCCCCCTCCAGACCCCACCTGATGTGAGCCCACCCCCAAGAGAAGTGCCTACAAGCAGCGGGGGATGCACAAAACCAGGATCCACCAGTCCTCCCAGTGCCTCCCAGCTACCCATTTCTGGTGGAGAAACCCTCCACCTCTCGGCAAAACGTCAAGGGAGAGCTGTCCCCCCCTTCTTCCCCAGCCCAGTGTCCCCGTTCCCCTCCGCAGGGTCACCTGTCACCATGATGGGGCGGATGTTGGCGTTCCTCAGGAGGTGAATCACCGGCGCCGACTCCGGCTTGAGGACATTTTTCATGACGAGGAACCCCAGGAAGGTCAGGCTGCTCTCCAGGGAGTCCCTGGTGGGACACAAGGAGCCGTTCAACACCATCTCCGACACAAGGCAGAGGGGATCAGTTGGGATAAAGAGCTGAAGATCCACCAGCGGTGGCTTTGGTGTGGGTCAGGGTTTAATTCCTTGCAGGCTGCGGGGCAGCGAAGCATCCCGTGAAATGCTTGGGGCAAACAAGCCAGAAATGGAGAAAAAAAAAAGCTGTTGGCACCAACCTCGGGAGCTGGAGGGCCTCCTCGAAGGTGGACACGGTGCTCAGGGCTTTGCAAGCCAGACCCAAGACGCGGAAGCCATCCGTGGTGTAGTGTCGCAGCATCTGGGAGAAATCCAGGGGCACTGGCAGTTGTGAGGGAAAAAGCAAGGTCAGAACTTGATGAGGGGCCTGGAGCATCTCTCTTAACGAGGAAAGGCGGAGGGACTTGGGTCTGTTCAGTCTGGAGAAGAGAAGGCTGAGGGGGGATCTGATCAACACCTCTAAGTCCTTCCAGGGTGGGTGTCAGGAGGATGGGGCCAGGCTTTTTCCAGTGGTGCCCAGGGACAGGACAAGAGAAAACGGGCCCAAACTCGAGTATAAGAAGTTCCACCTCCCCATGAGGAGGAACATCTTCATTTTGAGGGTGGCAGAGCCCTGGCAGAGGCTGCCCGGAGAGGTGGTGGAGTCTCCTTCTCTGGAGACATTCCAACCCCCCCTGGACACGTTCCTGTGGGACCTGCTCTGGGTGGCCCTCCTCTGGGTTGGACTGGGTGATCTCCAGAGGTCCCTTCCAACCCCACAGCATTCTGTGATTCTGTGTAACCGTCCCCCAATGACCCCAGGCTCTGCAGACCCAGCAAGGGGAACCAGGGCTCCAGCTCCCAAAGGATCAAAGGGCTTTGGATGCTCTTCCAGCCTCCGACCCCCTTTCCCTGTCTTCTGGCTCCTGTTTTCTTCCCCCTTCCACAAGGTTGGAGCGACACCAAAGCCCCTGTGCCTCTGGGAACTGCCCCACAGCATCCCTGAGGATAATCTCCCTGTGGGGATGAGCTGTGGATGCAGAGATGATGGAGCAGCAGGACCGGCCGTTTTTCAGCCGTCCCCCAGTACGTACCAGTTTCCTTCCTGCAAAGACTGGCCACCATCTCCGGGGCACCCTTGACGTAGCCATGGGCTGAGACTTCTCCGGGCATCTTCACCAGGACACTCATCCTCTGCAAGGAGGAGGAGAAGGGGAAACGCCGGAGGATCCCCAGGGGCGACTGGTGCTTCTGGGGAGGAGAAGAAGAAGGTGTCAGGGCCGGGCAGGACCTTCTCTGGGAGGTAGAACCTCTCCAGGGGCTTGTGAAGAACAACCATCCTCTGGAGGTGCAGATCTGGTGACTTGGGGAGCCTGAACCACTCTGGTCCCTGGGACCTACCCTGTCTCGTGGCTGTTCTTCCTCAGGAGGGGGTTTCATCACAGCCAAGACCTTGGTCCCAAACTCCTGGAAGGCGGGCAGCTCTCCTTCCTCCTCCTCCATCATCTCCAGGCGCTGAAACCAAGGCAGATGCTGGGAGGGCAAAGCCCTGCCTTGCAAGCCCCAAGCCCCATCCACCCCACGGATGGCTTTTCACACCCCCTCTCCCAGCAAAGCAAGATGTGGAGCACCTTCCCTCTTCGTAGAAACCCAACTTTGCCCACAGCTTGTCTCACCCAGCCGGTGGATTCCACCATCTTGAGGTCCACGGGGTCCCCGATGGGCTGCGCCCGCAGCAGCGAGACGGTGTGGCAGGAGGCCAGTGAGTAGAGCAAAGGACCGGCCGGAAGGCAACGGGGCTCGTGGACGATGGGCATGAAGTGGTTGTCCTCCAGTGGGACCACCCCCCAGACATCCAGACCTTCCTCCGTCAGGGTTCCCGTCTGCGAGGAAGAGCGTGGTGGGTCCAGGATGGTCCCCCTGAGATGGAAACCGTTGTCCCACAGTTGGTGAGGAACCGAGGACTCACCTTGTCGAAGCAAACCAGGCGGATCTTCCCGCAGAGGTTGATCCTGGGGGGGCTGATGCAGAAGATGCCCTGTTTCTTCAGCCTGTTCTGGGCGTAGATGGTGCCCACTGTCATGGCAGCCGGCAGAGCCGGGGGCACGATGACGGTGACGAGGTCCAGGGCACGGATGATGATTTGCCCCACGGGGACCTGGCAGGTGAGGAGGAAGAGGGGTGGGCATCCTGATGGCCCTCGCTCATCTTCTGACGGTCCCAGTGCCAGCCCGAGCACGGGGAGTCACCACCTCCAACAACCCTACCTGGTTTTTGACCAAGATGAGGATGCTGTAGATGGTGCCGATAAAAGCTGCACAGGAGGGAGAACGGGCTCAGTTACAAAGATTTTAAGAGGATTTTGGCTGCTCCTGACCACCCCTCCACGCTCAGACGTACCCAGGACAGCGAGGAACAGGACGAACTTCACAGCGTCCTTGTAGAACTTGAAGCTGACGGGTTTGGGGTAGAGGATGGAGCTGATGAGATCCCCTTTGGCCGTGCAAAACCCTGCGGGAGAGAGGGGCAGAAGGTAAGCACCTGCAAAGTCACCACGCCCAGAAAGGAGGTGCTTTTAATCCTGGGTTTTCCACCTCAATCCATCACCTGTGCGGGTCACCACGGCCAGGACTTCTCTGCCCACGTAGGACTTGGCTTGGATGACCTGGGTCCCACAGAACAGCGTGTGTCTCCGGTGCTCCTCGGGGGAATAGAGGGTGCCAGCTGCCTGGTTGCCACCCGGGAGAGGGGTTTTCATCACCGGCACGCTCTCCCCTGCGGTGAGGAACACCACGGAGGGAGGTTTGTCACCCTTGGTGGGCATCAAGATCCCAACCAAGGTGGGAAGGAGCTGGAGTAAGGTCAGTGAGGGACCAAAGCTTGGCCTCTCCCCCAAAATCCAGCACGGGGTGGTGGTGGAGACGTGCAGCCCACTGGGTGTTGGGGCTCTCACCCGTCAGCATGCTCTCGTTGACCATGCACTCGCCCGTCAGCAGCGCCGCGTCGCAAGGGACCAGCATCCCGTCGGCGGGGAGGCTGATGCAGTCGCCCGGCACCAGGTCTGCTGAGCTCACCACCATCTCCTCTGGAAAACAGCATGGCCGTGCTCAGGGACGTCATCATCCCAACATTATCCACAGGAGCATCATCCCGGCATCATCCCCAGGGACATCATCCCAGCATCGTCCCCAGGAACGTCATCTTGAGGAACATCATCCCAGTATCATCCCCAGGGACATCATCCTGGTATTGTCCCCAGGAACATCATTCTGAGGAACACCATCCCAGTATCATCCCCAGGAATACCACTCTGGCATCGTCCCCAGGAATGTCATCCCAGCATCATCTCCTAGGAACGTCATCCCAAGGAACGTAGTCCCAGTAGCGTTCCCAGGAACATCATCCCAGCAGCGTCCCCAGGAACATCATCCCAGTATCATCCCCAGGAACATCATTCCAGCAGCATCCCCAGGAACATCATCCCGACATCATCCCCAGGAATGGCATCCCAGCATGAGCCCCAGGAATGTCATCCCGGCATCGTCCCCAGGAACGTCATCCTGAGGAACATCATCCCAGTATCATCCCCAGGAACATCATTCCAGCAGCATCCCCAGGAACATCATCCCGACATCATCCCCAGGAATGGCATCCCAGCATGAGCCCCAGGAATGTCATCCCGGCATCGTCCCCAGGAACGTCATCCTGAGGAACATCATCCCAGTATCATCCCCAGGAACATCATTCCAGCAGCATCCCCAGGAACATCATCCCGACATCATCCCCAGGAATGTCATCCCAGCATCATCTCCTAGGAACGTCATCCCAAGGAACGTAATCCCAGTATCGTTCCCAGGAACATCATCCCAGCAGCATCCCCAGGAACATCATCCCAGTATCATTCCCAGGAACATCATTCCAGCAGCATCCCCAGGAACATCATTCCAGCAGCATCCCCAGGAACATCATCCCGACATCATCCCCAGGAATGTCATCCCAGCATGAGCCCCAGGAATGTCATCCCGGCATCGTCCCCAGGAACGTCATCCTGAAAAACGTCATCTCAAGGAACGTCATCTCAGTATCATCCCCAGGGACATCATCCCGGCATTGTCCCCAGGAATATCATCCCAGTATTGTCCCTAGGAACATAATCCAGGCATGGTCCCCAGGGACATCATCCCAGCATCATCCCTCCAGGAATATCATCCTGGCATCATCCCCAGGAATGTCATCCCAGCATCGTCCCCTAGGAACGTCATCCCAGTATCATCCCGAGAAACGTCATCCCGGCATGAACCTCAGGAACATCATCCTGAGGAACGTCATCCCAGTATCATCCCCAGGGACATCATCCTGGCATTGTCCCCAAGAACATCATCCTGAGGAACATCATCCCAGTATTATCCCCAGGAATACCACCCTGGCATAGTCCCCAATATGTCATCCCAGCATCATCCCCTAGGAACATCATCCCAAGGAACGTAATCCCAGTATCGTTCCCAGGGACATCATCCCAGTATCATTCCCAGGAACGTCATCCCAGCATCGTCCCCAGGAATGTCATCCCAGTATTGTCCCCAGGAACGTCATCCTGAGGAACATCATCCCAGTATCATCCCCAGGAATACCACCCTGGCATCGTCCCCAGGAATGTCATCCCAGCATCATCTCCTAGGAACGTCATCCCAAGGAACGTAATCCCAGTATCGTTCCCAGGAACATCATCCCAGCAGCATCCCCAGGAACATCATCCCAGTATCATTCCCAGGAACATCATTCCAGCAGCATCCCCAGGAACATCATTCCAGCAGCATCCCCAGGAACATCATCCCGACATCATCCCCAGGAATGTCATCCCAGCATGAGCCCCAGGAATGTCATCCCGGCATCGTCCACAGGAACGTCATCCTGAAAAACGTCATCTCAAGGAACGTCATCTCAGTATCATCCCCAGGGACATCATCCCGGCATTGTCCCCAGGAATATCATCCCAGTATTGTCCCTAGGAACATAATCCAGGCATGGTCCCCAGGGACATCATCCCAGCATCATCCCCAGGAATGTCATCCCAGTATCATCCCGAGAAACGTCATCCCGGCATGAACCTCAGGAACATCATCCTGAGGAACGTCATCCCAGTATCATCCCCAGGGACATCATCCTGGCATTGTCCCCAAGAACATCATCCTGAGGAACATCATCCCAGTATTATCCCCAGGAATACCACCCTGGCATAGTCCCCAATATGTCATCCCAGCATCATCCCCTAGGAACATCATCCCAAGGAACGTAATCCCAGTATCGTTCCCAGGGACATCATCCCAGTATCATTCCCAGGAACGTCATCCCAGCATCGTCCCCAGGAATGTCATCCCAGTATTGTCCCCAGGAACGTCATCCTGAGGAACATCATCCCAGTATCATCCCCAGGAATACCACCCTGGCATCGTCCCCAGGAATGTCATCCCAGTATCATCTCCAGGAATGTCATCCCAGTATTGTCCCCAGGAACATCATCCAGGCATCGTCCCCAGGAACATCATCCCGGCATCATCCCCAGGAACATCATCCAGGCATCGTCCCCAGGAATGTCATCCCAGTATCATCTCCAGGAATGTCATCCCAGTATTGTCCCCAGGAAGGTCATCCAGTGATCGTCCCCAGGAACGTCAACCCAGCATCATCCCCAGGAACATCATCCCGGCATCATTCCCAGGAATGTCATCCTGGTATCATCCCGAGGAACGTCATCCCGGCATGAACCTCAGGAACATCATCCTGAGGAACGTCATCCCAGTATCATCCCCAGGGACATCATCCTGGCATTGTCCCCAAGAACATCATCCTGAGGAACATCATCCCAGTATTATCCCCAGGAATACCACCCTGGCATAGTCCCCAATATGTCATCCCAGCATCATCCCCTAGGAACATCATCCCAAGGAACGTAATCCCAGTATCGTTCCCAGGGACATCATCCCAGTATCATTCCCAGGAACGTCATCCCAGCATCGTCCCCAGGAATGTCATCCCAGTATTGTCCCCAGGAACGTCATCCTGAGGAACATCATCCCAGTATCATCCCCAGGAATACCACCCTGGCATCGTCCCCAGGAATGTCATCCCAGCATCGTCCCCTAGGAACGTCATCCCAAGGAACATAATTCCAGTATTGTCCCAGGAACATCATCCTGGCATCGTCCCCAGGAATGTCATCCCAGTATTGTCCCCAGGAAGGTCATCCAGTGATCGTCCCCAGGAACGTCAACCCAGCATCATCCCCAGGAACATCATCCCGGCATCATTCCCAGGAACATCAACCCAGTATTGTTCCCAGGAATGTCATCCCGACATGAACCTCAGGAACATTATCCTGAGGAACATCATCCCAGTATCGTTCCCAGGAATGTCATCTCAGCATGAGCCCCAGGGACATCATCCTGGCATTGTCCCCAGGAACATAATCCCAGCATCATCCCCAGGAACATCATCCTGGCAACGTCCCCAGGAATGTCATCCCAGTATTGTCCCCAGGAACGTCATCCCGGTATCATCCTGAGGAACGCCATCCCAGTATCACCCCCAGGGACATCATCCCGGCATTGTCCCCAGTGGCTTTGTGCCTGGAGCCCTCGCTCATCGCGGGCATCGCTCTCACCTCCGCTGGGGCGATGGACTCGGACACCGACCGACATCTTGGCCATGTTCTGCAGCGTGGCGGTTTGCTGGGAGGGAGGGAGCAGTTAGAGCACACCAAAAAGTAGTTCCAAAAGTCCAGAAAAGCAACCATAAAACAGGTCTGGAAGGCTGAGGACCATGGATGAAGGACAAGTAAACCTGCCCCACCGTTGGTGTATGGGTTGTCCTCACCCAACTGGGCTCAGAGGGAGTTGAGCATCACCACAGGGGTCAAACGGCAGCAGAAAAGGGGAATATTCTGCTAGAGCTGCTTGTCCCAAACAAGCCCACCACCAACCTTCCTCGTCTCGTAGAGGGACAGCCCTAAGGAGATGGTGGAGATGAGGAAGATGCAGGCGGCATAGTAGTAATAGGCGTCGCAGACCCACAGCACGATGCTGAACACTTGGAAGATGTAGAAGGGATTGAGCACCTGGAAGAGAACAAGGAGAGAGGGTTTTTTTTTTTGGGGGGGGGGGAAGAGCTTCCTCCAGCCCACCGTGAAATCTCCAAGCTCCTTGAGGAACAACTGCTTATGCAGAGGAGAAGATGGCCCTTCCTCCAGCCCACCGTGAAACCTCCAGGCTCCTTGAGGAACAACTGCTTATGCAGAGGAGAAGATGGCCCTTCCCTGGGGCTGGGGATGAAGTAGCAGACTCCTCGCAAACCCCCCCCATCCTCCCTGGCTCTGCTTATGGTGGGTTCTCCTGAGGTTGCTCAGCCACCTCCACAACTCCCTGGGGATGCTCCTGTCTGAGCCAAGAGGCAGGACAGGGTCCCCTCTGCATCAGCTCTACCTTCTCTCATCTCTGCCCCACAGCTGCTTCTCCTAAAAGTCCTTTCTCCTCCCCAGGGAGGGACACGGAGCAGGAGAAGGACCTGCCCAGGGGTCAGGTCTTCAAAGCACAAAGGGTTCAAGGGTTCCAAGCATGGCCCACCTCCTCCACCAACAGCCGCGCGTAGGACTTGACGGGCACCTCGATGAGGTTGGGTCCGTAGATCTTCCTTCTGGAGAAGGGGAGAGAAAAAGGAAAGGGGGGAAGCAAACACACACTAGGGAAAAATCTGCATTTCCAACCCGAGGGACCCTCATGCTGCCAAGATCTCCACAGGAGGTCGGCTACATGGAGAAGCCAAGCCAGGGCAATCCAGCACAGACAGGAATCTTCTATTTTGAGGTCTGGGTGTTAAGAAAAACCCAGACTCCAGGATTTTCTGGCCCCTGGAAAAGCCTGATCTATGCTCCCCGGGCATCCCATGAATCTGGAAGGTCCCTACCTGGTGTTGTGGTCTTGCTGGTGGAGCCCAGCCTGGGCGAGGTGGAGATCTGCGCAGGTCCAGCCTTCATCCAAGACGCTGGCGAGCCCGAGGGGCGGGGGGGGAAAGAAAAAGAGAGGAACGGAGTCCAAATCAGCAGGAGCCTGGCCCGGCAGAAGAAATAACCACGGCCAAGTCCTTGGTGACACACACACAAAAAAAACCCACCACCCCCCCTCTTTGGGAGAGCATCTTGTTCCTCGGCATCCGCCGCAGCTCGCGGGCGCCAAGGAGCAGGGACAAAAGGGACACGGGGCGGTGGGGACCCGTCCAGCAGAGGGGCAGATGCCAAACCAGTTTCCTCTGCCCACAAAGACGAGCAACATCAACAACTTTGGAGGACGGGGGGGAAGGAGAACAACTTTCCCCGACCTGACGCCCCGGGGATGGTCTCCAAAGGCTTTGTAGGGCGGGGAAAAAGCTCCAGCCGTGGTTATGTGACATCCAGATGGGTCGGGATCACTTTGGGGGGGGTTGAGGGGTGTAAGGAGAGCAGTGGAGGGCTGCAGAGAGGTTCTCCGTGGTGGTGGTGGGGCTGGGGGGTCAGGAATACCTGACTTTGCAGTAGGCCTGCCGCCGCTCGATCCAGACGTAGCGCATGCCCTCGAAGAGGTAGTACCTCAAGATGTTCTTCTGAGGGGAGCAGGGTGGAAAAAAAGAAAGAAGGAGGTGTCAGTGGGAGAGGAAGGCAGGTGACACCCAGGGAGAGGATTTTGCGGGGATGGAGGTGGGAAGGGTCGTTGGTGTCACCTCTTCCTTCTCGTGGAGGCGGATGGTGTCCCGGTTCTCCTCCTCATCCGCCACGCCGATGGCGATGCTGGTCCTCCGGTCCTCCAGCCGGGCCCCGGGGTGGTGCTCCAGGCTGCTCGGGGTGGGAAACCAAGGGTTGGTCCCTCCCCATCCACAAACTCCCCCTCTCCCTCGAAACCAAAAGCCCATGGGAGCCCCAGCATCGCGGTGGGGACAGAAACCCCCGGCGTCGTGGTGGGAATGGAAGCCCCAGCATCACCTCAAGGATGGGACCTGGGCATCACAGTGGTGGGACAGGAGCCCTGGCATCATGGTGGGAGGAGAGGAGCCCTGGCATCACTGCAGGGATGTGAGCCCCAGCATCACGGTGGGGTGATGGGAGCCCTGGCTTCGTGGTGGGGGGACGGGAGCCCCAGTGAGGGCATGGGAGCATCATGGTGGGGACATGAGCCCTGGCATCCCCATGGGGACATGAGCTCTGGCATCACAGCAGGGACAGGAGCCCTGGCATTGTGGTGGGGGGACGGGAGGTCCTGCATCACCATGGGGATGTGAGCCCCGGCATCACGGTGGGGGGACAGGAACCCTGGCTTTGTGGTGGGGGTATAAACCCTGGCATCATGGCAGGAGGACAGGAGCTCCAGCATCACAGTGAGGGGACAAGAGCCCCAGCATCGTGGTGGGGGGACAGGAACCCTGGATTTGTGGTAGGGACAAGAACCCTGGCATCTCAGTGGTGAGACAGGACCCTGGCATCATGGTGGGAGGACGGCAGCCCTGGCATCACCGCAGGGATGTGAGCCCCAGCATCATGGCAGGGTGATGGGAGCCCTGGCTTCGTGGTGGAGGGACAGGAACCCTGGTTTTGTGGTGGGGACATGAACCCTGGGATCGGGGTGGTGGGACAGGTGGGCCCTGGCATCACCATGGTGGGGTCAGGAGCCCAACTCACCTCCCCTCGCCCAGCGCCTCCGTCCGCACGCGGGTGGTGAAGCACTGGCCAAATCGGTCCTGCAAGACAAGGACGGGGCTGAGCAGAGGGAAATGGGGAGTGTGTGTCCCCCCCCTCAGCCTCTCTCCTTCAAATGGGGACAGTGACACAGGCAGGGGGTCCCCGGCCACTCATCCCAGATGATGGCTGGTTTCTAGGGACAATAAAGACTGACACAAAGCCAGGCTGGCTGCTACGGAAGGGAAAGGGCAAAATTACTCCAGGAATAATAATTATTTTTAAACTGAAAAGAGGGAAGATCGAGATGGGATCTGGGGAAGAACTTGTTTGGTGTGAGGGTGGTGAGAGCCTGGCCCACGTTGCACCGAGAAGCTGTGGCTGTCCAATGCCTGGAGGGGTTCAAGGGCAGGTTGGAGGGGGCTTGGAGCAACCTGGGCTGGTGGGAGGTGTCCCTGCCCAGGGCAGGGGGTGGCACTGGGGGGGC
>NW_015092489.1:64015-73398 GCF_001431845.1 Calidris pugnax
TTTTCCACCTCAATCCATCACCTGTGCGGGTCACCACGGCCAGGACTTCTCTGCCCACGTAGGACTTGGCTTGGATGACCTGGGTCCCACAGAACAGCGTGTGTCTCCGGTGCTCCTCGGGGGAATAGAGGGTGCCAGCTGCCTGGTTGCCACCCGGGAGAGGGGTTTTCATCACCGGCACGCTCTCCCCTGCGGTGAGGAACACCACGGAGGGAGGTTTGTCACCCTTGGTGGGCATCAAGATCCCAACCAAGGTGGGAAGGAGCTGGAGTAAGGTCAGTGAGGGACCAAAGCTTGGCCTCTCCCCCAAAATCCAGCACGGGGTGGTGGTGGAGACGTGCAGCCCACTGGGTGTTGGGGCTCTCACCCGTCAGCATGCTCTCGTTGACCATGCACTCGCCCGTCAGCAGCGCCGCGTCGCAAGGGACCAGCATCCCGTCGGCGGGGAGGCTGATGCAGTCGCCCGGCACCAGGTCTGCTGAGCTCACCACCATCTCCTCTGGAAAACAGCATGGCCGTGCTCAGGGACGTCATCATCCCAACATTATCCACAGGAGCATCATCCCGGCATCATCCCCAGGGACATCATCCCAGCATCGTCCCCAGGAACGTCATCTTGAGGAACATCATCCCAGTATCATCCCCAGGGACATCATCCTGGTATTGTCCCCAGGAACATCATTCTGAGGAACACCATCCCAGTATCATCCCCAGGAATACCACTCTGGCATCGTCCCCAGGAATGTCATCCCAGCATCATCTCCTAGGAACGTCATCCCAAGGAACGTAATCCCAGTATCGTTCCCAGGAACATCATCCCAGCAGCATCCCCAGGAACATCATCCCAGTATCATTCCCAGGAACATCATTCCAGCAGCATCCCCAGGAACATCATTCCAGCAGCATCCCCAGGAACATCATCCCGACATCATCCCCAGGAATGTCATCCCAGCATGAGCCCCAGGAATGTCATCCCGGCATCGTCCACAGGAACGTCATCCTGAAAAACGTCATCTCAAGGAACGTCATCTCAGTATCATCCCCAGGGACATCATCCCGGCATTGTCCCCAGGAATATCATCCCAGTATTGTCCCTAGGAACATAATCCAGGCATGGTCCCCAGGGACATCATCCCAGCATCATCCCCAGGAATGTCATCCCAGTATCATCCCGAGAAACGTCATCCCGGCATGAACCTCAGGAACATCATCCTGAGGAACGTCATCCCAGTATCATCCCCAGGGACATCATCCTGGCATTGTCCCCAAGAACATCATCCTGAGGAACATCATCCCAGTATTATCCCCAGGAATACCACCCTGGCATAGTCCCCAATATGTCATCCCAGCATCATCCCCTAGGAACATCATCCCAAGGAACGTAATCCCAGTATCGTTCCCAGGGACATCATCCCAGTATCATTCCCAGGAACGTCATCCCAGCATCGTCCCCAGGAATGTCATCCCAGTATTGTCCCCAGGAACGTCATCCTGAGGAACATCATCCCAGTATCATCCCCAGGAATACCACCCTGGCATCGTCCCCAGGAATGTCATCCCAGCATCGTCCCCTAGGAACGTCATCCCAAGGAACATAATTCCAGTATTGTCCCAGGAACATCATCCTGGCATCGTCCCCAGGAATGTCATCCCAGTATTGTCCCCAGGAAGGTCATCCAGTGATCGTCCCCAGGAACGTCAACCCAGCATCATCCCCAGGAACATCATCCCGGCATCATTCCCAGGAACATCAACCCAGTATTGTTCCCAGGAATGTCATCCCGACATGAACCTCAGGAACATTATCCTGAGGAACATCATCCCAGTATCGTTCCCAGGAACATCATCCCAGCATCGTCCCCAGGAATGTCATCTCAGCATGAGCCCCAGGGACATCATCCTGGCATTGTCCCCAGGAACATCATCCCAGCATAGTCCCCAGGAATATCATCCTGGCATTGTCCCCAGGAATGTCATCCCGGTATCATCCTGAGGAACGCCATCCCAGTATCACCCCCAGGGACATCATCCCGGCATTGTCCCCAGTGGCTTTGTGCCTGGAGCCCTCGCTCATCGCGGGCATCGCTCTCACCTCCGCTGGGGCGATGGACTCGGACACCGACTGACATCTTGGCCATGTTCTGCAGCGTGGCAGTTTGCTGCGAGGGAGGGAGCAGTTAGAGCACACCAAAAAGTAGTTCCAAAAGCCCAGAAAAGCAACCATAAAACAGGTCTGGAAGGCTGAGGACCATGGATGAAGGACAAGTAAACCTGCTCCACCGTTGGTGTACGGGTTGTCCTCACCCAACTGGGCTCAGAGGGAGTTGAGCATCACCACAGGGGTCAAACGGCAGCAGAAAAGGGGAATATTCTGCTAGAGCTGCTTGTCCCAAACAAGCCCACCACCAACCTTCCTTGTCTCGTAGAGGGACAGCCCTAAGGAGATGGTGGAGATGAGGAAGATGCAGGCGGCGTAGTAGTAATAGGCATCGCAGACCCACAGCACGATGCTGAACACTTGGAAGATGTAGAAGGGATTGAGCACCTGGAAGAGAACAAGGAGAGAGGGTTTTTTTTTTTGGGGGGGGGGGAAGAGCTTCCTCCAGCCCACCGTGAAATCTCCAAGCTCCTTGAGGAACAACTGCTTATGCAGAGGAGAAGATGGCCCTTCCTCCAGCCCACCGTGAAACCTCCAGGCTCCTTGAGGAACAACTGCTTATGCAGAGGAGAAGATGGCCCTTCCTCCAGCCCACCGTGAAACCTCCAGGCTCCTTGAGGAACAACTGCTTATGCAGAGGAGAAGATGGCCCTTCCCTGGGGCTGGGGATGAAGTAGCAGACTCCTCGCAAACCCCCCCCATCCTCCCTGGCTCTGCTTATGGTGGGTTCTCCTGAGGTTGCTCAGCCACCTCCACAACTCCCTGGGGATGCTCCTGTCTGAGCCAAGAGGCAGGACAGGGTCCCCTCTGCATCAGCTCTACCTTCTCTCATCTCTGCCCCACAGCTGCTTCTCCTAAAAGTCCTTTCTCCTCCCCAGGGAGGGACACGGAGCAGGAGAAGGACCTGCCCAGGGGTCAGGTCTTCAAAGCACAAAGGGTTCAAGGGTTCCAAGCATGGCCCACCTCCTCCACCAACAGCCGCGCGTAGGACTTGACGGGCACCTCGATGAGGTTGGGTCCGTAGATCTTCCTTCTGGAGAAGGGGAGAGAAAAAGGAAAGGGGGGAAGCAAACACACACTAGGGAAAAATCTGCATTTCCAACCCGAGGGACCCTCATGCTGCCAAGATCTCCACAGGAGGTCGGCTACATGGAGAAGCCAAGCCAGGGCAATCCAGCACAGACAGGAATCTTCTATTTTGAGGTCTGGGTGTTAAGAAAAACCCAGACTCCAGGATTTTCTGGCCCCTGGAAAAGCCTGATCTATGCTCCCCGGGCATCCCATGAATCTGGAAGGTCCCTACCTGGTGTTGTGGTCTTGCTGGTGGAGCCCAGCCTGGGCGAGGTGGAGATCTGC
Organism: Calidris pugnax; assembly: GCF_001431845.1. Taxonomy (NCBI): domain Eukaryota; kingdom Metazoa; phylum Chordata; class Aves; order Charadriiformes; family Scolopacidae; genus Calidris; species Calidris pugnax. Next base: position 67,530 of record NW_015092489.1, read on the forward strand.
GCAGGTCCAGCCTTCATCCAAGACGCTGGCGAGCCCGAGGGGCGGGGGGGGAAAGAAAAAGAGAGGAACGGAGTCCAAATCAGCAGGAGCCTGGCCCGGCAGAAGAAATAACCACGGCCAAGTCCTTGGTGACACACACACAAAAAAAACCCCACCACCCCCCTCTTTGGGAAAGGGAGAGCATCTTGTTCCTCGGCATCCACCGCAGCTCGCGGGCGCCAAGGAGCAGGGACAAAAGGGACACGGGGCAGTGGGGACCCGTCCAGCAGAGGGGCAGATGCCAAACCAGTTCCCACTGCCCACAAAGACGGACAACATCAACAACTCTGGAGGACAGGGGGGGAAGGAGAACAGCTTTCCCCGACCTGACGCCCTGGAGATGGTCTCCAAAGGCTTTGTAGGGCGGGGAAAAAGCTCCAGCCGTGGTTATGTGACATCCAGATGGGTCGGGATCACTTTGGGGGGGGTTGAGGGGTGTAAGGAGAGCAGTGGAGGGCTGCAGAGAGGTTCTCCGTGGTGGTGGTGGGGCTGGGGGGTCAGGAATACCTGACTTTGCAGTAGGCCTGCCGCCGCTCGATCCAGACGTAGCGCATGCCCTCGAAGAGGTAGTACCTCAAGATGTTCTTCTGAGGGGAGCAGGGTGGAAAAAAAGAAAGAAGGAGGTGTCAGTGGGAGAGGAAGGCAGGTGACACCCAGGGAGAGGATTTTGCGGGGATGGAGGTGGGAAGGGTCGTTGGTGTCACCTCTTCCTTCTCGTGGAGGCGGATGGTGTCCCGGTTCTCCTCCTCATCCGCCACGCCGATGGCGATGCTGGTCCTCCGGTCCTCCAGCCGGGCCCCGGGGTGGTGCTCCAGGCTGCTCGGGGTGGGAAACCAAGGGTTGGTCCCTCCCCATCCACAAACTCCCCCTCTCCCTCGAAACCAAAAGCCCATGGGAGCCCCAGCATCGCGGTGGGGACAGAAACCCCCGGCGTCGTGGTGGGAATGGAAGCCCCAGCATCACCTCAAGGATGGGACCTGGGCATCACAGTGGCCAAAAGCCCGTGGGAGCCCCCACATCGCGGTGGGGACAGAAACCCCCAGCGTCGTGGTGGGAATGGGAGCCCCAGCATCACCTCAAGGATGGGACCTGGGCATCACAGTGGTGGGACAGGAGCCCTGGCATCATGGTGGGAGGAGAGGAGCCCTGGCATCACTGCAGGGATGTGAGCCCCAGCATCACGGTGGGGTGATGGGAGCCCTGGCTTCGTGGTGGGGGGACGGGAGCCCCAGTGAGGGCATGGGAGCATCATGGTGGGGACATGAGCCCTGGCATTGGGGTGATGGGAGCCCTGGCTTCATGGTGGGGACAGGAGCCCTGGCATCATGGTGGGGACAGGAGCTCCAGCATCATGGTGGGGACATGAACTCCAGCATCATGGTGGGGACATGAGCCCTGGCATCCCCATGGGGACATGAGCTCTGGCATCACAGCAGGGACAGGAGCCCTGGCATTGTGGTGGGGGGACGGGAGGTCCCACATCACCAAGGGGATGTGAGCCCCAGCATCGTGGTGCGGGGACAGGAACCCTGGCTTTGTGGTGGGGGCATAAACCCTGGCATCGTGGCAGGAGGACAGGAGCTCCAGCATCATGGTGGGGTGATGGGAGCCCTGGCTTCATGGTGGGGACAGGAGCCCTGGCATCACTGCAGGGATGTGAGCCCCAGCATCATGGTGGGGTGATGGGAGCCCTGGCTTCATGGTGGGGACAGGAGCCCTGGCATCACTGCAGGGATGTGAGCCCCAGCATCATGGTGGGGTGATGGGAGCCCTGGCTTCATGGTGGGGACAGGAGCCCTGGCATCACTGCAGGGATGTGAGCCCCAGCATCATGGTGGGGTGATGGGAGCCCTGGCTTCATGGTGGGGACAGGAGCCCTGGCATCACTGCAGGGATGTGAGCCCCAGCATCATGGTGGGGTGATGGGAGCCCTGGCTTCATGGTGGGGACAGGAGCCCTGGCATCACTGCAGGGATGTGAGCCCCAGCATCATGGTGGGGTGATGGGAGCCCTGGCTTCATGGTGGGGACAGGAGCCCTGGCATCACTGCAGGGATGTGAGCCCCAGCATCATGGTGGGGTGATGGGAGCCCTGGCTTCATGGTGGGGACAGGAGCCCTGGCATCACTGCAGGGATGTGAGCCCCAGCATCATGGTGGGGTGATGGGAGCCCTGGCTTCATGGTGGGGACAGGAGCCCTGGCATCACTGCAGGGATGTGAGCCCCAGCATCATGGTGGGGTGATGGGAGCCCTGGCTTCATGGTGGGGACAGGAGCCCTGGCATCACTGCAGGGATGTGAGCCCCAGCATCATGGTGGGGTGATGGGAGCCCTGGCTTCATGGTGGGGACAGGAGCCCTGGCATCACTGCAGGGATGTGAGCCCCAGCATCATGGTGGGGTGATGGGAGCCCTGGCTTCATGGTGGGGACAGGAGCCCTGGCATCACTGCAGGGATGTGAGCCCCAGCATCATGGTGGGGTGATGGGAGCCCTGGCTTCATGGTGGGGACAGGAGCCCTGGCATCACTGCAGGGATGTGAGCCCCAGCATCATGGTGGGGTGATGGGAGCCCTGGCTTCATGGTGGGGACAGGAGCCCTGGCATCACTGCAGGGATGTGAGCCCCAGCATCATGGTGGGGTGATGGGAGCCCTGGCTTCATGGTGGGGACAGGAGCCCTGGCATCACTGCAGGGATGTGAGCCCCAGCATCATGGTGGGGTGATGGGAGCCCTGGCTTCATGGTGGGGACAGGAGCCCTGGCATCACTGCAGGGATGTGAGCCCCAGCATCATGGTGGGGTGATGGGAGCCCTGGCTTCATGGTGGGGACAGGAGCCCTGGCATCACTGCAGGGATGTGAGCCCCAGCATCATGGTGGGGTGATGGGAGCCCTGGCTTCATGGTGGGGACAGGAGCCCTGGCATCACTGCAGGGATGTGAGCCCCAGCATCATGGTGGGGTGATGGGAGCCCTGGCTTCATGGTGGGGACAGGAGCCCTGGCATCACTGCAGGGATGTGAGCCCCAGCATCATGGTGGGGTGATGGGAGCCCTGGCTTCATGGTGGGGACAGGAGCCCTGGCATCACTGCAGGGATGTGAGCCCCAGCATCATGGTGGGGTGATGGGAGCCCTGGCTTCATGGTGGGGACAGGAGCCCTGGCATCACTGCAGGGATGTGAGCCCCAGCATCATGGTGGGGTGATGGGAGCCCTGGCTTCATGGTGGGGACAGGAGCCCTGGCATCACTGCAGGGATGTGAGCCCCAGCATCATGGTGGGGTGATGGGAGCCCTGGCTTCATGGTGGGGACAGGAGCCCTGGCATCACTGCAGGGATGTGAGCCCCAGCATCATGGTGGGGTGATGGGAGCCCTGGCTTCATGGTGGGGACAGGAGCCCTGGCATCACTGCAGGGATGTGAGCCCCAGCATCATGGTGGGGTGATGGGAGCCCTGGCTTCATGGTGGGGACAGGAGCCCTGGCATCACTGCAGGGATGTGAGCCCCAGCATCATGGTGGGGTGATGGGAGCCCTGGCTTCATGGTGGGGACAGGAGCCCTGGCATCACTGCAGGGATGTGAGCCCCAGCATCATGGTGGGGTGATGGGAGCCCTGGCTTCATGGTGGGGACAGGAGCCCTGGCATCACTGCAGGGATGTGAGCCCCAGCATCATGGTGGGGTGATGGGAGCCCTGGCTTCATGGTGGGGACAGGAGCCCTGGCATCACTGCAGGGATGTGAGCCCCAGCATCATGGTGGGGTGATGGGAGCCCTGGCTTCATGGTGGGGACAGGAGCCCTGGCATCACTGCAGGGATGTGAGCCCCAGCATCATGGTGGGGTGATGGGAGCCCTGGCTTCATGGTGGGGACAGGAGCCCTGGCATCACTGCAGGGATGTGAGCCCCAGCATCATGGTGGGGTGATGGGAGCCCTGGCTTCATGGTGGGGACAGGAGCCCTGGCATCACTGCAGGGATGTGAGCCCCAGCATCATGGTGGGGTGATGGGAGCCCTGGCTTCATGGTGGGGACAGGAGCCCTGGCATCACTGCAGGGATGTGAGCCCCAGCATCATGGTGGGGTGATGGGAGCCCTGGCTTCATGGTGGGGACAGGAGCCCTGGCATCACTGCAGGGATGTGAGCCCCAGCATCATGGTGGGGTGATGGGAGCCCTGGCTTCATGGTGGGGACAGGAGCCCTGGCATCACTGCAGGGATGTGAGCCCCAGCATCATGGTGGGGTGATGGGAGCCCTGGCTTCATGGTGGGGACAGGAGCCCTGGCATCACTGCAGGGATGTGAGCCCCAGCATCATGGTGGGGTGATGGGAGCCCTGGCTTCATGGTGGGGACAGGAGCCCTGGCATCACTGCAGGGATGTGAGCCCCAGCATCATGGTGGGGTGATGGGAGCCCTGGCTTCATGGTGGGGACAGGAGCCCTGGCATCACTGCAGGGATGTGAGCCCCAGCATCATGGTGGGGTGATGGGAGCCCTGGCTTCATGGTGGGGACAGGAGCCCTGGCATCACTGCAGGGATGTGAGCCCCAGCATCATGGTGGGGTGATGGGAGCCCTGGCTTCATGGTGGGGACAGGAGCCCTGGCATCACTGCAGGGATGTGAGCCCCAGCATCATGGTGGGGTGATGGGAGCCCTGGCTTCATGGTGGGGACAGGAGCCCTGGCATCACTGCAGGGATGTGAGCCCCAGCATCATGGTGGGGTGATGGGAGCCCTGGCTTCATGGTGGGGACAGGAGCCCTGGCATCACTGCAGGGATGTGAGCCCCAGCATCATGGTGGGGTGATGGGAGCCCTGGCTTCATGGTGGGGACAGGAGCCCTGGCATCACTGCAGGGATGTGAGCCCCAGCATCATGGTGGGGTGATGGGAGCCCTGGCTTCATGGTGGGGACAGGAGCCCTGGCATCACTGCAGGGATGTGAGCCCCAGCATCATGGTGGGGTGATGGGAGCCCTGGCTTCATGGTGGGGACAGGAGCCCTGGCATCACTGCAGGGATGTGAGCCCCAGCATCATGGTGGGGTGATGGGAGCCCTGGCTTCATGGTGGGGACAGGAGCCCTGGCATCACTGCAGGGATGTGAGCCCCAGCATCATGGTGGGGTGATGGGAGCCCTGGCTTCATGGTGGGGACAGGAGCCCTGGCATCACTGCAGGGATGTGAGCCCCAGCATCATGGTGGGGTGATGGGAGCCCTGGCTTCATGGTGGGGACAGGAGCCCTGGCATCACTGCAGGGATGTGAGCCCCAGCATCATGGTGGGGTGATGGGAGCCCTGGCTTCATGGTGGGGACAGGAGCCCTGGCATCACTGCAGGGATGTGAGCCCCAGCATCATGGTGGGGTGATGGGAGCCCTGGCTTCATGGTGGGGACAGGAGCCCTGGCATCACTGCAGGGATGTGAGCCCCAGCATCATGGTGGGGTGATGGGAGCCCTGGCTTCATGGTGGGGACAGGAGCCCTGGCATCACTGCAGGGATGTGAGCCCCAGCATCGTGGTGCGGGGACAGGAACCCTGGCTTTGTGGTGGGGGTATAAACCCTGGCATCGTGGCAGGAGGACAGGAGCTCCAGCATCACAGTAAGGGGACAAGAGCCCCGGCATCGTGGTGGGGGGACAGGAACCCTGGATTTGTGGTAGGGACAAGAACCCTGGCATCTCAGTGGTGAGACAGGACCCTGGCATCATGGTGGGAGGACGGGAGCCCTGGCATCACTGCAGGGATGTGAGCCCCAGCATCATGGCAGGGTGATGGGAGCCCTGGCTTCGTGGTGGAGGGACAGGAACCCTGGTTTTGTGGTGGGGGCATGAACC
>NW_015092489.1:74694-82322 GCF_001431845.1 Calidris pugnax
AAAAGTAAATCATTTGTCATAAATGCTCTCTTTCTAATAACTCCTGGAAAAAATATAAAGTTTGAAAGCCTTGCTGGAATTTTCATGTTGTAAAATAACCCTCCCCTCAAAAAAACATCATAACCGTCAATTTCTCTGATTATACAGAGTTCCTGCATGGCTCTATTTTTAAACATCTGTAATTCTGCAGACTTTGACCATTTTTAACTGTGTAGCACATTTTATTATTTAATGCCTTCCTATAATTAAAAAAAATAACCCATACACATGTAAAAATAGATACCATTTTGCTTTCATCCTTTTTTTTTTTTTTTTTGGGGGGGGGGGAAGAGCTTCCTCCAGCCCACCGTGAAATCTCCAAGCTCCTTGAGGAACAACTGCTTATGCAGAGGAGAAGATGGCCCTTCCTCCAGCCCACCGTGAAACCTCCAGGCTCCTTGAGGAACAACTGCTTATGCAGAGGAGAAGATGGCCCTTCCCTGGGGCTGGGGATGAAGTAGCAGACTCCTCGCAAACCCCCCCCATCCTCCCTGGCTCTGCTTATGGTGGGTTCTCCTGAGGTTGCTCAGCCACCTCCACAACTCCCTGGGGATGCTCCTGTCTGAGCCAAGAGGCAGGACAGGGTCCCCTCTGCATCAGCTCTACCTTCTCTCATCTCTGCCCCACAGCTGCTTCTCCTAAAAGTCCTTTCTCCTCCCCAGGGAGGGACACGGAGCAGGAGAAGGACCTGCCCAGGGGTCAGGTCTTCAAAGCACAAAGGGTTCAAGGGTTCCAAGCATGGCCCACCTCCTCCACCAACAGCCGCGCGTAGGACTTGACGGGCACCTCGATGAGGTTGGGTCCGTAGATCTTCCTTCTGGAGAAGGGGAGAGAAAAAGGAAAGGGGGGAAGCAAACACACACTAGGGAAAAATCTGCATTTCCAACCCGAGGGACCCTCATGCTGCCAAGATCTCCACAGGAGGTCGGCTACATGGAGAAGCCAAGCCAGGGCAATCCAGCACAGACAGGAATCTTCTATTTTGAGGTCTGGGTGTTAAGAAAAACCCAGACTCCAGGATTTTCTGGCCCCTGGAAAAGCCTGATCTATGCTCCCCGGGCATCCCATGAATCTGGAAGGTCCCTACCTGGTGTTGTGGTCTTGCTGGTGGAGCCCAGCCTGGGCGAGGTGGAGATCTGCGCAGGTCCAGCCTTCATCCAAGACGCTGGCGAGCCCGAGGGGCGGGGGGGGAAAGAAAAAGAGAGGAACGGAGTCCAAATCAGCAGGAGCCTGGCCCGGCAGAAGAAATAACCACGGCCAAGTCCTTGGTGACACACACACAAAAAAAACCCCACCACCCCCCTCTTTGGGAAAGGGAGAGCATCTTGTTCCTCGGCATCCACCGCAGCTCGCGGGCGCCAAGGAGCAGGGACAAAAGGGACACGGGGCAGTGGGGACCCGTCCAGCAGAGGGGCAGATGCCAAACCAGTTCCCACTGCCCACAAAGACGGACAACATCAACAACTCTGGAGGACAGGGGGGGAAGGAGAACAGCTTTCCCCGACCTGACGCCCTGGAGATGGTCTCCAAAGGCTTTGTAGGGCGGGGAAAAAGCTCCAGCCGTGGTTATGTGACATCCAGATGGGTCGGGATCACTTTGGGGGGGGTTGAGGGGTGTAAGGAGAGCAGTGGAGGGCTGCAGAGAGGTTCTCCGTGGTGGTGGTGGGGCTGGGGGGTCAGGAATACCTGACTTTGCAGTAGGCCTGCCGCCGCTCGATCCAGACGTAGCGCATGCCCTCGAAGAGGTAGTACCTCAAGATGTTCTTCTGAGGGGAGCAGGGTGGAAAAAAAGAAAGAAGGAGGTGTCAGTGGGAGAGGAAGGCAGGTGACACCCAGGGAGAGGATTTTGCGGGGATGGAGGTGGGAAGGGTCGTTGGTGTCACCTCTTCCTTCTCGTGGAGGCGGATGGTGTCCCGGTTCTCCTCCTCATCCGCCACGCCGATGGCGATGCTGCTCCTCCGGTCCTCCAGCCGGGCCCCGGGGTGGTGCTCCAGGCTGCTCGGGGTGGGAAACCAAGGGTTGGTCCCTCCCCATCCACAAACTCCCCCTCTCCCTCGAAACCAAAAGCCCATGGGAGCCCCAGCATCGCGGTGGGGACAGAAACCCCCGGCGTCGTGGTGGGAATGGAAGCCCCAGCATCACCTCAAGGATGGGACCTGGGCATCACAGTGGTGGGACAGGAGCCCTGGCATCATGGTGGGAGGAGAGGAGCCCTGGCATCACTGCAGGGATGTGAGCCCCAGCATCACGGTGGGGTGATGGGAGCCCTGGCTTCGTGGTGGGGGGACGGGAGCCCCAGTGAGGGCATGGGAGCATCATGGTGGGGACATGAGCCCTGGCATCCCCATGGGGACATGAGCTCTGGCATCACAGCAGGGACAGGAGCCCTGGCATTGTGGTGGGGGGACGGGAGGTCCTGCATCACCATGGGGATGTGAGCCCCGGCATCACGGTGGGGGGACAGGAACCCTGGCTTTGTGGTGGGGGTATAAACCCTGGCATCGTGGCAGGAGGACAGGAGCTCCAGCATCACAGTAAGGGGACAAGAGCCCCGGCATCGTGGTGGGGGGACAGGAACCCTGGATTTGTGGTAGGGACAAGAACCCTGGCATCTCAGTGGTGAGACAGGACCCTGGCATCATGGTGGGAGGACGGCAGCCCTGGCATCACCGCAGGGATGTGAGCCCCAGCATCATGGCAGGGTGATGGGAGCCCTGGCTTCGTGGTGGAGGGACAGGAACCCTGGTTTTGTGGTGGGGACATGAACCCTGGGATCGGGGTGGTGGGACAGGTGGGCCCTGGCATCACCATGGTGGGGTCAGGAGCCCAACTCACCTCCCCTCGCCCAGCGCCTCCGTCCGCACGCGGGTGGTGAAGCACTGGCCAAATCGGTCCTGCAAGACAAGGACGGGGCTGAGCAGAGGGAAATGGGGAGTGTGTGTCCCCCCCCTCAGCCTCTCTCCTTCAAATGGGGACAGTGACACAGGCAGGGGGTCCCCGGCCACTCATCCCAGATGATGGCTGGTTTCTAGGGACAATAAAGACTGACACAAAGCCAGGCTGGCTGCTACGGAAGGGAAAGGGCAAAATTACTCCAGGAATAATAATTATTTTTAAACTGAAAAGAGGGAAGATCGAGATGGGATCTGGGGAAGAACTTGTTTGGTGTGAGGGTGGTGAGAGCCTGGCCCAGGTTGCCCAGAGAAGCTGTGGCTGCCCCATCCCTGGAGGGGTTGAACCAGGTTGAAGGGGGCTTGGAGGGACCTGGTGTGGTGGGAGATGCCCCTCCTGGGGGACAGGGACAAGATGATCTTGAAGGTCCCTTCCCACCCAAACCATCCCATCATCCTCTGAATAATCTGGCCTTGGGGCAGCGCGTTGCTTGGTGAAAGGAGATGTCAAACATGGATCCAATGAGGGGAGGGTGACAAACACCAAGGAACATGCCCCTGGGGGAGCCCGACCCCAACCAGAACTCAACCCCAGACCTTCCCCCACCCTCAGGACACCCCTTGGGGACTTACTCTGATGATGACCCAGTCGGCCTGGCCCAGGGCGCAGGGTTGGCACTTGGCCTGCACCTCCAGGCTGGGCTTCCAGTGGAAGAGGAGGAGAAGCAGCCCCGCCGTCAGCACGGAGCACGCGTGGCACAGGGCCACCCGCCACGTCTTGGTCTGGTAGCCCGTCACCTCCTGGAAGAAAGGAGATCACCTTTCCGGGGATGCTCATTCATCAAATCAACCAAAAATTAAGATTCCCAACCGCCCTAAAACCCTCGACTGAGAAAAGCCCAACACTTCCTGGTGGGATTTAACACCAGGCAGGTGGTGGAGTAACTTCAGGGCTGGAAAGCCACCGGTTTGGGCTGGTGTGGTAGAAAATATGTGGATTTTTGTGCCAGCCCTTCCCAAAAGTCCCTTCCACCCCGTGGTGAAGCCCTGGGAACGTACCATGCGGGATTTATCGGCGTCCGGCTGCAGCGTCCCATACCCCGGCCGCTGGCCCCCCAGCAGCCGGCTGCTGTCTGCAAAGTCCAAAAAAAAGGGGGAAAAACACAGTAAGGAGAGCTGATCCGAGGGTGTTTTTTAGGAGACGGGCTCCCCACGGCATCCCTGGCTCCATCCCAGGAGGTGGCTGCTGGACTCGGTGTCCCCTCTGCCACCCACCCCGGCTGCCGGAGGAGCTGCTTGGGGCCACCTCGGTGGTGCCAGGGTTTTTGGGGGGGTGAAAAGGAGGGGGGGGGGATGCTGTGGGTGCCCTGGTCACCTTCTGGTGGCACGTGACGGTGACGGGAAGGACGCCAAAGGAGCCCGGGGAGAGAAAAACTGGCAGAAAACCAGGGGGAAGGGAAGGGGGGGGCTGGGGCAGAGCCAGGGCGAGCGCAGGGAGAGCTTTCCCAACCACTTGTTTTTCCCCCCAAAACAATGAGGATGTAGCCATAAAATTTGCCTTTTTTTTTTTTTACCCCCCTCCCCAAGTTCTAATGATGCTCAGCACCTCCTGTTCCCTGCTGCGCCCCAGTACCCAAACTGGGAGACTGTGGGGTGGTCAGAGGCATCACCCCAGGTGGGATTTTAATCATCACCTTCTGTCCCCCCCCCCAAAACCCACCCAAAACCCACCCAGTCCCATCCTCCGGGATGTTCAAGCAGGAGCTGGGGAGGTAACACGTGGCACAAACACAAACCCCAAGAGCCAATTCCCACCCCAGCAGATTAATTTCCTGGGCAGGTTTTCCAGGAGGGTGCTCAGACCAGTTTAACCATTTACACCCCGGCTGGGTCCCTGCCTCTGCCCTCTCTCCCACCCCCAAAAGCTCCTCTGCAGGTGACAAAAGCAATTAATCAAACCCCCTGGGTTTTGATGACCACCAAGGTTGGGGGGGGGGCAACCTGGTGCTGCTGGTGCTGCTCCAAGGGGTTTTTTTGGGGGTTGAGGGGGTTGAGGAATGGGGGGAATGAGCCCCAAGGATGGTTTCTTAAAATAAAACCCCAAAAGCTTGTCTGCAGGTGACAAAAGTGATTAATTAAAACCACCCCCTGGGTTTTAATGATCACCAGGGCTGGGGGGGCTCCATCTCACCATGCAACCCAGTGGGTCACCAGTTCCCAAAACCCAGCTGATGCTGCTCCAAGGGGTTTTCTGGGGGGTTGAGGAAGGGGGGGGATGAGCCCAAAGCATGGTTTCTTAAAATAAGAGCCCCAAAACTCCTCTGCAGGTGACAAAAGCAATTAATCAGAACCACCCCCTGGGTTTTGATGACCACCAGGGCTGGGGGGGGACAACCCAGTGGGTCACCAGTTCCCAAAACCCAACTGGAGCCACCCCAGGGGGTTTCCCCCCTCCCCAAGTTCTAATGATGCTCAGCACCTCCTGTTCCCTGCTGCGCCCCAGTACCCAAACTGGGAGACTGTGGGGTGGTCAGAGGCATCACCCCAGGTGGGATTTTAATCATCACCTTCTGTCCCCCCCCCCAAAACCCACCCAAAACCCACCCAGACCCATCCTCCGGGGGGTTCAAGCAGGAGCCGGGGAGGTAACACGTGGCACAAACACAAACCCCAAGAGCCAATTCCCACCCCAGCAGATTAATTTCCTGGGCAGGTTTTCCAGGAGGGTGCTCAGACCAGTTTAACCATTTACACCCCGGCTGGGTCCCTGCCTCTGCCCTCTCTCCCACCCCCAAAAGCTCCTCTGCAGGTGACAAAAGCAATTAATCAAACCCCCTGGGTTTTGATGACCACCAAGGTTGGGGGGGGGGCAACCTGGTGCTGCTGGTGCTGCTCCAAGGGGTTTTTTTGGGGGTTGAGGGGGTTGAGGAATGGGGGGAATGAGCCCCAAGGATGGTTTCTTAAAATAAAACCCCAAAAGCTTGTCTGCAGGTGACAAAAGTGATTAATTAAAACCACCCCCTGGGTTTTAATGATCACCAGGGCTGGGGGGGCTCCATCTCACCATGCAACCCAGTGGGTCACCAGTTCCCAAAACCCAGCTGATGCTGCTCCAAGGGGTTTTCTGGGGGGTTGAGGAAGGGGGGGGATGAGCCCAAAGCATGGTTTCTTAAAATAAGAGCCCCAAAACTCCTCTGCAGGTGACAAAAGCAATTAATCAGAACCACCCCCTGGGTTTTGATGACCACCAGGGCTGGGGGGGGACAACCCAGTGGGTCACCAGTTCCCAAAACCCAACTGGAGCCACTCCAAGGGGTTTTCTGGGGGGTTGAGGAAGGGGGGGATGAGCCCAAAGGATGGTTTCTTAAAATAAAAACCCAAAATCTTGTCTGCAGGTGACAGAAATGATTAATCAAAACCACCCCCTGGGTTTTGATGACCACCAGGGCTGGGGGGGCTCCATCTCACCGTGCGACCCAGTGGGTCACCAGTTCCCAAAACCCAGCTGGTGCCAATCTAGGGTTTTTTTTGGGGTTGAGGAAGGGGAGAATGAGCCCCAAGGATGGTTTCTTAAAATAAAAGCCCAAAAGCTCCTCTGCAGGTGACAAAAGTGATTAATTAAAGCCACCCCCTGAGTTTTGATGATGACCAGGGTTGGGGAGGGCAACCCAGTGGGTCACCAGTTCCCAAGAGGCAGCTGGTGCCGCTCCGAGGGGTTTTTTTGGGGGGTTAAGGAATGGGGGGATGAGCCCAAAGGATGGTTTCTTAACATAAAAGCCCCAAAACTCGTCTGCAGGTGACAGAAATGATTAATTAAAACCACCCCCTGAGTTTTGATGATGACCAGGGCTGGGGGGGCTCCATCTCACTGTGTGATCCAGTGGGTCACCAGTTCCCAAAACCCACCTGGTGCCAATCTAGGGGTTTTTTGGGGGGGTTGAGGAAGGGGAGAATGAGCCCCAAGGATGGTTTATTAACATAAAAGCCCAAAAGCTCATCTGCAGGTGACAGAAGCGATTAATTAAAGCCACCCCCTGGGTTGTGATGACCACCAGGGCTGGGGGGGTGCAACCCAGTCGGTCACCAGTTCCCAAGAAGCAGTTGGTGCCGATCCAGGATTTTTTGGGGGGGTTGAGGAAGGGAGGGATGAGCCCAAAGGATGGTTTCTTAACATAAAATCCCAAAATCTTGTCTGCAGGTGACAGAAATGATTAATCAAAACCACCCCCTGGGTTTTGATGACCACCAGGGCTGGGGGGGCTCCATCTCACCGTGCGACCCAGTGGGTCTCCAGTTCCCAAAACCCACCTGGTGCCAATTTAGGGGTTTTTTTGGGGTTGAGGAAGGGGAGAATGAGCCCCAAGGATGGTTTCTTAAAATAAAAGCCCAAAAGCTCCTCTGCAGGTGACATAAATGATTAATTAAAGCCACCCCCTGGGTTTTGATGACCACCAGGGCTGGGGGGGTGCAACCCAGTCGGTCACCAGTTCCCAAGAAGCAGTTGGTGCCGATCCAGGATTTTTTGGGGGGGTTGAGGAAGGGAGGGATGAGCCCAAAGGATGGTTTCTTAACATAAAATCCCAAAATCTTGTCTGCAGGTGACAGAAATGATTAATCAAAACCACCCCCTGGGTTTTGATGATCACCAGGGCTGAGGGGGGCAACCCAGTGGGTCACCAGTTCCCAAAACCCAACTGG
>NW_015092489.1:85811-88706 GCF_001431845.1 Calidris pugnax
TGCCAATTTAGGGTTTTTTTTGGGGTTGAGGAAGGGGAGAATGAGCCCCAAGGATGGTTTCTTAAAATAAACCCCCAAAAGCTCCTCTGCAGGTGACAAAAGCAATTAATCAAACCCCCTGGGTTTTGATGACCACCAAGGTTGGGGGGGGGGCAACCTGGTGCTGCTGGTGCTGCTCCAAGGGGTTTTTTTGGGGGTTGAGGGGGTTGAGGAATGGGGGGAATGAGCCCCAAGGATGGTTTCTTAAAATAAAACCCCAAAAGCTTGTCTGCAGGTGACAAAAGTGATTAATTAAAACCACCCCCTGGGTTTTAATGATCACCAGGGCTGGGGGGGCTCCATCTCACCATGCAACCCAGTGGGTCACCAGTTCCCAAAACCCAGCTGATGCTGCTCCAAGGGGTTTTCTGGGGGGTTGAGGAAGGGGGGGGATGAGCCCAAAGCATGGTTTCTTAAAATAAGAGCCCCAAAACTCCTCTGCAGGTGACAAAAGCAATTAATCAGAACCACCCCCTGGGTTTTGATGACCACCAGGGCTGGGGGGGGACAACCCAGTGGGTCACCAGTTCCCAAAACCCAACTGGAGCCACTCCAAGGGGTTTTCTGGGGGGTTGAGGAAGGGGGGGATGAGCCCAAAGGATGGTTTCTTAAAATAAAAACCCAAAATCTTGTCTGCAGGTGACAGAAATGATTAATCAAAACCACCCCCTGGGTTTTGATGACCACCAGGGCTGGGGGGGCTCCATCTCACCGTGCGACCCAGTGGGTCACCAGTTCCCAAAACCCAGCTGGTGCCAATCTAGGGTTTTTTTGGGGGTTGAGGAAGGGGAGAATGAGCCCCAAGGATGGTTTCTTAAAATAAAAGCCCAAAAGCTTGTCTGCAGGTGACAAAAGTGATTAATTAAAGCCACCCCCTGAGTTTTGATGATGACCAGGGTTGGGGAGGGCAACCCAGTGGGTCACCAGTTCCCAAGAGGCAGCTGGTGCCGCTCCGAGGGGTTTTTTTGGGGGGTTAAGGAATGGGGGGATGAGCCCAAAGGATGGTTTCTTAACATAAAAGCCCCAAAACTCGTCTGCAGGTGACAGAAATGATTAATTAAAACCACCCCCTGAGTTTTGATGATGACCAGGGCTGGGGGGGCTCCATCTCACTGTGTGATCCAGTGGGTCACCAGTTCCCAAAACCCACCTGGTGCCAATCTAGGGGTTTTTTGGGGGGGTTGAGGAAGGGGAGAATGAGCCCCAAGGATGGTTTATTAACATAAAAGCCCAAAAGCTCATCTGCAGGTGACAGAAGCGATTAATTAAAGCCACCCCCTGGGTTGTGATGACCACCAGGGCTGGGGGGGTGCAACCCAGTCGGTCACCAGTTCCCAAGAAGCAGTTGGTGCCGATCCAGGATTTTTTGGGGGGGTTGAGGAAGGGAGGGATGAGCCCAAAGGATGGTTTCTTAACATAAAATCCCAAAATCTTGTCTGCAGGTGACAGAAATGATTAATCAAAACCACCCCCTGGGTTTTGATGATCACCAGGGCTGGGGGGGCTCCATCTCACCGTGCGACCCAGTGGGTCACCAGTTCCCAAACCCCAGCTGGTGCCAATCTAGGGTTTTTTTGGGGGTTGAGGAAGGGGAGAATGAGCCCCAAGGATGGTTTCTTAAAATAAAAGCCCAAAAGCTTGTCTGCAGGTGACAAAAGTGATTAATTAAAGCCACCCCCTGAGTTTTGATGATGACCAGGGTTGGGGAGGGCAACCCAGTGGGTCACCAGTTCCCAAGAGGCAGCTGGTGCCGCTCCGAGGGGTTTTTTTGGGGGGTTAAGGAATGGGGGGATGAGCCCAAAGGATGGTTTCTTAACATAAAAGCCCCAAAACTCGTCTGCAGGTGACAGAAATGATTAATTAAAACCACCCCCTGAGTTTTGATGATGACCAGGGCTGGGGGGGCTCCATCTCACTGTGTGATCCAGTGGGTCACCAGTTCCCAAAACCCACCTGGTGCCAATTTAGGGGTTTTTTTGGGGTTGAGGAAGGGGAGAATGAGCCCCAAGGATGGTTTCTTAAAATAAAAGCCCAAAAGCTCCTCTGCAGGTGACATAAATGATTAATTAAAGCCACCCCCTGGTACTAATATAAAAACCCCCAAACTCCTCTGCAGGTCACAAAAGCAATTAATCAAAACCACCCTGGGTTTTAATGATGATCAGGGCTGGGGGGGCTCCATCTCACCATGCAACCCAGTGGGTCACCAGTTCCCAAAACCCAGCTGGTGCCACTCCAAGGGTTATTTTGGGGGGGTTGAGGAAGGGAGGGATGAGCCCCAAGGATGGTTTCTTAAAATAAAACCCCAAAAGCTTGTCTGCAGGTGACAAAAGTGATTAATTAAAACCACCCCCTGGGTTTTAATGATCACCAGGGCTGGGGGGGCTCCATCTCACCATGCGACCCAGTGGGTCACCAGTTCCCAAAACCCAGCTGATGCTGCTCCAAGGGGTTTTCTGGGGGGTTGAGGAAGGGGGGGGATGAGCCCAAAGCATGGTTTCTTAAAATAAAAGCCCAAAAACTCCTCTGTCCCAAGAGGCAGCTGGTGCCGCTCCGAGGGGTTTTTTTGGGGGGTTAAGGAATGGGGGGATGAGCCCAAAGGATGGTTTCTTAACATAAAAGCCCCAAAACTCGTCTGCAGGTGACAGAAATGATTAATTAAAACCACCCCCTGAGTTTTGATCCCCGTGGAATTTGGGTTTTTTTTCTCACCTCCTGCTCCCATCTCCGGCTGCTCCCCCCCCCCTCAAAAAAAAAATCCCGGCCAGTGAGAAAAGGGCTCTCTCCAGCCCTCGACTCACCCCACGGGTGGGGAGGGGGGGGTCACAGCCCTCATGGCCACCGGCCGAGCCGACG
>NW_015092489.1:92845-94013 GCF_001431845.1 Calidris pugnax
AAACCCCAAGAGCTCCTCTGTAGGTGACAAAAGTGATTAATAAAAACCCCCCCCTGAGTTTTGATGATGACCAGGGTTGGGGGGGCTCCATCTCACCGTGCGACCCAGTGGGTCACCAGTTCCCAAACCCCAGCTGGTGCCAATCTAGGGTTTTTTTGGGGGGTAGAGGAAGGGAGGGGATGAGCCCAAAGGATGGTTTATTAATATAAAAGCCACCCCCCCAGGAGACAAAAAGAAAAGGTCGCCAAACTCCCCAAGGGCCTGCGAGGGGGGGGGAGATGTCAGATCTCCCCGCTGGCAGCGTCAAACCCTGGGAAAAGCTGGGATTTCAGGTTAAATGAGGCCGGGAGGGCGAGGAGGAGCGTGTTCTGCCCTTCCAAAGAGCTGAACAAAGGAGAGGGCGAGGAGGAGGGGGGGGGTTCCTGGCACAAAGGCTTTTTTTCCCCCAGCGCTTGTCTGCAGGGGGTTTGCAGGAAGGGGAGGGGGGGGGAAAGTAGGGAAACAACCCGAAAACAACCCGATTTGCTTTCTGCACCTCCCCGAGCAAGAGGCGAGAAGAACGTCTCCCCTCTCCCCCCCTGAACCCCCCTTAAAAAGAAAATTACTCTGATTTTTCTCGGTCTGATAAGCAGGAAACCTTTCGGGGGGGGGGCAAATAGGGGTCCCCACAAACCAACTTCTCCACAACCCCCTCCCCGTTGGTGCCAATCTAGGGTTTTTTTGGGGGGTAGAGGAAGGGAGGGGATGAGCCCAAAGGATGGTTTATTAATATAAAAGCCACCCCCCCAGGAGACAAAAAGAAAAGGTCGCCAAACTCCCCAAGGGCCTGCGAGGGGGGGGAGATGTCAGATCTCCCCGCTGGCAGCGTCAAACCCTGGGAAAAGCCGGGATTTCAGGTTAAATGAGGCCGGGAGGGCGAGGAGGAGCGTGTTCTGCCCTTCCAAAGAGCTGAACAAAGGAGAGGGCGAGGAGGAGGGGGGGGGTTCCTGGCACAAAGGCTTTTTTTCCCCCAGCGCTTGTCTGCAGGGGGTTTGCAGGAAGGGGAGGGGGGGGGAAAGTAGGGAAACAACCCGAAAACAACCCGATTTGCTTTCTGCACCTCCCCGAGCAAGAGGCGAGAAGAACGTCTCCCCTCTCCCCCCCTGAACCCCCCTTAAAAAGAAAATTC
>NW_015092489.1:94102-95404 GCF_001431845.1 Calidris pugnax
CCCCCCTACACCAACTTCCACGTCTCCCCCCCCCCCCCAAAAAAAAAAATCCCGGCCAGTGAGAAAAGGGCTCTCTCCAGCCCTCGACTCACCCCACGGGTGGGGAGGGGGGGGTCACAGCCCTCATGGCCACCGGCCGAGCCGACGTATCCGGGAAGCATCCGGAGAAGCCGCGCTACCGGTTGGGATCAGCCACACCTCGTCGGCAAACACGGCGCGGGGGCAACCAGCCCTCCCTCCTCCGCTTACCCAAGCCAGAAGGGGTTTTTTTCCTTTTTTACCCACCCCAGAAAGCCCCCAGGGAAGAGATTTGCTTCTCTCTCTGCTGTGACCCCCCCACACACACACCCCGAGGTGGCTGCAGACTCAGGGGGGGCCAGTGATGCACCAGCAAAAGCTCCTGTGCAGGTGACAAAATAGATTAATTAAAAACACCCCCTGGGTTCTGATGATCACCAGGGTTGGGGGAGGGCAACCCAGTGGGTCACCAGTTCCCAAGAGGCAGCTGGTGCCGCTCTGAGGGGTTTTTTTGGGGGGTTAAGGAATGGGGGGATGAGCCCAAAGGATGGTTTCTTAAAATAAAAGCCCAAAAACTCCTCTGCAGGTGACAAAAGAGATTAATTAAAACCACCCCCTGAGTTTTGATGATCACCAGGGCTGGGGGGGCTCCATCTCACCGTGCGACCCAGTGGGTCTCCAGTTCCCAAAACCCACCTGGTGCCAATTTAGGGGTTTTTTTGGGGTTGAGGAAGGGGAGAATGAGCCCCAAGGATGGTTTCTTAAAATAAAAGCCCAAAAGCTCCTCTGCAGGTGACATAAATGATTAATTAAAGCCACCCCCTGGGTTTTGATGACCACCAGGGCTGGGGGGGTGCAACCCAGTGGGTCACCAGTTCCCAAGAAGCAGTCGGTGCCGATCCAGGATTTTTTGGGGGGGTTGAGGAAGGGAGGGATGAGCCCAAAGGATGGTTTCTTAACATAAAATCCCAAAATCTTGTCTGCAGGTGACAGAAATGATTAATCAAAACCACCCCCTGTGTTTTGATGATGACCAGGGCTGGGGGGCTCCATCTCACCATGCGACCCAGTGGGTCACCAGTTCCCAAAACCCAGCTGGTGCGAATCTAGGGTTTTTTTTGGGGGGTTGAGGAAGGGAGGGATGACCCCAAAGGATAGTTTATTAATATAAAAGCCCCCACCCCCCAGGAGGCAAAAAGAAAAGGTCGCCAAACTCCCCAAGGGCCTGCGAGGGGGGGGAGATGTCAGATCTCCCCGCTGGCAGCGTCAAACCCTGGGAAAAGC
>NW_015092489.1:95964-99942 GCF_001431845.1 Calidris pugnax
GCCACACCTCGTCGGCAAACACGGCGCGGGGGCAACCAGCCCTCCCTCCTCCGCTTACCCAAGCCAGAAGGGTTTTTTTTTTCCTTTTTTACCCACCCCAGAAAGCCCCCAGGGAAGAGATTTGCTTCTCTCTCTGCTGTGACCCCCCCACACACACACCCCGAGGTTGCTGCAGACTCAGGGGGGGCCAGTGATGCACCAGCCCCAGTGGCCAAGGGGAGAGGGGAGGCACCAACGCCAGGTTTGCAAGGTCAAAACGCTGCTTGAAGTCCTCCAGGGCCCTGAAATGTGCCCTGTCTTGAACCTTCCAGAGAACCACCACCGTCCCTGCCCTGAGATTTTGTCCCAAAATGCAGCCTTTTTCCCCAGCAGCACGCTCCCCCCCGAAGGCAGACACGGGCTGGTCCCAGAGATCTTCTCCACAAGCTCCTTCTGCAGCCACAGCTCTTTTACAAGCAGCTTTCTCAAAGCAAACAAACCCCAAGTGGACTTTTAGATGTCTCTCTGCCCTCGTTGTCCACGCTGGATGCTCAGGGCTTCCCAAGCAGTGTCCTCCATCTGTCCATCTCCCATCTGTCCACCTCCCATCCATCCATCCATCCATCCATCCATCCATCCATCCATCCTCCCCCATCTCTCCATCCATCCGTCCTCCTCTATCCATCCATCTTCCATCCATCTGTCCTCCTCCATCCATCCACCATCCATCCATCCATCCATCCATCTGTCCTCCTCCATCCATCCACCATCCATCCATCTGTCCTCCTCCATCCATCCATCCATCCATCCATCCATCCTCTTCCATCCTCCTCCTACATCCATCCATCCTCCTCTATCCTCCTCCATCCATGTGCATTCCTCCATCCATCTGTCCTTCTCCATCCTCCTCCATCCATCTGTCCTCCTCCATCCTTCTCCATCCATCCGTCCTCCTCCATCCATCCATCCCTCCATCCATCCATATGTGCAGGCTAGAGGTTGCATGGAAAAAGTGGAAGGTCCACCCAGAGAGGTTACTGCAGCCAGCACGGTCTTGGTTGACTGGATGGAGCTAGCAAGGTCAACCTTGGAGATGGGGAAATGGAAAATCAGGCTGAAGCAAAAGGAAGGAAGGAGGGACAAGGAAAAGGAAACGGTGTTTGGGTCACGTAGGGCAAGATTCAACTCGGGAGAATCTTGCAGAGCAGCCTTCAGGCTCTGGTTGGGGATGGGAGATGTCCTGGCCGGCTGTGAGCCCAGCCCCAGCGAGGGGTTGGGATGAGATGGTGTGGATTCACCAAGCCAACGTCAACTCATCCACAGGAGCCAAGTGGAGAGGAACGTGCCTGCCCTGTCCTCCACGCAGCCGGAGCAAACGGGTCCAACCAGGAGCTCTGGTCCTACCCAGCCCTGGCAGCATCCGAAGGGAAAACGCCCCAAGGCTGGAAGAAACAAAAAAAGGACCAGACAGGGCTCCATCCAAGGTGGGAAGATGGGGATTCCAGCTCTGCCATCACCGGGAAAAATCCCTCTCGTGCATCAAACCCCCGAGACGGGTGAGAAAATAGAGGTGAGGAGCCCTCCCAGCAGCTCCATCCATCTCAAATGGGTTGGGGTTGGGGTTTGCAGGGAAGGGTTGTCCACGGGGAGGGAACCAGCAGCTTCTCTCCGTGCTGACGACAGCGGCTGAGGCCACAGCGGTCAGAAACCCTTCCGGCGAGACGGGTTTCTCCCCCACCCCGGGCAGGCATCGCCCCCACCTCTCCCCGCCCCCCGGTTTTGCAAGACCTCGCCGTCGCCAAAACCTCCTGCCAAGCTGGGGAACGTGCCTGGTGGCTTCAGGGAGCATCCTCGCTTGGGCAACCACCAGCCAGGGGGGCAAAAAATGGTGGTTTAGAGCCCAAACCCACTTTTTTTCCCCCAAAATTCTGGTTAAATAAGGGGCTCCTACCTCCCTTCATCCATCGTCCCCCTTTTCGGTCTGTTGAACCAGGATTAGAGCATCCTGAGACAGCTCCAAGCATTAAACCTGGATACCCTTAAATTAAACACTTCAGGGAATAAAATGGGGGAGGTTTAACCCCCGAGCGCTGCTAAACATCCAATTTGGGGTAAAATATGGGCAAAATGGGGTCCGAGGGGCTGTGAGTGGGGTTAAGGACCACGGTGGCAGGGACCACAGCTTCAGGGAGCATCCACGGCTTCAGCACTGCTAAGCATCCAGTTTGGTGTAAAATATGGGTGAAATGGGGTCCGAGGGGCTGTGAGTGGGGTCGGGGACCACGGTGGCAGGGACCACCGCCGTGGCTTTTCGGTCTGTTGAACCAGGATTAGAGCATCCTGAGACAGCTCCAAGCATTAAACCTGGATACCCTTAAATTAAACACTTCAGGGAATAAAATGGGGGAGGTTTAACCCCCGAGCGCTGCTAAACATCCAATTTGGGGTAAAATATGGGCAAAATGGGGTCCGAGGGGCTGTGAGTGGGGTTAAGGACCACGGTGGCAGGGACCACAGCTTCAGGGAGCATCCACGGCTTCAGCACTGCTAAGCATCCAGTTTGGTGTAAAATATGGGTGAAATGGGGTCCGAGGGGCTGTGAGTGGGGTTGGGGACCACGGTGGCAGGGACCACGGCCGTGGCACAGCCGGACAAGCCCCACGGATCCGAATCTGGGCACCCCAAGAGCCCTCAGGAGGGGTGGCCGGGGCCCCCGCGCCGTCACACTCCTCCCTTTCCTGCCGCAAAGCTCTTCCTCTCCCTCCCCGGCACGGGCTCTCGAGAAGACCGCGGGGTGAATTCAAAAGGAAACGGGCAAAGGTCTCCTGGGCACCACTTCCGTACGTCAACCCTGCCCGTGTGAGGGATGCCCGGAACCTCGGATGCTTTTCCCAGAACAATATCACACCCAGCACCAGGTTGAACCCAAAACTGTGTTTTTCAGCCGTTTCTGAACCCTGGGACGCTTTTTCCCCCTTCCCCTCCACCAGGTCCTCAGCTCTGAAGCCACCCCGTGGGCAGCGATGCCCATCCAGGACTCAATTATCCAACATCCTTGACCGGGGTGAGAAAATCCCGGGATTTCTGTGCTCCCAGGGTCGGAAAACGCAGCGTGGTCCTTCCCAACCTTCAAATCCACGGTGAAGACGCCGCAAAGGGACGCTGGGGACAAGCTCAGAGCCCCCCCGGTGTCCCCTGGAGAAGCCTGGTGGTGGGAAGCAGCCTCGTCAGGGTGGTGGGACTCGGTCGCAGGGTTTCAGGGGGGTTGGAGCATCCCAGGTTTCACTTCCCCACTTTTTTTTTTGGCCTGGATTAAATCAGTGCCGGCCTTTCGCGGAGTTCCTCGTGGTGGGTTAAGAACTCGTGTCAGAGAATGGTTTGGATGGGAAGGGAGCTTAAAGACCATCCCCTTCCAAGGTCCCTGCCCTGAGTGGGGACACCTCCCACCACAGAATCACAGAATGCTATGGGCGGGATTTCTGTGCTCCCAGGGTCGGAAAACGCAGCGTGGTCCTTCCCAACCTTCAAATCCACGGTGAAGACGCCGCAAAGGGACGCTGGGGACAAGCTCAGAGCCCCCCCGGTGTCCCCTGGAGAAGCCTGGTGGTGGGAAGCAGCTTTGTCAGGGTGGTGGGACTCGGTCATGGGGTTTTGGGGGGGTCGGAGCATCCCGGGTTTCACTTCCCCACTTTTTTTTGTGCCTGGATTAAATCACTGCCGGCCTTTGGTGGAGTTCCTCGTGGTGGGTCAAGAACTCGTGTCAGAGAATGGTTTGGGTGGGAAGGGAGCTTAAAGACCATCCCGTTCCAAGGTCCCTGCCCTGGGTGGGGACACCTTCCACCACAGAATGCTACAGGGTGGGAAGGGACCTCTGGAGATCACCCAGTCCAACCCAGAGCAGGTCCCACAGGAACGTGTCCAGGGGGGGTTGGAATGTCTCCAGAGAAGGAGACTCCACCACCTCTCTGGGCAGCCTCTGCCAGGGCTCTGCCACCCTCA
>NW_015092490.1:0-1733 GCF_001431845.1 Calidris pugnax
CCCTCCCCCCCTCCCAGTCCCATACTGGGACCAGTGGAGCAGGAGCCCAGTAAGAACTGGGGGTGCTGGTCCCAGTATGACCAGTACCGGCGCTCCCAGTACTCCCAGTACCCGCCACTCACGCTCCCAGTATGCCCAGTATGACCAGTACCTGCCAGTCCCAGCTCCCAGTACGGCCACTGCCACTCATTTCCTTTCCCAGTCCTCCCAGTATGACCAGTACAGGCACTCCCAGCTCCCAGTACAGCCATGAGCTGACACCTCTGCTCCCAGTACTCCCAGTACCCACCAGTCACGCTCCCAGTATCCCCAGTATGACCAGTACAGGCACTCCCAGCTCCCAGTACAACCGTTAGCTGCCACTCACGCTCCCAGTATCCCCAGTACGACCAGTACCTGCCGCTCCCGGCTCCCAGTACAGCCAATACCTGTCCCTCCCAGTCCTCCCAGTATACCCATTACCCCCACACACACACTCCCAGTACACCCAGTAGCCGTCACTCTCCGTTCC
This sequence comes from Calidris pugnax, assembly GCF_001431845.1. Classification (NCBI taxonomy): domain Eukaryota; kingdom Metazoa; phylum Chordata; class Aves; order Charadriiformes; family Scolopacidae; genus Calidris; species Calidris pugnax. The sequence goes on from NW_015092490.1 coordinate 512, forward strand.
CAGTAAGGCCGTTATTTACCCTTCCCCGCTCCCAGTACTCCCAGTATAGCTCTCAGACAACCCTCTGGGCTCCCAGTACTCCCAGTATAGCCCTTACACAGGCTCCCAGTAGCACTGGAAGTGGCAGTTTGGCTCCCAGTATACCTCTTAGATGGCTCCCAGTACTCCCAGTATACCTCCTACGCGCCACTCTGGGCTCCCAGTACTCCCAGTATACCCGCCACGCACCGCTCCTGCCTCCCAGTGCTCCCAGTGCCTACAGTTCCTACATGGCACCCCCCAGCTCCCAGTATAGCCCTTCCCTGGCACTCCAGGCTCCCAGTGCTCCCAGTATAGCCCTTACCCAGTGCTCCCAGCTCCCAGTACTCCCAGTATAGCTCTCAGACAGCACTCTGGGCTCCCAGTACTCCCAGTACAGCCCTTCCCTGGTACCCTCAGCTCCCAGTACTCCCAGTATACCTTTCAGACAGCGCTCTCAGCTCCCAGTACTCCCAGTATAGCCCTTGGACAGCGCTCTCAGCTCCCAGTACTCCCAGTACAGCCTTTACCCAGTTCTCCCAGCTCCCAGTATAGCTCTTGGACAGCACTCTGGGCTCCCGGTACTCCCAGTATAGCTCTCAGACAGCACTCTGGGCTCCCAGTACTCCCAGTACAGCCCTTCCCTGGTACCCTCCCACCTCCCAGTACTCCCAGTACAGCCCTTAACCAGTGCTCCCACCTCCCAGTACTCCCAGTACAGCCCTTACCTGCCCCCTCCCACCTCCCAGTACTCCCAGTATACCTCTCAGACGGCGCTCCAGGCTCCCAGTGCTCCCAGTACAGCCCTTACCTGCCCCCTCCCACCTCCCAGTACTCCCAGTATACCTCTCAGACGGCGCTCCAGGCTCCCAGTGCTCCCAGTACAGCCCTTACCTGCCCCCTCCCACCTCCCAGTACTCCCAGTATACCTCTCAGACGGCGCTCCAGGCTCCCAGTGCTCCCAGTACAGCCCTTACCTGCCCCCTCCCACCTCCCAGTACTCCCAGTATACCTCTCAGACGGCGCTCCAGGCTCCCAGTGCTCCCAGTACAGCCCTTACCTGCCCCCTCCCACCTCCCAGTACTCCCAGTATACCTCTCGGACGGCGCTCCAGGCTCCCAGTGCTCCCAGTACAGCCCTTACCTGCCCCCTCCCAGCTCCCAGTACTCCCAGTCCAGCCCTTACCTGCCCCCTTCCACCTCCC
>NW_015092491.1:0-2378 GCF_001431845.1 Calidris pugnax
CCCCGATAAGCCACGCCCACCCCCGGGTTTTGGCGGGAAACTGACCTGGAAGAGGCCGGGGTTGGCGTCCAGGAGCCCTTGGCTGTCGGAAAGGAGCTGCCAGGCCCGGGCCCGGAGGGAGGAGGGGATCCCTTTGCGGCAACGGAGCTTCACCTGCCCCACGGCCAGCCCCATAGCGTGACCCACGGCGCGACCCACGGCGAGTGCGACCCATGGCCGGACCCACAGCGCGACCCACAAGTGGAGGAATCCACAAAGGAGACGTCCATGGGGAGATAAAGGGAGAGAAAGAGGCAAAATGAGATCAAATATGGGTCAAATATGGGTCAGACCCACGGCCAGACCCACAACCAGCCCCATAGCGCGACCCACGGCGCGACCCACAGCGCGACCCACAAGTGGGTGGAACCACAAAGGAGACATCCGTGTGGAAGATAAGGGGAGGAAAAGGACAAAAATGAGACCAAAATAGGGTCAGACCCACAACCAGACCCACAACCAGCCCCATAGCGCGACCCACGGCGCGACCCACGGCGAGCGCGACCCACGGCCGGACCCATAGCGCGACCCACAAGTGGGTGGAACCACAAAGGAGACATGAGTGGGGAGATAAAGGGAGGAAAAGAGACAAGGTGAGATTAAATGGGGGTCAGACCCACGGCCAGACCCACAGCCAGACCCACAGCGCGACCCACGGCGAGTGCGACCCACAACAAGACCTATAGCCTCCCGCTGTGGGGCAGAAGACCCCCCTCAGACACCTCTATGGGGCAGAAGAACCCCCTCAAAACCCACTTATGGGGCAGAATCCCCCCTTGGGTCTTGCTATGGGGCAGGAGGAACATCCCCAGACCTCGCTATGGGGCAGGAGAACCTTCTCAGAACCTTCTATGGGGCAGAAGAACCCCCTCTAGATCCCTCTATGGGGCAGGAAACCCCCCCCAGACGTCTCTATGGGGCAGGAAACCGCCCCCCAGACATCTCTATGGGGCAGGAACTCCCCCCCAGACCTCGCTATGGGTCACAGTGACCCCCATGGACCTCGCTATGGGGCAGGAGAACCTCCTCTAGATCCCTCTATGGGGCAGGAAACCCCCCCCCAGACGTCTCTATGGGGCAGGAGACCCCCCCAGACCTTGCTATGGGTCACAGCAACCCCCACAGACCTCGCTATGGGGCAGAAGAACCTCCTCAGAACCTTCTATGGGGCTGAAGAACCCCCTCTAGATCCCTCTATGGGGCAGGAGACCCCCCAGACGTCTCTATGGGGCAGGAGACCACCCCAGACCCCGCTATGGGTCACAGTGACCCCCACAAACCTCGCTATGGGGGAGAAGAACCTCCCTAGAACCTTCTATGGGGCTGAAGAACCCTCTATGGGGCAGAAGAACCTCCTCAGAACCATCCATGGGGCTGAAGAACCCCCTCCAGATCCCTCTATGGGGCAGGAAACCCCCTCCAGACGTCTCTATGGGGCAGGAGACCACCCCAGACCTCGCTATGGGGCAGAAGAACCCCCTCTAGATCCCTCTATGGGGCAGGAAACACCCCCCAGACGTCTCTATGGGGCAGGAGAACACCCCAGACCTCGCTATGTGTGAGAAGAACCCCCTCTAGATCCCTCTATGGGGCAGGAAACACCCCCCAGACGTCTCTATGGGGCAGGAGAACCCCCTCAGAACCCTCTATGGGGCAGGAGAACCCCCTGTCCCCTCGCTATGGGGCAGAAGAATCCCCCTAGAACCCTCCATGGGGCTGAAGAACCCCCTCTAGATCCCTCTATGGGGCAGAAAACCCCCCTCACACGTCTCTATGGGGCAGGAGACCCCCCCAGACGTCTCTATGGGTCACGGCGACCCCCCAGACCTCGCTATGGGGCAGAAGAACCTCCACAGAACCCTCTATGGGGCAGAAGAACCCCCTCCAGAGCCCTCTATGGGGCAGGAAACCCCCCCCAGACATCTCTATGGGGCAGGAGACACCCCCAGACCTCGCTATGGGGCAGGAGAACCTCCTCAGAACCCTCTATGGGGCAGAAGAACCTCCTCAGAACCCTCTATGGGGCAGAAGAACCCCCTATGGAGCAAGAAACCCCCTCCAGATCCCTCCATGGGGCAGGAAACCGCCCCCCAGACGTCTCTATGGGGCAGAAGAACCCCCTCAGAACCCTCTATGGGGCAGAAGAACCCTCTATGGGGCAGAAGAACCTCCTCAGAACCCTCCATGGGGCTGAAGAACCCCCTCTAGATCCTTCTATGGGGCAGGAAACCCCCCCCAGACCTCGCTATGGGGCAGAAGACCCCCCCCAGACCTCGCTATGGGGCAGGAACCCCCCCCGCCCCCCCGCTATGGGGCAGGCCCCACCTTCTGGTAGCGCC
>NW_015092491.1:3386-5161 GCF_001431845.1 Calidris pugnax
CACCCCCCAGCCCCATAGACACCCACCCAGCCCCACATTTAGCCCCACAGACCCCCCCCAGCCCCACATTTTGGGGGGTCCCCACACCCTCCCAGGCCCCCAGACCCACCGGGGGTTGTGTGTGTGTGTGTGTGGGGAGCCCCATTTTTTGGGGTGAAACCCCCCATTTTTGGAGGGGAAGGAGGGGGAGGGGGGGGATACTCACGGGGCCTGTCCGTAGTGGGCGCCCCCCAAGAAGCCGTAGCGGTCGGTGCGTCCGTAGAGATGTGGGGCGGCCGCCTCCGAGTCCGACCCCACGGAGCTGACGTCGTCGCCCCCGATCAACGACTCCGAGGTCCCCGAGAGGAGACTCACCGAGTCCAGGTCCCTTCCCCCACCCCCTGCCCCACGGGGGGGCGGGATCCCGGGGCCCAGGCTGCTCTGCGACCCCCAAGAAGCCACCCCGAGGGAGGAGCCGGGCTCCAAGATGGCCGCCACGGGGCGGGGCAGGGGTTCCGACTCCTCTTTGGCCATCGTTGGGTCTTTGTTGGCCATCGTTGGGTCTTCCTTGGCCACCGTTGGGTCTTCCTTGGCCACCGTTGACTTCTTGGGTTCTTCTGCCTTCTCCTTGGCCACCGTTGGGTCTTTGTTGGCTGGTGTTGGCCCCAAGATGGCCGCCGTTGACTTCTTGGGTTCTTCCACCTTCTCCTTGGCCATCGTTGGGTCTCCGTTGGCCACCGTTGGGTCTTTATTGGCCATCGTTGGGTCTTCGTTGGCCATCGTTGGGTCTTCGTTGGCCACCGTTGGGTCTTCGTTGGCCACCGTTGACCCCAAGATGGCCGCCGTTGACTTGCCAAGTCCTTCTGGCTCCGCCTTGGCCACCGTTGGGTCTTTGTTGGCCACCATTGGGTCTTTGTTGGCCACCGTTGGGTCTTCGTTGGCCATCGCTGGGTCTTCGTTGGCCACTGTTGACCCGGAGGTGGCCACCGTTGGCTCTCCGTTGGCTGCCGTTGACCCCAAGATGGCCACCGTTGACTTGCCAAGTCCTTCTGGCTCCTCCTTGGCCACCGTTGGGTCTTCCTTGGCCACTGTTGACCCCGTAGTGGCCACTGTTGACCCCGTAGTGGCCACCGTCGACCGGGAGGTGGCCACCGTTGACCCCGTGGCGGCCACCGTTGGCTCTCCATTGGCTACCGTTGACCCCAAGATGGTGGATGTTGACGTCCTGGTGGCTCCTGGCTCCTCCTTGGCCACCGTCGACCCCATGGTGGCCACCATTGCTTCTCCATTGGCCTCCGTTGACCCGGAGGTGGCCACTGTTGACCCCGTAGTGGCTACCGTTGACCCCACGTTGGCCACCGTTGACTTCTCAGGGGCTCCTGGCTCCTCCTTGGCCACCGTTGACCCGGAGGTGGCCACCGTTGCTTCTCCATTGGCCACTCTCGGCCCCACATTGGCCTCCGTCAACCCCAAAACCTCCACCGTTGACCCCAAAACCTCCACTGTTGACCCCAAACCGTCCCCCGGCTCCTCCTTGGCCACCGTCGTCCCCCCTTTGGCCACCGCCGACCCCCTTTGGGCCACCGCGGCCTGGTTGGTGGCCACCACAGGGCCCAGGGTGGCCGCTGTGGGCTCTGTGGGCCCCAAAACCGCCTCCTTTTTGCCCAAAACCGCCTCGTTTTTACCCAAAACGGCCTCAGTCGTTTCCCAGGGGGGTCCGGGCTCCTTTTTGGCCACTTTTAACCCGTCGGTGGCCACCCCGGGCCCTTCGGTGGCCTCCATGGGGCGGGCGGTGG
>NW_015092491.1:6534-9432 GCF_001431845.1 Calidris pugnax
TGACCCATAGATGTGTGGGGTGCCCCATAAGTGGCCCCAGAGGTATCCCCAAAAATAAGATGTGGGGGTCGGAGGGATCTTTTGGGGGTGTCAGATCCCTCAAGGTGCCCCATAGATCCGTGGGGTGCCCCATAGATATGGGGAGTGACCCATAGATCTATGGGGTGCCCCATAAGTAGCCCCATAGGTATCCCCAGAAATAGGATGAGGGGGTCTGAGGGATGTTTGGGGGTTCACTTATGGGTCTAGAGTCCCTTGGGGTGCCCCATAAGTGTGGGGAGTGACCCATAAGTGTGTGGAGTGACCCATAGATGTGTGGGGTGCCCCATAAGTGGTCCCCAAAAATAGGATGTGGGGGTCTAAGGGATGTTTTGGGGTTCACTTGTGGGGTGTGAGGTGTCTTGGGGTGCCCCATAGATGTGTGGGGTGCCCTAGAGATGTGGGGTGACCCATAGATCTATGGGGTGCCCCATAAGTGGTCCCGTAGGTATCCCCGAAAGTAGGACAGGGGGGTTTCAGGGGTGTTTTGGGGTTTATTTGTGGGGTGTGAGGTGTTTTGGGGTGCCCTAGAGATGTGTGGGGTGCCCCATAGATGTGGGGAGCGACCCATAGATGTGGGGTGTGACCCATAGATGTGTGGGGTGCTTTAGAGATGTGGGGTGCCCCATAAGTGATCTCATAGGAATCACAAAAGTAGGACAAGAGAGTGTTTTTGGGGTTCAGCTGTGGGTCTGGGGTCCCGTGGGGCGCCCCATAGATCCGAGGCTGCCCCATAGATGTGTGGGGTGCCCCATAGATCCATGGGGTGCCCCATAAGTGATCCCCCAGACACCCCAAAAGTAGGATGAGAGGATGTTTTTGGGGTTCAGTTGTGGGTCTGGGGTCCCGTGGGGCGCCCCATAGATGTGGGGGGTGCCCCATAGATGTGTGGGGTGCCCCATAGATGTGTGGGGCACCCCATAGATGTGGAGAGTGACCCATAGATGTGGGGGGTGCCCCATAAGTGACCCCACAGCACCCCAAAAGTAGGACAAGGGGATGTTTTTGGGGTTCACTTGTAGGTCTCAGGCGTCTGGGGGTGCCCCATAGATGTGGGGAGCGACCCATAGATCCGTGGCTGCCCCATAAGTGTGTGGGGTGCCCCATAGATCCGTGGGGTGCCCCATAGATGTGTGGGGTGCCCCATAAGTGACCCCACAGACACCCCAAAAGTAGGAGAAGGGGATGTTTTTGGGGTTCAGCTGTGGGTCTGGGGTCCCGTGGGGCGCCCCATAGATCCGAGGCTGCCCCATAGACGTGGGGGGTGCCCCATAAGTGATCCCCCAGACACCCCAAAAGTAGGATGAGAGGATGTTTTTGGGGTTCAGCTGTGGGTCTGGGGTCCCGTGGGGTGCCCCATAGATGTGGGGGGTGCCCCATGGACCCGAGGCTGCCCCACGGATCTATGGGGCGCCCCACAGACCCCCTGTCCCCCCCCAGGAGCCGGGGTTCCCCCCCGTGGGCCCCGTGCAGGACCCCCGCCCCCGACGCATCTGGGCCAAGCACCGCGACCTCTCCCTGCCCGTCCCCAAGTTCAAGGTGAGGCCAAGTTTGGGTGGAAAAAGGGGGATTTTGGGGAAAAACGGAGTTTTTTGGGGGAAAATGAGCCTTTTTTGGGGAAAATCCAGCCTTTTTTTGGGGAAAAACATCCCTTTTGGGGGGGAGACCAGCCTTTTTCGGGGGAAAACAACCACTTTTTGAGAGGAAAGGCACCCGTTTTTTGGGGGAAAAACATCTCTTTTTTGGTGGAAAAAGGACTATTTTGGGGGGAAATGACCGCTTTTTTGGAGGAAAACACCCCTTTTTGGGGGGAAACCACCCCTTTTTGGGGGGAAATGACCCCTTTTTTGGGGAAAAAGCTCCCCTTTTGGGGGGAAATGGCCCCTTTTTGGGGGAAAAACACCCTTTAATTGGGAGAAACCACCTTTTTTTGGGGGGGTACAACCCTTTTTTGGGAGAAACAGCCCCTCTTTTGGGGGAAAAACACCCCTTTTTTGGGGGGAAACCAGCCTTTTTTGGGGAAAAAACACCCCTTTTTGGGGGGAAACGGCCCCTTTTTGGGGAAAAAGCACTCCTTTTTTGGGGAAAAAGCACCCCTTTTTTGGCCGAAATGACCCCTGTTTTGGGGGGAAACCAGCCTTTTTTGGAGAGAAATGATCCCTTTTTTGGTGGAAAAAGGACCCTTTTTTGGGGGGAAACGACCCCTTTTTTGGGGAAAAAACACCCCTTTTTGGGGGGAAACGGCCCCTTTTTGGGGAAAAAGCACTCCTTTTTTGGGGAAAAAGCACCCCTTTTTTGGCCGAAATGACCCCTGTTTTGGGGGGAAACCAGCCTTTTTTGGAGAGAAATGATCCCTTTTTTGGTGGAAAAAGGACCCTTTTTTGGGGGGAAACGACCCCTTTTTTGGGGAAAAAACACCCCTTTTTGGGGGGAAACGGCCCCTTTTTGGGGAAAAAGCACTCCTTTTTTGGGGAAAAAGCACCCCTTTTTTGGCCGAAATGACCCCTGTTTTGGGGGGAAACCAGCCTTTTTTGGAGAGAAATGATCCCTTTTTTGGTGGAAAAAGGACCCTTTTTTGGGGGGAAACGACCCCTTTTTTGGGGAAAAAACACCCCTTTTTGGGGGGAAACGGCCCCTTTTTGGGGAAAAAGCACTCCTTTTTTGGGGAAAAAGCACCCCTTTTTTGGGCGAAATGACCCCTTTTTTGGGGGAAAATGGCCCCTTTTTGGGGCAAATGGCCCCTTTTTTGGGGGGAAAACCACCACTTTTTTGGGGGGAAAACCACCACTTTTTTCGGGGGGAAAAACACCCCTTTTGGGGGAGAAGGGCTCCTTTTACCCAAAATTTGACTTTTTCCCC
>NW_015092491.1:10068-11164 GCF_001431845.1 Calidris pugnax
TGGGGAAAAATCCAGCCTTTTTTTGGGGAAAAACATCCCTTTTGGGGGGGAGACCAGCCTTTTTCGGGGGAAAACAACCACTTTTTGAGAGGAAAGGCACCCGTTTTTTGGGGGAAAAACATCTCTTTTTTGGTGGAAAAAGGACTATTTTGGGGGGAAATGACCGCTTTTTTGGAGGAAAACACCCCTTTTTGGGGGGAAACCACCCCTTTTTGGGGGGAAATGACCCCTTTTTTGGGGAAAAAGCTCCCCTTTTGGGGGGAAATGGCCCCTTTTTGGGGGAAAAACACCCTTTAATTGGGAGAAACCACCTTTTTTTGGGGGGGTACAACCCTTTTTTGGGAGAAACAGCCCCTCTTTTGGGGGAAAAACACCCCTTTTTTGGGGGGAAACCAGCCTTTTTTGGGGAAAAAACACCCCTTTTTGGGGGGAAATGGCCCCTTTTTGGGGAAAAAGCACTCCTTTTTTGGGGAAAAAGCACCCCTTTTTTGGCCGAAATGACCCCTGTTTTGGGGGGAAACCAGCCTTTTTTGGAGAGAAATGATCCCTTTTTTGGTGGAAAAAGGACCCTTTTTTGGGGGGAAACGACCCCTTTTTTGGGGAAAAAACACCCCTTTTTGGGGGGAAACGGCCCCTTTTTGGGGAAAAAGCACTCCTTTTTTGGGGAAAAAGCACCCCTTTTTTGGCCGAAATGACCCCTGTTTTGGGGGGAAACCAGCCTTTTTTGGAGAGAAATGATCCCTTTTTTGGTGGAAAAAGGACCCTTTTTTGGGGGGAAACGACCCCTTTTTTGGGGAAAAAACACCCCTTTTTGGGGGGAAACGGCCCCTTTTTGGGGAAAAAGCACTCCTTTTTTGGGGAAAAAGCACCCCTTTTTTGGGCGAAATGACCCCTTTTTTGGGGGAAAATGGCCCCTTTTTGGGGCAAATGGCCCCTTTTTTGGGGGGAAAACCACCACTTTTTTGGGGGGAAAACCACCACTTTTTTTGGGGGAAAACCACCACTTTTTTCGGGGGGAAAAACACCCCTTTTGGGGGAGAAGGGCTCCTTTTACCCAAAATTTGACTTTTTCCCCTCGTTTTTTTTTTTTGTTTGT
>NW_015092491.1:11193-13991 GCF_001431845.1 Calidris pugnax
GTGTTTGCAGCTGGACGAGTTCTACGTGGGTCAGATCCCCCTGAAGGAGGTGACGTTCGCCCGGCTGAACGACAACGTGCGGGAGCCCTTCCTGCGGGAGATGTGCGCCAAGTTCGGGGAGGTGGAGGAGGTGGAGATCCCCCTGCACCCCAAGACCCGCAAGCACCTGGGCCTGGCCCGCGTCCTCTTCGCCACCACCCGCGGCGCCAAGGACACCGTCAAGCACCTGCACCACACCTCCGTCATGGGCAACATCATCCACGCACAGCTCGACATCAAAGGTCACCACAAAAACACCCCAAAATTGAAATTAAATACATGGGGAGGCGCTTCGGGGGACCCCCAGGTTCTTAAAGTACTGTTTTTGGAGTTCTGAGATCATAAAGTTCCGTTTTTGGAGGTTCTGAACTCTTAAAATTCCATTTTTGGGAGCCCTGAGATCTTAAAATTCCATTTTTGGGAGTTCAAAGTTCTTTAAGTCTCATTTTGGGGGCTTCTGAGATCTTAAAATTCCATTTTTGGGAGTTATGAGATCTTAAAGTCCCATTTTTGGGTCTTCTGAGATCTTAAAACCCCATTTGTAGGAGCCCCAAGGTCTTAAAGTCACATTTTTGGGTCTTCTGAGATCTTAAAATCCCTTTTTGGGGCTCCCGAGCTCTTAAAATCTCATTTTGGGGTCTTCCGAGATTTTAAAATCGTATTTCAGGGCTTCCGAGATCATAAAGTTCCATTTTTGGAGCTTCCAAGATCTTAAAATGCAATTTTTGGGAGCCCTGAGATCTTAAAATCCCATTTGTAGGACCCCTGAGATCTTAAAGTCCCATTTTTGGGGTTACCAAGATCTTAAAATAGCATTTTTGGAGCTTCCAAGATCTCAAAGTCTGATTTTTGGGGCTTCCAAGATCTTAAAATCCCATTTCTGGGAGCCCCAAGATCTTAAAATCCCATTTTGGGGAGCCCTGAGTTCTTAAAACCCGTCATGGGCAACATCATCCACACACAGCTCGACATCAAAGGTGACCAAAAACACCCCAAAAATGGAGTAGGGGGACCCCCAGGATCTTAACATCCCATTTGTAGGAGCCCCAAGATCTTAAAATTCCATTTTTGGGAGTTCCAAGTTCTTTAAGTCCCATTTTTGGGTCTTCTGAGATCTTAAAGTCCCATGTTTGAGGCTTCCAAGCTCTTAGAATTCCATTTGTAGGAGCCCCGAGTTCTTTAAGTCCCATTTTTGGGAGCCCCGAGATCTTAAAATCCCATCATTGGGAGCTCCGAGTTCTTTAAGTCCCATTTTTGGGTGTTCGGAGATCTTAAAATCCCTTTTTTGGGGCTTTCGAGATCTTAAAATCCCACTTGTAGAAGCCCCGAGATCTTAAAATTCCATTTTTGGGAGCTTAAGTTCCTTAAGTCCCATTTTTGGGGTTTCCAAGACCTTAAAATTCGTTTTTGGGAGCTCCAAATTCTTTAAGTCCCATTTTTGGGTTTCCGAGATCTTAAAATTCCATTTTAGACCCCCCAACCTCAAAATCCCATATTTTAGAACACTTAATACCTCAAAATTTTCTTTTTTAGTATTTTGATTCCTTCAGAATCTCATTTTTGAGTAGGGTGAGGCCTTCCCAACCCCTTTGTAGCACCCAAAACCCCTCCAAACCCTGTTTTTTAGGACCCCAACGCCTCAGAATTTTGTTTTTAGACCCCCCAACCTCAAAATCCCGTATTTTAGAACACTTAATACCTCAGAATTTCATTTTTTATTATTTTTATTCCTTTAAAATCTCATTTTTGAGGAGGCCGAGGCCTTCCCAGCCCCTTTGTAGCACCCAAAACCCCCCCAAACCCTGTTTTTTAGGACTCCCAACGCCTCAAAATTCTGTTTTTACACTTTCCAACCTCGAAATCACGTATTTTAGAACACTAAATACCTCAAAATTTCCTTTTTAGTATTTTGATTCCTTTAAAATTTGATTTTTGAGTAGGGTGAGGCCTTCCCAGCCCCTTTGTAGCACCCAAAACCCCTCCAAACCCTGTTTTTTAGGACTCCCCACACCTCAAAATTGTGTTTTTAGGCCTCCCAACCCCAAAATCCTGTCTTTTCGAACATTTAATACCTCAAAATTTTCTTTTTTAGTAGTTTGATTCCTTCAAAATGTCATTTTTGAGGAGACCGAGGCCTTTCCAGCCCCTTTGTAGCACCTGAAACTCTCTAAACCCCGTTCTTTAGGACCCCCAACGCCTCAGAATTTTGTTTTTAGGAATTCCAACTTCAAAATACTGTATTTTAGAACACTTAATACCTCAAAATTTCATTTTTTAGTGTTTTAATTCCTTCAAAATCTCACTTTTTAGGAGGCCTTCCCAGCCCGTTCGTACCACCCTTACTCCTTCCTTCAGGCCCCTTCTTACAAAACCCCTCCAAACCCTGTTTTTTAGGACTCCCCACACCTCAAAATTGTGTTTTTAGGCCTCCCAACCCCAAAATCCTGTCTTTTCGAACATTTAATACCTCAAAATTTTCTTTTTTAGTAGTTTGATTCCTTCAAAATGTCATTTTTGAGGAGACCGAGGCCTTTCCAGCCCCTTTGTAGCACCTGAAACTCTCTAAACCCCGTTCTTTAGGACCCCCAACGCCTCAGAATTTTGTTTTTAGGAATTCCAACTTCAAAATACTGTATTTTAGAACACTTAATACCTCAAAATTTCATTTTTTAGTGTTTTAATTCCTTCAAAATCTCACTTTTTAGGAGGCCTTCCCAGCCCGTTCGTACCACCCTTACTCCTTCCTTCAGGCCCCTTCT
>NW_015092492.1:0-1444 GCF_001431845.1 Calidris pugnax
GGGCATCACATCCATCATCTCCCAAAGACTCACAGCCTTGGGGGGGGCCATTGCACCCACCGCCTGCGGAGGGGGCCTGGTGTCAGGGGGACATTGCATCCACTACCTCCTGAGGAACCCCAGTGTCAGGGGGACATTGAACCCACCACCTCCCGGGGAACCCCAGTGTCAGGGGGACATTGTACCCACCACCTCCCAGGGACCCCCAGCATCAGAGAAACATTGCACCCACCACCTTCCTTAGGACCCCCCTTTATCAGGGGGACATTGCACCCACCACTTTCCAGAGACCACCTATGTTAGGGGGGATGCATTGCATCCACCACCTCCCAGGGACCCCCAGCATTGGGGAAACACTGCACCCACCACTTCATGAGGAGCTCCAGTGTTGGGGAGACATTGCACCCACCACCTTACAGAGACCACCCATGTTGGGGGGGCATTGCACCCACCACCTCCTGAGGTTCCAGGGGGTCATTGCACCCACAACCTTCCAGAGACCACCTGTGTTTGGAGGGGCACTGCACCCACCACCTCCTGGGGATGCCCACTTCCAGGGGAACATTGCACCCACAACTTTCCAGAGACCATCCATGTTGGGGGTGGCATTGCACCCACCACCTCCTGAGGTTCTAGGGGGGAATTGTACCCACCACCTTCCAGAGACCTCCCATGTTGGGGTGGCATTATACCCACCACCTCTTGAGGACCCCTGGGCATTGCACCCACCACCTTCCAGAGACCATCCACGTTGGGGGGGGCATTGCACCCACTACTTCCCGAGGAGCTCCAATGTTGGGGAGACACTGCACCCATCACCTCCTGAGGTTCCAGGGGGCATTACACCCACAACCTTCCAGAGACCACCTGTGTTGGGAGGGTACTGCACCCACCACCTCCTGGAGATGCCTAGGTCCAGGGGGACATTGCACCCACCACCTCCCAGGGACCCCCAGGTCCAAGGGGCCATGGCACCCACCACTTCCCAGTGACCCCCAGTATTGAGGATACATTGCACCCACCATCTCCTGAGGACCCCAGTGTGAGGTGGACATAGCACCCACCACCTTCCAGAGACCTCCCACGTTAGGAGGCCACTTCACCCACCACCTCCCGAGGATCCCCCCGTGATCCAGGGTGACCATCGCACCCACCACCCCCTCCGGTGGAACCCCACCGTCGGGGAGACCTTACCCCCCCCGAAACTCCTCCTTCCCCCCCAAAAATCTCACCGCAGCTCTCCGTCCAGGGCCTGGATGACGGCGGCGAAGCTGCGGCTGGTCTGGTTGAGGTAGCGGTAGCAGGTCCGGAGGCCCCGTCCCAGCGAGTCCTGCGGGCACAGCGAGGGGCGGGGGGGCGGCTGAAGGCGGGGGGCGGCCGGTGGCGGAACCGGGGGAGCGGCGGCGACAGCGCAACCCCCCCGCTGCTGCTGCTGCACCCTCCG
>NW_015092492.1:1569-2524 GCF_001431845.1 Calidris pugnax
GCCCTGGGCCGTGCGATGCACCGGGACCGTGCGAATGCCCGGGGCCGGTGCCGTGTGATGCCCCGGTACCGGTGCCGTTAACGGGAAGCACCGGAGCCCCGCGATACCGGGAAAGGACCGGGGCCGCGCAATGCCCCGGGGCCGGTGCCATTAACGGGAAGTACTGGGGCCGTGTGATACCCCGGACCGGTGCCGTTAATGGGAAGCACCGGAGACATGCGATACCGGGAAAGGACCAGGGCCGTGTGATGCCCAGGACCGGTGCCGTTAACAAGAAGTACCGGAGACATTTAATACCGGGAAAGGACCGGGGTCGCATGATGCCCCGGTACCTGTGCCGTTAATGGGAAGCACCGGAGACATGCGATACCGGGAAAGGACCGGTGTCGTTAACGGGAAGCATCGGGGCCGTGCCCGGAGAGCACCGGGGCCATGTGATGCCCCCCGGTACCTGTGCCGTTAATGGGAAGCACCGGAGACATGCGATACCGGGAAAGGACCGGTGTCGTTAACGGGAAGCATCGGGGCCGTGCCCGGAGAGCACCGGGGCCATGTGATGCCCCGGTGCCGTTAATGGGAAGCACCGGAGCCACGCGATACCGGGAAAGGACCGGGGCCGTGCGATGCCCCGGGACCGTGCGAATGCCCGGGGCCGGTGCCGTGTGATGCCCCGGTACCGGTGCCGTTAATAGGAAGCACCGGAGCCACGCGATACCCGGAAAGCACCGGGGCCGTGCATCACTCGGAGCCGGTGCGATGCCCGGAAAGGACCGGGGCCGTGCGACGCCCCGGAGTCGGTGCCATGAACGGGAAGCACCGGAGCCGTGCATCACTCGGGGCCGGTGAGATGCAGGGAAAGGTCTCACCGGTGCGATGTCCGGAAAGAACCGGGGCCGTGCGATGCCCGGAGCCGTGCACGGAAAAGACCGGTGCCGGTGCGATGCCCGGGAAGCAC
>NW_015092493.1:0-1184 GCF_001431845.1 Calidris pugnax
CAGCTGGGAGGAGGAGCAGTCCCACCAGTCCGGGAGAAGAAGATCTCTAAGGAATGCAGCCTAATAGCCCACGTGTGCAGTGCCTGGGGCTGCAGAGCAGGTTGCTGGTGCTCTGCGTGAAGCTGCCTCTAGTGGGATTTGGTATGGTTTGTTCTGTTTGGTGGTTTGGTTTTTGTGTGTTCATTCTCTTCAGTGTCACAGATAAATGCTAGACTTTCCCAAGAGAGTTAACTCCCATTTCCAGCTGTGCTGTATAATGAGCCTTGCTGTGAACCATCGCTGCAGGGGAAGGGTTTCCACAGCACTGGGTTCCTGTAAACAGATGGCAATGATTGGAAAAACAAAATAATAATAACCTGAAACAAGAAGACACTTGTATGAAACGATTCATGACATAGACTTCTGGTTGGATTAGATTATTGCTGCAATAATGGTTTGTTCCCCACCCCCCAAATTCTCAATTTTAAGTTATTTTTCCTGAGGAGGAATGTTCTGGGGAATCCTAGCACGCTTTGCCTGGCTTAAAAATGTCATTTTGTTATAAGGGGTTTGTTACTGTGGGTTGTCTGTGATGGGGTAGAAGATGCGGATGGTCCTCTGGCTTGGCTGTCCATCCCTCTCCCACGGTGAGCTCTCTTCTTTCCCTGCCAGGCTGCAAGTTTGGGCTTCAGCAGCTCGAGGGAGAGGCAGAGTCCTGTTTTGTGCACAGAGAGCATTTGCTGTTCTTCCTCAAACTCTTTTCCAATTGTTTTTTGGGGTTTTTTGTAGTGTCCTTGAACTAATGTATTGTTACTTAGAATTGGTCTCCAGAGCAACTGTGTTGCTGTGCTGTGTATATTTACTGAGTCACCTGCATTTGCAGAAGATAGGAAAAAGTTTACTATTACTGGAGGTTTTGTTTCTACTTCTTTATGGCCCTTGCAAGGTTGGGACAGAAAGAGGTTGTTCTTGCACGTGTAAATTTTCATGACAGCTTTACAAGTCTGCATTTATGACGGTATCTGAGCAGTAAATAATCATTCTCTCAACATAAAAAAAAAAAAAAAGGCAGTTGTTATCCTACATTGTGGTGTGCTAACGGTGATTTGGTTCTGGATATTTATTTTGCATAAACTGAAGCAACATCTTGGTTTTTAGTGGTTTGGTTTTTTTTTCCCTTTTTCCCCATCCTATTGTACGCACCC
>NW_015092494.1:0-3619 GCF_001431845.1 Calidris pugnax
TTCTCCAGGGTGAACAACCTCAGCGCTCTCAACCTTTCCTCATCACGGAGATGCTCCAGTCCCTCATCATCATGGTAGACTCCGCTGGACTTTCTCCAGCAGTTCCCTGTCCTTCTTGAACTGGGGAGCCCAGAACTGGACACAGCACTCCGGATGACCTCCATCAACCTGCTGCTCACACACTCTTTTGAATGCACCCAGGAGACCATTGGTCTTCTTTGCCACAAGGACACACTGCTGGTGATGTCTCATCAGGGAGAATCTCCTTTCCATGCAAGCAATGTGGGTGCTCATCTGAAAAGAATAGGGCTCATCCAAGATTTTCAGACTTGGGGACAGCTCTGAACATCTCCTGTGCAGACTTGTTGCCCTCTCTAAGAGACCTGTGTCCACTTGGGACCCCAGTCCCCACCCAGAGTCCTTTAAGATGTTTTCACCCTGCCTGGGTTTCTCCCAGCAGAATCACTTCCATCCCCATTGAAGAAGAGCCGGGAGCTCTTCAGGGGAGTCAGCAAAGGGTGAGGAAGAGTCGGGGAGAAGGGGCAGGAGGGCTTTGGAGGGAGGATGCTGCCCCCGAGGGACAGGAGAGGGCCTGTCCTGGGCAGAGGGGAGATGGGGACAGGCTGTGGGGAGCAGCCGTGCAGCACTGAGGGGCAGAGCTGCTGGGCTGAGGGCAGGGAGACCATGGCTTCCTCCAGCCACGGGGCACCTCTCAGCAAAGGACACTTTTCTCCAAAGCCTAAAGGGAGCATTTGGATCACAGGGTGAGACTGAGCAGATGCTGGAGTGCTTCAGAGAGCCAGGGGCATCCACCTGGAAAAGCAAAACCACACAAAACAGGCTCTGGGTTGTGTGAAGGGAGGAGACAGAGGAGGTGCAGGATGGAGATAGCTGGGTGGGAAGGTTCTCCCCCAGTGAGGACACAGCAGTGGGAACCTGGGCAGGGGCACATGGGTGAGCTGGGTCACAGCCCCTCGAACCAAAGCCCTCTCTGCCCCACGCTGCAGGTGCCAGTGTGACCACCATGGACATCTGCAGCTCCCCAGGGCATGGTGAGCACAGGGATGGGCCAGACAAGGGAGGTGGGGGTGGGTGGAGATGGAATGGGAGAGGGTTTTTGTTCCCCACCTGTGAACCAGTGGAGAGAAAACACTTTCTCTCCCAGTCCAAAGTACTTTCCAGCCCCCTCAATAGTAACTCTGGTTCTGAGCATCCCTGTGCCATATCTCCAGGTGACATCCTGGCTCCTGAACTCTTCCTGAACATATCCAATGCTCAGGAAGGAGAACAGATTTTGTTTAGTTGCTCCACTGACGGGCACTCTTTTGCTACATTAATTGTCTTCTGCAATAATAGGGATGAGATGTTAAGCCTGGAAGCCCAACAGGGAGAGCTGATCTACTCTCTGGTCTTGACCATGACAATAGGAACCATGGGAAGATACACGTGTGGGTACCTGAACAGGAATGAGAGCAACTTGGTGGGGAGCTCTGCCCTCAGTACTCCCTGGAACCTGACTGTCACAGGTAGGAAGTGGAGGTGGGGTACAGAAAGCCTCTAGTCTAAGGCTCTACAGAATCAACAGGACTATGTAGACCCTACTGTGCCCCATGGCATGTCCCTGGTAGTTGGGGATCAGCGTGTACTTCAGCCCAGCCTTTGCCACCAGGGCAACTCCTCCCAGTCACAGGGAGCATCCTGCTCCTCTCCTGCCCCAGCATCACGCCAAGGGCACAGTGGTGGTGCCAGATCTAAGCCCGAGCCACAGCTGTGCAATGCAGGGATTGATTGATGCCCAGGGCTGAGAGATGGTGGGTGAGGGGGTCCCCACAGGTGCTTGGTCTCTCGAGGGACTCTCAGCCTGTCCCTTTCTCCTCCCAGGCAGTGGGTCCAGCTCCCAGGCAGCGCCGTCCACCACAGGTGAGTGATTCCCTCCCCTCAAACCCAGTGTCCCCTAGCATCAGGCCCAGGGATGCTGGGCTGCTGGCACCAGGGTGTGGGGAGGATCATCAACTGGGATCTGGTCTGGCTCTAAGGGAAACTCCTGCTCTGCTTTTCTTCATGACATCCCCTTTTCTCCAAAACCTTCTCTCCTCTCCAGCTCCCCATCCCCAAGTTTTCTTCCCCTCTTTCCCACAGCCATCATTCTGTGAGTGGTGGCCATCTCCCTCCTCCTCCTGGCTGCAGCCACCTACTGTGCTGTGAAGAGAGGTGAGTGATTTGGGGACACAGAGGGGAAACAATGAGGTGAAACCCAGAGAGGAGGTTGGATCACCCACCCTGGTTGAAAATTGCCAGTTCATTACCCAATAACATAGGAAGCTGAAGGGATCTTTCCTTCATGGGACACAAAATTTGCTATAATGGAGAAAGATCTGCCTGCCCCTGGGAAAGATTTGCTCCCAGCCCTTTGGGCACAAAAAGGGAATCTCTGAGCTGACCTGAGAGGGGCAAACATGGCTCCTCAACACTTGGGCTGTGCACAGCTGCTGAGAGCTTGGGAGAAACCCATCTGGACTCATGGTTGCACAGACAGGAGTAAAAAAATCGCACCCTGAGTGAGGAGTGTCCACACCTCGCTTGCTTAAAGGTCTGAGAACTCTTCCGCTGATAACGGGAGTTTCTGTGACAATTCCCCCTGCACCCTCCCCCTCCTGCCAATGGGCACAATGTTCTTCTGCTTCAGGGTCCTCAATCTCAATCACCTCCATAAAGGCCTCTGGAAATTTACTGCACATTTCTGGAGGGGGATCAGGAATGCAACTTCATGGGCTACAGTTCTCCCTTTCTTCACTGAGAAAGAACTGTAGCTCTTCTTGAGGAACTGTGTCCTTGGAGAGGTATCAAAAAACCCCAAATAAACCCTCAACTAAAACACCCCTCTCCAAGCTCGGAATGGGGAAAGTGTGGAAGAACCAAGAGCTGTAAATAAAAGCATCAAGTTGCCCCCCAAACACAAAGGAGCTTCTCTTGTTTCCCTTATCCCAGAAGAGGTCTCCGAGGAAATACCCCCCCCAAGAGCAGTGTCTGTCTGGCTTCCAGGGGTTGTGACCAAACCCTGGTGCACGGGGCTGACATGGGGACATCAAAACCCAGGCACTGTGGGAATCTGCAAAGCTCTTTGGAGCTGCAGCCTCAGCAGGAATGCAAACCCATAGGTACCCCCTGAGGGTAGTTTGGATGCAAGACCATGATCTGAGAGAGCCCAGGTGTCCCCATGACCTTGCCTGGACTCTCAGCACTCCAGTTGTAGGGGCTGTTTTGGGTAGGGTGAGGGCAGGAGATGCCTTTGGTCTGAGCTTTGGGCTTGGGAAGGAAAGCATGGCCAGGCTGGGAAAGGAGAGGCAGCAGCAGAGTGTGAAGAGGAAGGGTTCAGGCTGTGGGAGATGTCTCAGGTGAGCTCAGAGAAGAGAGAGCTCCGGGCGATGGTGGTGTCTGTTGGGGACAAAAAACACATTGTCAGCTGCTGCTTCCCATTGTGGGTTTGGGTGAGACCCATGTGCCTTGGAACAGCAGCTGCCCTGGGGTCAGGACTGAATCCCCTGCCCTGTTTCCCCCTCATTTCACCCCGCTCTGGGCAGCAGAGCCAGCTGCCCTTCCAGCTGGGGAGGGGGAGCAG
>NW_015092494.1:9589-14171 GCF_001431845.1 Calidris pugnax
TGTGGAAACAGAGTGGAAGAGTCTCCTCTTCCACAAATGGGGTATGAAGCCCCTCTCCCTTCCCATCTCCACTCTTTCACCACTCCTTTTACTGCCCACCATCACCTGGGGAGATGCAGATGTCCCGGGCGGTCACGATGGCACCTGCACCGTGGGGCAGAGAGATCTTTGGTTAGATGACAGTTGCCATCCCCACCAGGAAAGGAACTTTCATTTGCCTTTATCATTTAAAAAATGACAAAGCTCTGCCTCTTCCCCCTCCCCACGCACGAGTCCCACCAGACGGGACTCTGCCAAGGCCCCAGGCCCCGCTCCCAAAGCCTGGCAGCCCCAGCCCCGTCCCCCACACGGGCCCAGCTCCCACTCACCCAACAGCAGCAAGGCGACGGTGGGGAGATGGGCCATGGGCGCCCAACTGCCCGCACCCGACGGCCCCTTCCCCATCCCTGGCTGGCCGGAGCTGGCAGGCTCTGCTTTCGCAGCAGCTGAGGCAGCGCCACAAGAGGTGTCCGCTCTGGGCGTTGCTGCGCCTGGGAACAACCCACGGGTGGCCGCAGGCGCTTCCCCACACAGAGGAGACAC
Source organism: Calidris pugnax (assembly GCF_001431845.1). Classification (NCBI taxonomy): domain Eukaryota; kingdom Metazoa; phylum Chordata; class Aves; order Charadriiformes; family Scolopacidae; genus Calidris; species Calidris pugnax. The sequence continues at coordinate 10,172 of NW_015092494.1, forward strand.
CAAGTCTCTTGGCGGTCCTCTGCTGAGCCCTGCGCATCCTCTGGGGCTTTTCTTCCTGCCTCTCCTGGCTCCTTCTGGTGGCTGTGGGGTGGCTGAGTGTCCTGAGCTCCTCTTTGGCCATGGGATGTGAGGGGCTCTGAACAAGCAGCCTCTTCTGCTCTTTGTGCCTTTTCAAGACCCACATCAGGGACCACTTTCCACTCGAGTCATCTCCTCCTATCCCCGTACATCAGACCCTGCAAATAGAGAAGACTCCTGGGTCTGGATGACCCGTGTTACAGTTGGAAGAGCCTGGGAATTGGAAGAACAATGGACAAACAGCATCTCCAAGAGGGGGTTTTTGCAGGTGGAGCCATTGGAGAGCAGGCGTGATGGCCAGTAAAGTGGGTGGAGCAGGACTCTGGTGGTGGCTTCTCTGTCTTCTTGAGGATGGAGGGATTTAGGCACCAGGAGTGGCTGTCTTCATCCAGGTGGTGAACAGCAGCACCTGAGAAGTCACAATTAATTGTGGAGCAGCAGGCTCTCAGCTGTGCATCGCACATGGTATCGTGTGTCAGCCCTGGAGAAGAGAGGTGGACAAGTGGGAGCCTTCTTCCAATTGAGATGCATCAGGAATAAAATGCTAGACAGAATCAGGAGGGGAGAAAGATGCTTGTGACTATTTTTGGCATCTTCTGCATACTAGATACTCAGGACTTCGTCATAGAGAAAAGTGGATCCTGCTGTGCAATATGGTCTCACCTGAGATCAGCCCCATCTCAGCTCAGCCCAGCCACTGCTCCTGGCTGCAGCTGCTGGGCCTCGGGTGACCTGGCTCTAAAAAAAGCCCTCCCTGTCCCACAGCAGCTCTCTCAGCAGCGAGGTAGTGGCCTCCTGCTCGCTCTGCAGCCTCACAAGGCGACCACGCGACCGCTTGGCCAGACCACTCCTCTGTGCGCGCAGCAGGGGCTCTGCTCTTGAGAAAGGACATTTCCCTCCCGCTCCCCAACATCAACCCAACCCCTCCTTCACCAAGAGCCGTGTCCCCCCCAGGCTTTGCTGGCCTTGAGCTGGCCTTGGAGCAGAACTCAAACCAGCAGCAGCAGCTGCAAATCTCCAAGGCAGGGGCCACAAACCATGTGGGGAGGGGACCAGCACATCATGTGGAACGGGACCAGCTCTTCCCATGGCCATGACCCCAGCTGGCTCTGGGCCCCACTGGGTCATGAAGAAAACAGGCTGCATCTTTCAATCCTGATTAGGAAGGTGTTTCCAGCAGAGCCTGGGAGGCTCTGGAGTGCCAGCTCCCAAATTAGGTGGGGATGGGAGATGTGACCTCCTCCCAACTTGTCCCCAAGGAGCTTTGTCCTCATTCACAAATGCCCCATCCCTGACGGGGAGGGCAGTCCAGCCAAAGCACGCACCCCCCTGCCAGGCAGGGCAAGGCTTGATGGGGTCAACAGCCTCCTCTGCAGAGAGGGATGGAGCCAGAGGAGAACCAATGGCAGCTCAGGTGCCTGCACCCCACCAGCTCCCACCTGCCCAGCTCAGCCCCAGGCACCAACCAGCCCCCAAACCCTCCACCAGGGACACCCCCCTCCAAGCACCACCAGAGCACAGGGCCTTGCAAGTTGCATTGCTAAACCCCCCCAAGCCCGCAGATGCTGCAGGTGCCTGACTCACCAGCAAACCCCACCGGGATGCTATTGCTACAAGACACACAAGCCCTGCCCTTTCTTCAGTCGTTTTACTGCGTTAGAAAAGAAAAAAAATCAATCTTTGTGGTAGGAAACCAGCCCTCCCTTCATAATGCAGCGTTTGAGGGGGCGGCTCTGCTCCCCTCAAACACCCTCTCTTGAACCAGCTTGGGTGCATTGGGGGAAAATCATCTTTCAAAGGGTTCTGCCTTAGCTTTTTTTGTGCTGTTTACAGCTTCTCACTTTCATTTTCTCTCCAATTTTCCAGAGCTTACTCATGGCTAGAGGAGATGCAGACTGCTGGAGAAGCTCTGGTCACCCCATCATCTCCCCAACATCAAGCCTAGGCCTCCCCTCCCAAGTCATGTTCTACCCTTGGGTTCCCAGAGCAGAGAACCATCCCAGAGCAGGAAATACAACTGGAGATTGGAAAAGGAAACCCAAAGGGAGCGGCCCACAATAGAAACGGGCAGGAGAGGAGAGAAAGGGGAGAAAGAGGAATCTTTCTGTTGATTTTCCAGTGGGTGCACTCCATTGGCTTCAGATGTTTCTTCCTGGAGTTCACCATCTCCATGCCTTCCCCACAGAGGGGGTTTGACCCACCAGGGAAGGAGGGATCCCAAGCAGGTGAATCCAGCTCCCCTGGGGACGCAGCGCAGGGACTGAACCCAGGGATTGTGCAGCAAACGGGGAGGAGACACGGGGCTGGGAGGGTCTGGACCAGGGCAGGATGCGCACGGGACCATGGGGACCCCTCTCCACCCATGGAAGCTCAGAGGAGACTGGGCTGAAGACCTGTCTCCCACTGCTCCTTGGCCAGACAGGGGTTCTACAAGCCTCAGCTCCACGCTCGCCACGTCTCTGAGCTCCTGCCAGTGGAGCTCCACGGTTGGTTTCATCAAGCAAATGCAGTGGAGCTCCCAGGCTGGTTTTTAGCAGGCAAAGGATGGATCTACCTCTGGAGATCCCCTGGGCTTCCCTCACAAGCTTCTTGCTCCCTCCCTGTTGTGAGACCAGAGAAATCAATGACCCGATGATCTCAAAGGTCCCTTCCAACCATGAGTATTCTGTGATTCTTTGTAATGCTTTGAGGAATCCGTGGCAAGGACCATGGTGAACTGCCAGTTTCTGGAGGCCGTGTCTGGGGGAAATTGGCCCAAGATGACATCTGTTGGCTCAAAGCCACCTGCACTGCATCTCCAACCTCCAAAAGCACCTCTCCAGAGCCCTGGGTACCCAATTTCTTCACCTGCAGCCTCAGAGACACAGCCCTAGGTGAAAACCCACTGCCCGAGCCAGTTGCAGGAGAAGAGTTTGCTCCAGCTGTCAACATCAGAGTGGCTCTTGGGCATAAATTAATTAAAAAGGTCCATTAATTGAAAAGGTGTTTTGTCTCTGGATGTCGGCCCTTTGTGTGGGTCTCTGAAGGCCTCGTGGGTCCTTAATCCTCCACCACATGGAGGTCGGAGCCAGAGTCCCTCACAAGTCTTGGCTCTAGACCTCGCCTTGCATGGTTGGAGCCCAACAAGACATTGCCCAAAGGCACGTCCAGCATCGAGACCTGTTGCCAGCAGCACCCAAGCATGGGAGAGGACAAATCTGGAGGGTCTTCTCATAAGAAGGTCCACCAAAGGTCCCATCTGATCCACATAACATTCCAGATGGACTAAGGGGTGAAGGGAAAAGAGAAAGGTGGTGTTTGGGCTTGTGTCACCCACTCTCTGTCTGCAGGGAGGGAGGCCGAGGGGATGTGAGGTGCTGGAGAGGGGAGATGGAGACATCTCTGCATGGCTTTGCCCATTCCCACCTCCCAGCTGCCTCTCACTCCTCAGCCAGTCACCCAAAAAGGCTTTGATTTGCATTTCAGAGCTCCCTCGCACCCTTCTTCTCCACAAAACCCAGCAGACCTCATCCTGCCCTCACCACCAACCCACAGCCCCATCCACCTTTGCTGCCCCACCACATTCCTTGATGTCTCCTGCTGTGGCTGCTGCTGACACTTCCAATTGTAAAGAAAAAACCAAAAACCTATTCATAAAACTAAAGTCCCCCCCAAAATCTCTTCACTGGCAGGAAACATCAAGGTGAGAAAAAGCCATGACCCAGCTCAAAAAAAAAAAAAAAATTTAAAAAAATCAAGTGCCCCACTTGAAATCTGTTCACTGGCAGGAAACATCAAGGCCAGACACCGCCGTGACCCAGCTCATGGTGACCACCAACCTCCCATCAGATAACGTGGCACATGAAGGTGACCAGAGCTGTTTTCTCCTTCACCACATGGAAAGGAAAGAAGAACAAAAGGAAGAGATCTGTCCCAGTGCTCC
>NW_015092495.1:0-2458 GCF_001431845.1 Calidris pugnax
TGTGTAGTCAACTCAGATCAAGTAGCTGTGGGCAGGAGCGTTCATTTCCGTAGTGTTTACTGGAGATGGTCAGACCCTTCTGGGAGGGGATGTTTGGCTGTTAAGCAGATTGAAGGTTTTCACGCTCATATGTGTGGGGCTTAATGTTTGGTCCGGTTTTGGTTTTGTTTTTTAATGGTAGGCTGTAGCTGGAGTGAAGATGGTATTCCTGCAAGGAACCCAGACCCCTGGCATTTTTCAGCTGCTGATCAACGTCTGGGTGACTTGTTTACTATTGTTTTTTCAGATGCAGAGGGACAAGATACACACCAAAGAGCAATGGAGAAAGCGAGCAGGGCACGGTTAGATGGTGAGTCGATGCATGGCGTGAGGGGAAAATGCAGGTGGCGGCTACGGGACTATATTAGGGCTTGATAGTGGGGTTTTAACTTTTCAGACATGAAGTGATGAGTGAAGCAGGCTATTGGCACCGGAGGTGACCCAGTCAAGGTGAGCAATAAGTAGTAGCCCTTCTTTCTAGGTGTTGTGTTCTGGATGATGTTCAAAGTGTCCCTTGGCTCTGTTTTACAGAGGGTGTGCAAGCCTCAAAGCGACAGCCAAAAATCACGGAGGGCAGTCGGGCGAGCAGCCAAGGTAAAGGAGCGGGGTACAGGACTCGCTGGGGGTCGGCTGAGGTTTCGGGCCATATCTCAGCACATGGCTTTTGCTTTGTATTTTTCAGATACCTCACACAGGCTCAGAGAAGCGAAGCCTCATGCCTGTGGACGGGCCGAGAAGGTGAGGCTGTTGTGGGCTGTATTGGTGTCTAATAGTACAGTATGATATGGCAACTCAAATATTTACCTTGCAGTTGTGCAGGGTCTTTCTGAGCCACCTTTGGAATCTGATCAGTACTATTATTGACGGTTGGACAAGATGATCTTTAAGGTCCCTTCCAACCTAGAAGATTCTGTGATTCTGTGACTTGTGAGCTGGGACGGTAGGGAAGAGAAGCATGGGGCCAGTCACTTCTCACATGTGTGACACCACTTTTATTTCTTGGTATGTCAGGTGCCAGAAGTGACAATGGTGACAGCGTCTGACTCTGGAAGGATCAGGTGAGCGGAACGCCATCACCGTTTTGAGGAGGGTGAGTTGTGGGAGAGGTCGGCGCTGACCTGTGTGATATTTCTTGCTGGTGCTGGTTATGGATTTTTTTTTTTAATTGCAGATGGTGAAGAGGAACCTGATGACTGTAGTAACGTCCCAGATAGCTGATGTGTTGGTTTTTTTGTCAACAGGAGAGTAAAGCCCCCCTGGCTTTCTGCAAGCTAAGTTGAGGGACCCAGGCTGGGGAGGGGCTGAGAGGTGGGGACGGGGGTAAGAGCTGAAGCGGGGGGCGTTCTAAAGTCAGAGCAGAGCAGGGGGCTGTCCCAGAGCAGCCCACTCTGGGTGGGTAAGGCCAGTGGGTTACTTTTCAGCACAAATCCAGCGTGTGCCAGGCACGGCAGTTCTGGGTAGTGTCTGTTGTGTAGTTTATGTGGTTTGTCTCCTATGTCTTAAACTTTCCTCAGGTCTTGCTGTCCTCATTGCTCTTTGTACTCAAGGGGCACAGTGGGTGCCCCAGGCACTCCCTGTAGGGTCTGGAATACCTGCACTCATCAGCATCGTGCCCAAGGGGCGCTTCTTTTCTTTTCTTGCGTAACAGTCTTAAAACGTGGATCTGACCTGCATCTTGGACATGTTGGGATGGTCCTATTTTTCTGTTGTCGTTCCCGGCTGCGCGAGCGGCTCTGTTCTCTAGCCATCCATTTTCAGGGACTGGGATTTCTTCCCTGCATCCTTACTTTCTCTAGGTCTTGAAGCCAGGCTTCTTGTGTGTACATCCTGTCTGTTTTGACAGGAGGTTTTTGTACTGGGCCATTAAATTTGACTCTCTTATGGAATGGTCATAGAGCCTCTTGATGTCAGGGCTGTGGCCATGCAGGTCTTCTGGTCCAATAGCTCCTCTGGTCTGGAAGTCATTCTTCTTGCAGAGAGTGTTGTCTGATGTTTGAGTCGCAGTGTCTATTGTGGTGTGTGGTGTTGGGTTTCACAGGGGTGCATTTGTGGTGGAGCTGCCCTGCCCGGGGGTGTAGAGTCAGAGGTAGGTGGGACAGCAATAAGGGTCTGGGGTTAACACGTTGATTTGTCCTGGTCTGTGTTCTCCAGCACAACAGTAATGTTATTTCTCTTCACCTCCTAGGCGCTAAAAGCGATGACTGCTGCAGCATCTTATTTTGGAATCTGTGCGAAGCAGGTGAGTGGAGAGCCCATGGTGCTTATAAGGAGGGGGATGTGTGGATGAGTCTGGCATTGAGGGGTGTGCTGCTGGTTGCCGGCAGTGTTTTGTGCATTGTGTGTTTTTCTGGCAGATGGTGACGAGGACCCCAGGGACTACAGGAAGGTACCGCGTAGCTGATGCGGGTCACCAGTTTTA
>NW_015092495.1:4489-5332 GCF_001431845.1 Calidris pugnax
TTTGTGATGCTCATTGTTGTGTGTGGAATGGTTGTTCCTTCTCTGTTTTTTGTCTTTTTCCTCAGATGATGAGGAGGATCCTAGCGACCGCAGGATTGATCCAGTCGGCCAATTGTGGTTTTTCCTTGTGGAGGATGGCATCAGACCCCTGGCCCTCTGAAAGCTAAGTTGAGGGTCTGGCGCTGGAGATTGTTCGGGGGAGGGAAGGTCCAGGGTTGGGAGTTGCAGGGAGGGGTTTTAAAGTCAGAGAGGGGCAGGGGGCTGTCCCGGAGCAGTCCCTTCTGGGTAAATAGAGGCAGACGGGCAGGGCAGTTCCAGTAGGTGTCTGTTGTGTAGTTTGTGTGGTTTGTCTGCTGTGTCTTAGAGGTTTTTCAGGTCTTGATGTCCTCCTTGCTCTTTGCACTTCAGGGGCACAGCAGGTCCCTCTGGCACCCCTTTTAGGGTTTGAAACCCTCAATGGCATCGTGTCCAAGGGGCGCTTCTTTTCTTGCATAACAGTCTTAAAGCACAGATCAGACGTGCATCTGGGACATTTCAGCACAGGCCTCTTTTTGTTTCCTTGTTCCCATCTGTGTGAGCAGCTCTGTTCTTGAGCCATCCATTTTCAGGCACTAGGATTTTTCCCTGCATCCTTCCGTTCCCAGGTCTTGACACCAGGCTTCTTGCGCAGATATCCTGTCACCTTTGACAGGAACTTCTTCTACCGGCCCAGGACATTTGATTCTTTTGTGGCATGGCCGTAGAGCCTCCCGATATCAGCACTGCAGCCTTGTAGGTCTTCTTGCCGGAGACGTCTCTTGTCTGGAAGCAAATCCTATTGCGGAGAGTTTTGTCTGATGTTTT
>NW_015092496.1:0-1208 GCF_001431845.1 Calidris pugnax
CCCCTTGGTTGGATTTCCCTCCCCACCCCCAAAGTGACCTGTTGGTGTCCCCTCATCCCAAGTGACTCCTTGGTTGGTTGCCCCCACCACCAGTGACCCCTTGGGTGCCCCCCACCCCAAGTGACCTCCTGGTTGGGTTGACCCCACCCCAAGTGACCCCTTGGATGGTTACCCCACCACCCCAAGTGACCTCCTGGTTGGGTTGACCCCACCCCAAGTCACCTCCTGGTGTCCCCCCATTCCAGGTGACCCCTTTGGTTGGATTTTCCACCCACCCCGAGTGACCTCATGCTTTGGGGACCCCAATTTCACATTTTTCACCCCAAATCCCCCTGGTCCCCAAGGTGTCACTGACGCGGAGCCCCCCTCACTGGGATGGCAGCGACCGCCGCCTCCTCCTCTCCTACGACCGCACTTTGGTGGTGAAGGAGCTTTCCAGCGAGGACGTGGCCGACGTCCACGGGCTCCTCTCCCACTACCACCAGGTAGGACCAGGTTTTCCCTGGGTGGGTGGTCAGGGGGGTGGGGGCCGAGCCAGGGCTGCGTGTGCCAAGTCCAACACGGAAAATCAGCAAAAAGTGGGCATCCTGAGAAGCCAAGAGGTGAAATGTCTTCTTGCGTCACCTTCTTCGTGCAAAACCCACTGGGAGGAGCCCAAAAATCATGGAATCCCAGCATGATATGGGGCTGGAAGGGACTTCTGGAGATCATCTCCTCCAACCTCCCCTTCCAGAGCAGGTCCCACCCCGAGCAGGTCCCACAGGAACGTGTCCAGGCGGGGTTTGGGATGTCTCCAGAGAAGGAGACCCCACCACCTCTCTGAGCAGCCTCTTCCAGGGCTCTGCCACCCTCACAGTGAAGAATTTCCTCCTCGTGTTGAGATGGAACTTCTTCTGTCCCAGTTTGTGCCCATTTCCTCTTGTCCTGTCACTGGGCACCACTGGAAAAAGACCAGCCCCACCCTCCTGATCAGATCCCCCATCAGCCTTCTCTTCTCCAGACTAAAAAGCCCCAAGTCCCTCAGCCTCTCCTCCTAAGAGAGATGTTCCAGCCCCTCAGCATCTTTGTAACCCTCTGCTGTCCCCTCTCCAGCAGTTCCCTGTCCTTCTGGAACTGGGGAGCCCAGAACTGGTCCCAGTGCTCCGGCTGGTTCTCCACGCTCTTCCTGATGCCATTGACCTTGGCCACCACATCGCTGGCCCATGGGC
>NW_015092497.1:0-3573 GCF_001431845.1 Calidris pugnax
GCCCACTACAGCCCAGTACATCCCAGTATAACCCAGTAGAGCCCGGTATGACCACGTATGGTCCCGTATGGTCCCATATGGCCCAGTACAGCCCAGTACGGCCCAGTATTTCCCATTACAGCCCAGTACAACCCAGTAGGGCCTGGTATGGCCACGTATGGTCCCGTATGGTCCCATATGGCCCAGTACAGCCCAGTACGGCCCAGTATTTCCCATTACAGCCCAGTACAACCCAGTAGGGCCTGGTATGGCCACGTATGGTCCCGTATGGTCCCATATGGCCCAGTACAGCCCAGTACGGCCCAGTACGGCCCAGTACAGCCCACTACAGCCCAGTACATCCCAGTATGATCCCATATGGCCCAGTACAGCCCAGTATGGCCCAGTACAACCCAGTAGGGCCCAGTACAACCCAGTAGGGCCCAGTATGACCCAGTAGGGCCCAGTATGGCCACGTATGGTCCCATAGGGCCCAGAACAGCCCATTATGGCCCAGTATGGCCCAGTACAACCCAGTAGGGCCCAGTATGGCCACGTATGGTCCCGTATGGTCCCATATGGCCCAGTACAGCCCAGTATGGCCCATTACAGCCCAGTACAGCCCAGTACATCCCAGTATGGCCCACTACAGCCCAGTACATCCCAGTATGGCCCAGTATGGCCCATTACAGCCCAGTACAACCCAGTAGGGCCCAGTATGGCCACGTATGGTCCCGTATGGTCCCATATGGCCCAGTACAACCCAGTAAGGCCCAGTATGACCACGTATGGTCCCGTATGGTCCCATAGGGCCCAGTACAGCCCAGTACAGCCCACTACAGCCCAGTATGATCCCATATGGCCCAGTATGACCACGTATGGTCCCGTATGGTCCCATAGGGCCCAGAACAGCCCAGTATGGCCCAGTACAGCCCAGTACAACCCAGTAGGGCCCAGTATGGCCACGTATGGTCCCATATGGCCCAGTACATCCCAGTACAGCCCAGTACGGCCCAGTATGGCCCAGTAGGGCCCAGTACAACCCAGTAGGGCCCAGTATGACCACGTATGGTCCCATATGGCCCAGTACAGCCCAGTATGGCCCAGTATGTCCCAGTACACCCCCATAACTCACTGTTGGGTCCCAGTTGGAGGTTCTGGTGAAGGCTGGGGCGACAGGGGAGGGTGGCCAAGCACCTGAGGGTGTCACCGGCCACCCACTGGCTGAGGGAGACGGGGCGGGTCAGGAGAAGACCTTGGGTGCCGTTGGGGTGAGGGGTGAGTCCCGGGGTCCCCAGGGTGTCCCCCTCCCAGGAGAGGGTGGCCCCCCGGAGGTGCCACCCCAGGAGAAGGCAGGTGGCCACGGCCTGGCCGGCCAGGAGGTCGGCGTAGGAGGGTTGAGTGATGAAGAGGTTGGGGGTCGTGGTGGCCCCCCAACAGGCTGTGGGGAGAGAGAGAGGGTGAGAAGGTCCACCTTGAGTGGTGGGCATCCGTGGGGGACATCTGGGTGGGGGGGGAGGTCCATCCGGCCACCAGGGTCTTGGATCTCCTCATCCATCCATCCATCATCAGCTGGTGTCCCTCCATCCATCCATCAACCAAGCCCTCCATCTCTGGAGACCTCACCCAACCTTCTCCTCATCCATCCCACCACCCGTCCATCCCAGTTGTCCACCCATCCATCCATCCCACCATCTCTGTAGACCCCAACCAACCTTCTGACCCACCACCCAACCATCCCACCACCTCTGTAGACCTCAATCAACCTTCTCCTCACCCGTCCCACCACCCGTCCATCCCAGTTGTCCACCCATCCATCCATCCCACCATCTCTGTAGACCTCAACCAACCTCCTCACCCGTCCCACCACTCGTCCATCCCAGTTGTCCACCCATCCGTCCATCCCACCATCTCTGTAGACCCCAAGGAACCTTCTGACCCACCACCCATCCATCCCACCATCTCTGTAGACCTCAACCAACCTTCTCCTCATCCATCCCACCACCTGTTCATCCCAGTTGTCCACCCATCCATCCATCCCACCATCTCTGTAGACCCCAACCAACCTTCTGACCCACCACCCAACCATCCCACCATCTCTGTAGACCTCAACCAACCTTCTCCTCATCCATCCCACCACCTGTTCATCCCAGTTGTCCACCCATCCATCCATCCCACCATCTCTGTAGACCCCAACCAACCTTCTGACCCACCACCCAACCATCCCACCATCTCTGTAGACCTCAACCAACCTTCTCCTCATCCATCCCACCACCTGTTCATCCCAGTTGTCCACCCATCCATCCATCCCACCATCTCTGTAGACCCCAACCAACCTTCTGACCCACCACCCAACCATCCCACCATCTCTGTAGACCTCAACCAACCTTCTCCTCATCCATCCCACCACCTGTTCATCCCAGTTGTCCACCCATCCATCCATCCCACCATCTCTGTAGACCCCAACCAACCTTCTGACCCACCACCCAACCATCCACCCATCCCACCGCCCCACCCCTTACCCGTGCACTTGCTGGTGTTCCTCATCACCACGTTCCTTCCCCCCGACGTGGTCACCTTGCAGGTGTAGAGGTCCCCTTTGTCCCAGCTGGACCTCTTGATTTTCAACGAGCTCCTCCCACCCTCCACCTCACTGGTGGAGGTGGGAGGTGGCATCTCCTCCCCGTTCAGCAGCCAGGACACTTCGATCTTCTCCACCGCGGAGCTCCAGAAGATGCAGAGAAGCTCCAGATCCACCTCATCCCCACCATCTTCACATCGGGGTTCCACCAGGACCACCTCGAGTGTTTCCGGCTGTGACCTACAAGCTACAAGAGGGACGTGGGGATGGATGGCCACCATGAGGTCACCTTCCCCCTGGGGTCCCAACAGGGCCACCCATGGTGGTTCCCCCAGGGCCACCAAGAGGGACGTGGGGATGGGTGGCCACCACGAAGTCACCTTCACACGGGGGTTCCCCCAGGGCCACCGAGAGGGACGTGGGGATGGGTGGCCACCACGAAGTCACCTTCACACGGGGGTTCCCCCAGGGCCACCGAGAGGGACGTGGGGATGGGTGGCCACCACGAAGTCACCTTCACACGGGGGTTCCCCCAGGGCCACCGAGAGGGACGTGGAGATGGGTGGCCACCACGAAGTCACCTTCACACGGGGGTTCCCCCAGGGCCACCAAGAGGGACGTGGAGATGGGTGGCCACCACGAGGTCACCCCACGTCCCCAACCCTCTCCCCCCGCCATGTCCTACCATCCTTGGTCAAATTCTTGAGGACACTGGTCTGAGAACCAGTGTTGTGGACGCGGCACGTCACGGGGTAGCCACCGTTGGGGACCTTGTAGGCTCGGCTGGCGATGTAGCCTTCTGATTGGACACTCCTGGCCAATAAGAGCGGGAAGGAGAGGGAGGGGGAGGCCCACGGTGGCTCCCGCTCGATGGTCAACTCTTGGGAGAAGAAGTTGGTGGCCAAACAGAGGTAAAAGGGGTCAGCGGGCACTTCCACGCAACAAGGGGCCACCCAGAAGACCGATGGATCTTTCTTCTGAGCTGCTGCTGTTGGGGGGGGGGAAATAAAAAA
>NW_015092498.1:0-3697 GCF_001431845.1 Calidris pugnax
CCTTGGGGACATCGAGGACGTGGGGGCCACCCTGAAGCCTTGGGGACACTGGGGACAGCGGGATCTGGGGGCCACTTCGATGTTTTGGGGACATTGAGGACATGGGGGACAGCGAGATCTGGGGGCCACCCCGATACCTTGGGGACATCAAGGACATGGGGGCCACCCCCACCCCTTGGGGACATTGGGGACAGTGAGATCTGGGGGCCACCCTGATGTTTTTGGGGACGTTGGGGACATTGAGGACGTTGGGGACATCGAGGACGTGGGGGACATTGAGATCTGGGGGCCACCTCGATGGTTTTGGGGACATTGAGGACATGGGGGCCACCCCCACCCCTTGGGGACATTGGGGACAGTGAGATCTGGGGGCCACCCTGATGTTTTTGGGGACGTTGGGGACATTGAGGACGTTGGGGACATCGAGGACGTGGGGGACATTGAGATCTGGGGGCCACCTCGATGGTTTTGGGGACATTGAGGACATGGGGGCCACCCCCACCCCTTGGGGACATTGGGGACACCTGGAGGGGCCCGATCCTGCACCCACAGGATCCTGAAGATCAACTGGATCCCGGAGGGACCCGATCCTGAGTCACCAGTGGATCCCCAAAGGGCCCGATCCTGGATATCAAGGGATTCCCGACACCAGTGGATCCTGGAGGGTCCTGATCCTGCACCCACAGGATCCCAAGGATCGAGTGGATCCCGGAGGGGCCTGATCCTGAGTCACCGCTGGATCCCCAAAGGGCCCGATCCTGCCCCCAGGAGGGTCCTGGGCACCAGTGGATCCTGGAGGGGCCCGATCCTGCACCCACAGGATCCCAAGGATCGAGTGGATCCCGGAGGGGCCTGATCCTGAGTCACCGCTGGATCCCCAAAGGGCCCGATCCTGCCCCCAGGAGGGTCCTGGGCACCAGTGGATCCCAGAGGAGCTCAATCCTGCCCAGGGAGGATCCCTGAAGATCGAGTGGATCCCAGAGGGATCCTGAGTCGCTGCTGGATCCAGAGGGGCCCAATCCTGCACCCAGAGGATCCCAAGGGTCGAGTGGATCCCGGAGGAGCTTGATCCTGAGTCACCGCTGGATCCTGAAGGGGCCTGATCCTGGACCTCGAGGGATTCTGGGCACCAGTGGATCCCAGAGGGGACGGATCCTGCACCCACAGGATCCCGAAAATCAACTGGATCCCAGAGGGTCCTGATCCTGCACCCAGAGGATCCCGAAAATCAACTGGATCCCGGAGGAGCCTGATCCTGAGTCACCGCTGGATCCTGAGGGGCCTGATCCTGGACCTCGAGGGATTCCGGGCACCAGTGGATCCCAGAGGGGCCTGATCCTGCACCCACAGGATCCCGAAGATCGAGTGGATCCTGGAGGGATCCTGAGTCGCCGCTGGATCCTGAGGAGCCCGATCCTGCCCCTGAGGGGGTTCTGGGCACCAGTGGATCCCGGAGGGACCTGATCCTGTGCCCAGAGGGATCCCAAAGATCAGCTGGATCCCGGAGGGTCCTGAAGGGCCTGATCCTCTCCCCAGGGGGGTCCTGGGCACCAGTGGATCCCAGAGGGGACCAATCCTGCACCCACAGGATCCCAAAGATCAACTGGATCCTGAAGGGTCCTGATCCTGCACCCACAGGATCCCAAGGATCGAGTGGATCCCAGAGGAGCAAGATCCTGAGTCACTGCTGGATCCTGACGGGCCCGATCCTGCCCCCGGGGGGGTCCTGGGCACCAGTGGATCCTGGAGGGGCCTGATCCTGCACCCACAGGATCCTGAAGATCAAGTGGATCCCGGAGGAGCCTGATCCTGAGTCACCAGTGGGTCCCGAGGGACCTGATCCTGGACCTCGAGGGATTCTGGGCACCAGTGGATCCCAGAGGGGACGGATCCTGCACCCACAGGATCCCGAAGATCAACTGGATCCCAGAGGGTCCTGATCCTGCCCAGGGAGGATCCCTGAAGATTGAGTGGATCCCGGAGGGATCCTGAGTCGCCGCTGGATCCAGAGGGGCCCGATCCTGCACCCACAGGATCCTGAAGATCAACTGGATCCTGGTGGGTCCTGATCCCAAGTCGCCGCTGGATCCCGGAGGGGCCCCATCGTGCACCCAGAGGGATCCCAAGGATCGACTGGATCCCAGAGGATCCTGACGGGCCCGATCCTGCCCCCGGGGGGGTCCTGGGGATCGACTGGATCCCGGAGGGGCCCGATCCTGCACAGGAATGATCCCAAGGATCAACTGGATCCTGGAGGAGCCTGATCCTGAGTCACCGCTGGATCCTGAGGGGCCCGATCCTGCCCCCGGGAGGGTCCTGGGCACCAGTGGATCCCAGAGGGTCCTGATCCTGCACCCACAGGATCCCAAGGATCGACTGGATCCCAGAGGGGACCCCCAACCCCCCCTTCGGACCCCCCCTTCCCTCCCCACTGGCTGTTTCCCCCCTGTACAGAGAAATACAGACGCTGTGGGACGACGCGACCCCAAAAAGCCTCGGATTCACCCCAAAAAATTCACTGGGAACACACACATCCCCCGCCAAATCCCTGAGATTGGTCCCAAAGTGGACCCTTGAGAGTCCAAAATCCCCGGAATTCACCCCCCAAAAATATGTTGGGGGACCAAAATCCCTGGAATTCACCCCAAAAAATCTGCTGGGACCCCCAAATCCCTGGAATTCACCCCAAGAAAATCTGCCGAGACCCCAAAATCCCTGAGATTGGCCCCAAAATGAACCTTTGAGACCCCCAAATCCCTGGAAATCACCCGAGAAATCTACTGAGACCCCAAAATCACTGGAATTCACCCCAAAAACCCACCACAACCCCAAAATCCCTGAGATGGTTTCCCAAAGGGGACCCTTGAGACCCCAAAATCCCTGGAATTCACCCCAAAAAATCCACTGGGGCTCCAAAATCCCTGGAATTCACCCCAAAAATCTGCTGGGACCCCCGAAAATCCCTGAGCTGGGTCCCAAAGGGGACCCTTGAGACCCCAAAATCCCCAGAATTCACCAAAAAAAATCTGCTGGAGCCCCAAAATCCATGGAATCTACCCCAAAAAATCCACTAGGACCCCAAAATCCCTGGAATTCACCCCAAAAATCTGCCTGGACCCCAAAATCCCTGAAATTCACCCCAAAAAAAATCTGTTGGGACCCCAAAATCCCTGAAATTCACCCCGAGAAAATCTGTCGAGACCCCAAAATCCCTGGAATTCACCCCAAAAATCCACTGGGACCCCAAAATCCCTGAGATTGGCCCCAAAATGAACCTTTGAGACCCCAAAACACATGGAATTCGCCCCAAAAAATTTGTTGGGGCCCCAAAACCCCTGGAATTCACCCCAAAAAATCTGCTGGGGCACCCCAAAATCCCTGAGCTGGGTCCCAAAGGGGACCCTTGAGACCCCAAAATCCCCAGAATTCACCCCAAAAAATCCCCCCCCCAAATCCCTGAGATTGACCCCAAAATCCCCAGAATTCACCCCTAAAAAATCCACTGGGACCCCAAAATCCCTGGAATTCACCCCAAAAAAGTCTGCTGGGGCCCCAAGATCCCTGGAATTCACCCCAAAAACTCGCTTGGACCCCAAAATCCTTGAGATAGATCTCAAAGGGGACCCTTGAGACCCCAAAACACATGGAATTCACCCCAAAAACCCACCGGGACCCCAAAATCCCTGAGTTGGGTCCC
>NW_015092498.1:3775-4101 GCF_001431845.1 Calidris pugnax
TCCCCCCAAAAAAATCCCCCCCCCCAAATCCCCGAGATTGGCCCCAAAACCCGTGGAATTCACCCCAAAAATCTGCTGGGACCCCAAAATCCCTGGGATGGGTCCCAAAGGGGACCCTTGAGATCCCAAAATACCTGGAATTTGCCCCAAAAATTTGCTGGGCCCCCAAAATCTCTGAAATTCACCCCAAAAAAATCTGCCAGGACCCCAAAATCCCTGGAATTCACCCCAAAAAACCACTGGGACCCCAAAAGCCCTGAGATTGGCCCCAAAGGGGACCCTTGAGACCCCAAAATACCCAGAATTCACCCCAAAACACACACCCC
>NW_015092498.1:4165-4464 GCF_001431845.1 Calidris pugnax
CCACTTGGGCCCCAAAACCCCTGGAATTCACCCCAAAAAATTCCACTGGAGCCCCAAAATCCCTGGAATTCACCCCAAAAAAATCCACTGGGGTTCCAAAATCCCTGGAATTCACCCCAAAAAAATTCATTGGGGCCCCAAAATCCCTGAGATTGCTCCCAAAGGGGACCCTTGAGACCCCCAAATCCCTGGAATTCACCCCGAAAATCTGCTGGGGCCCCAAAAATCCCTGGAATTCACCCAAAAAAAAGTGTGCTAGGACCCCAAAATCCTTGAGACCCCAAAATCCCCAGAATTCA
>NW_015092499.1:0-1703 GCF_001431845.1 Calidris pugnax
GGACATGGGACATGGTGGGATGTGGGGACAGGGGATGGGGGGGACAGAGGTGGGGACAGAGTTGGGGACACGGAGCCTTGAGGTGACGCGGTGTCCCCCCCTGTCCCCCCCCAGACAAATACGCCATCGGGTTCCTGCCGCGGGAGAACGGGGTGCACTCCATCGACCTGCGCTTCAACGGGCGCCACGTCCCGGGGAGCCCCTTCAACATCCGCGTCGGGGAGCAGAGCCAGGCGGGGGACCCCGGCCTCGTCACGGCCTACGGACCCGGCCTCGAGGGGGGGCTCACAGGTCACACCTCCCGGGGGGCGGGGGGACACCTCCTGGGGGGACACGGGGTGGTGGCAATCAGGATGTGCCCATGGGGTGGTGGCCACTGGGACGTGGCCATGGGAGTGGGGACATGGCCATGGGGTGGTGGCCACTAGGACATGGTCATGGGAGTAGGGATGTGGCCATCGGGGTGGTGGCCACTGGGACGTGGCCATGGGAGTAGGGACATGGCCATGGGGTGGTGGCCACTAGGACATGGTCATGGGAGTAGGGATGTGGCCATCGGGGTGGTGGCCACTGGGACGTGGCCATGGGGGGGTGGCCACTAGGACATGGTCATGGGAGTAGGGATGTGGTCATGGGGTGGTGGCCACTGGGACATGGCCATGGGAGTAGGGACGTGGCCATGGGGGGGTGGCCACTAGGACATGGTCATGGGAGTAGGGATGTGGTCATGGGGTGGTGGCCACTGGGACATGGCCATGGGAGTAGGGACGTGGCCATGGGGGGGTGGCCACTAGGACATGGTCATGGGAGTAGGGATGTGGTCATGGGGTGGTGGCCACTGGGACATGGCCATGGGAGTAGGGACGTGGCCATGGGGGGGTGGCCACTAGGACATGGTCATGGGAGTAGGGATGTGGTCATGGGGTGGTGGCCACTGGGACATGGCCATGGGAGTAGGGACGTGGCCATGGGGGGGTGGCCACTAGGACATGGTCATGGGAGTAGGGATGTGGTCATGGGGTGGTGGCCACTGGGACATGGCCATGGGAGTAGGGACGTGGCCATGGGGGGGTGGCCACTAGGACATGGTCATGGGAGTAGGGATGTGGTCATGGGGTGGTGGCCACTGGGACATGGCCATGGGAGTAGGGACGTGGCCATGGGGGGGTGGCCACTAGGACATGGTCATGGGAGTAGGGATGTGGTCATGGGGTGGTGGCCACTGGGACATGGCCATGGGAGTAGGGACGTGGCCATGGGGGGGTGGCCACTAGGACATGGTCATGGGAGTAGGGATGTGGTCATGGGGTGGTGGCCACTGGGACATGGCCATGGGAGTAGGGACGTGGCCATGGGGTGGTGGCCACTGGGACATGGCCATGGGAGTAGGGACATGGCCATGGGGTGGTGGCAATCAGGATATGGCCACAGGATGGTGGCCACTGGGGCGTGGTCATGGGAGTAGGGACATGGCCATGGGGTGGTGGCAACTGGGACGTGGCCATGGGAATGGGGACATGGCCACAGACATGGCCATGGGGTGGTGGCAACAGAAGATGGCCATGGGAATAGGGATGTGGCCATGGGGAGGTGGCAATCAGGACGTGGCCAAGGGAGTGGGGACGTGGCCATGGGGTGGTGGCAATCAAGATATGGCCATGGGGTGGTGGCCACTGGGAGTAGGGACATGGCCATGGGGTGGT
>NW_015092500.1:0-1831 GCF_001431845.1 Calidris pugnax
CCTACCTGGAGGTCCTGCCCCACAAGTTGTGGGACCCACACGTCCTGGCGCTCAGGGCCGCGCCGTGGGGCAGGTCCCCCCCCCCCCCCGGCCTGGAACATCCAGGGGTCCTGCCCCATAAGTTGGGGGTCCTGCCCCATAAGTGGGGGGTCCCACCTACCTGGAGGTCCTGCCCCACAAGTTGGGGGGCTCACGAGTCCAGGGGTCCTGCCCCATAAGTTGGAGGGCCTGGAACATGTAGGGGTCCTGCCCCATAAGTTGGGGGTCCTGCCCCATAAGTGGGGGGTCCCACGTACCTGGAGGTCCTGCCCCACAAGTTGGGGGGCTCACGAGTCCAGGGGTCCTGCCCCGCTATGGGGCAGCAATGGGGCAGGAGGCGGCGGAGGGGACCCCGGTGCCCCATAAGTGGGGGGGGACCCAGGTGTCCTGGCCCCGCATCTCCCTGCCCCATAAGTGGGGGAGGGGGATACAAGTATCTTCCTGCCCCACAAGTGGAGGCGACCCACACATCCTCCTGCCCCATAAGTGGGGGATCCAAGCATCCTCCTGCCCCACATCTCTGCCCCATAAGTGGGGGGGGACGAACTCATCCTCCTGCCCCATAAGTGGAGGCGACCTGAGCATCCTTGGGCCCCATAAGTGGACGGGGACTCAAGCATCCTCCTGCCCCATAAGTGGGGAGGAGACCCACGCGTCCTCCTGCCCCACAAGTGGAGGGGGACTCAAGCACCCTCCTGCCCCATAAGTGGAGGTGACCCACACGTCCTCCTGCCCCATAAGTGGGGGAGGGGGATACAAGTATCTTCCTGCCCCACAAGTGGAGGCGACCCACACATCCTCCTGCCCCATAAGTGGGGGATCCAAGCATCCTCCTGCCCCACATCTCTGCCCCATAAGTGGGGGGGGACGAACTCATCCTCCTGCCCCATAAGTGGAGGCGACCTGAGCATCCTTGGGCCCCATAAGTGGACGGGGACTCAAGCATCCTCCTGCCCCATAAGTGGGGAGGAGACCCACGCGTCCTCCTGCCCCACAAGTGGAGGGGGACTCAAGCACCCTCCTGCCCCATAAGTGGAGGTGACCCACACGTCCTCCTGCCCCATAAGTGGGGGGATCCAAGCACCCTCCTGCCCCACACATCCCTCCTGCCCCACACATCCCTCCTGCCCCACAAGTTGGGGGGGATCCAAGCATCCTCCTGCCCCATAAGTGGGCCCTGCCCCACACATCCCTGCCCCACAAGTGGAGGGCGACCAAAGCATCCTCCTGCCCCACACATCCCTCCTGCCCCATAAGTGGGATAAGTGGGGGATCCAAGCATCCTCCTGCCCCACATCTCTGCCCCATAAGTGGAGGCGACCCACATGTCCTCCTGCCCCACAAGTGGAGGTGACCCGAGCATCCTGCCCCATAAGTGGGGGGGACCCACACGTCCTCCTGCCCCATAAGTGGGGGGATCCGAGCATCCTCCTGCCCCACATCCCTGCCCCATAAGTAGGAGAGGACGAACGCATCCTCCTGCCCCATAAGTGGGCCCTGCCCCACACATCCCTGCCCCACACATCCCTCCTGCCCCACAAGTGGAGGCGACCTGAGCATCCTCCTGCCCCATAAGTGGGGGGATCCACACGTCCTCCTGCCCCACACATCCCTCCTGCCCCACACATCCCTCCTGCCCCACAAGTTGGGGGGGATCCAAGCATCCTCCTGCCCCATAAGTGGGCCCTGCCCCACACATCCCTGCCCCACAAGTGGAGGGCGACCAAAGCATCCTCCTGCCCCACACATCCCTCCTGCCCCATAAGTGGCGTCGGCGCGGGATCTAAGCATC
>NW_015092500.1:4782-6345 GCF_001431845.1 Calidris pugnax
AAGGGGACGCGGGCCCTTTAAATGGGGGGGAGGTTAAGGAGAGAACTTCCGGGTTTGGGGACTTCCGGGTTCTGGGGGACATCCGGGTACCGGAGGGGGGAACTTCCGGGTTCTGGGGGACATCCGGGTACCGGAGGGGGAAACTTCCGGGTTCCGGAGGGGGGACATCCGGGTATTAAGGGGGGCGGGGCTTCGTTCCTCACCTCGGGCCTCCCGTTGGGCGCGCCGTCGGTCACGTGGGAGGGTGAGGGCGGAGCCGAGGAAGGCCCCGCCCCCCAACGCTCCGGCGAATGGGCAGAGCAGCAGCGCGCGCTCCAGGGCCCGC
This sequence comes from Calidris pugnax, assembly GCF_001431845.1. Lineage (NCBI taxonomy): Eukaryota > Metazoa > Chordata > Aves > Charadriiformes > Scolopacidae > Calidris > Calidris pugnax. The sequence goes on from NW_015092500.1 coordinate 5,108, forward strand.
GCCGAGCCCAGCCAGGTGGGCGGGGCCTGAGCGCGCAGGGCGTCGCTCAGCTAATGGGGAGGCGGTATGCAAATGAGGGGGATGCAAATGAGGGGGGAGGGAGGAGGGAAGGACACGCCCACTCGCGCTCCTCGGCGGCGGCCCCGCCCCTCGCCCGGGGATCCCAGTGACACCAGTAAGGGCTCCCAGTCCCTTCCCAGTAAGCCCAGTTTGGCTCCCAGTGCTCCCAGTACAGGTCCCAGTGCCCTCCCAGTGCTCCCAGTATGGGTTCCAGTGACACCAGTAAGGACACCAGTGCCCCCAGTTTGGGGGGAAAGGGCTCCCAGTGCTCCCAGTAAGGCTCCCAGTCCCCCTTCCCAGTAAGCCCAGTTTGGCTCCCAGTGCTCCCAGTACAGGTCCCAGTGCCCTCCCAGTGCTCCCAGTATGGGTTCCAGTGACACCAGTAAGGACACCAGTGCCCCCAGTTTGGGGGGAAAGGGCTCCCAGTGCTCCCAGTAAGGCTCCCAGTCCCTTCCCAGTGACACCAGTGCCCTCCCAGTGCTCCCAGTACAGCTCCCAGTGACACCAGTGGCACCAGTATGGGGGGAGGGGGAAACCAGTGCTCCCAGTTTGGGGGAAAGGGGAAACCAGTGACACCAGTATGGACACCAGTGACACCAGTAAGGGATCCCAGTGGCACCAGTAAGGATCCCAGTGCCCCCCCACTCCTCCCAGTAAGGATCCCAGTCACACCAGTGCAGCTCCCACTGCTCCCAGTGGCACCAGTAAGGGCTCCCAGTACTCCCAATATGGGTTGAGGGGGATACCAGTGCTCCCAGTAAGGCTCCCAGTCCCTTCCCAGTGACACCAGTATGGGGTAAGAGGGAAACCAGTGCTCCGAGTATGGGGGGAGGGGGATTCCAGTGCTCCCAGTCAGGCTCCCAGTGCTCCCAGTCTGGCTCCCAGTCCCTTCCCAGTGACACCAGTATGGGGTAAGAGGGAAACCAGTGCTCCGAGTATGGGGGGAGGGGGATTCCAGTGCTCCCAGTCAGGCTCCCAGTGCTCCCAGTCTGGCTCCCAGTCCCTTCCCAGTGACACCAGTATGGGGTAAGAGGGAAACCAGTGCTCCCAGTATGGGGGGAGGGGGATTCCAGTGCTCCCAGTCAGGCTCCCAGTGCTCCCAGTCTGGCTCCCAGTCCCTTCCCAGTGACACCAGTATGGCTCCTAGCACTCCCAGTCCCTCCCAGTTCCCTCCCAGT
>NW_015092501.1:0-1287 GCF_001431845.1 Calidris pugnax
AGGAGTCAGCTTTGCTCCACTGCAGTGGGACCATGGGAGCTGGTTTGGACAGCTCTGATGTTCACAGGGGGTGTCAGGCTTAATCCACCCTTAATGGAAAAGTTCAAAATCTGCCCCCAGGACTCTGCAGAGCGTGGGCTGCAGAGGAGAGGCTGAGCATGTCCTTAGAAGAATTTTGCTCGTGTTCTTGATTTTGCACAGCCCCACCTGGTGAGTGTTCTTTGGAGGGGTAGAAATCCTCCTTTTTATAACTGAGTATGTGGAGAGTCTTGAGACAGGAGAGGTAAAAGGGCTCAGCTCTCTGTGGTTCAGGGCAGAGCCAGGAGAGCTACAGTGTCCATCACTCGTTTATCCCTCGACCCTGTGCTTTCCTTTGTGCTGCCTTGAGGATGAATTTACACATAAATCATTCATTAAAAAATGACAACAAATAACTGAACTCATCTGGGAACAGCAGAGCACTAGTTCAAAGGACCAATGTATGAGCTCTTCTCTGTCCCAACCCAGAGTCGGAGCTGTGATGGAGAGAGCAGGACATGATCCCTCACAGAGAGAAGCAAAGGGCTCTGAGAGGAGAGTGCCGACCCCCAAGGAAAGGCTCAGCCCCCCCGAGAATCCTAGGGGAGAGCGGTGCCTTTCTGGGGGCAGCTCGCAAGGCCAGCAGGAGAGGCAAAGCAGACAGCCAGGGGTCCCGAGGGTGGGAGCTTGGAAAGAGAGAGTCAGCTCATTGCCCAGCAGACACTGCCCAGAAGACATCTCCAGGGAAGGGCCAAGAGAGAGCTGTCTGAAGGCCCCCTCCCCCAGGGCATGTGGGCAGTTTCCCCCCAGCCCCTGCCCCTGTCTCTGCTGCCTGGGAGCAGCTTCTCTCTCCCCAGCTCTCCTCCTGCCAGTGCTCCCAGAGCCCATCCCACCCGCTGGGGCTCAGCTCTGTCCTGCAGACACCTCCCAGCAGCCGGGCACTGCCCAGGGCCATCTCGGGCTGGGCAGGCTCCATGGGGACATCAGCAACCCTGATGAGGCTGGAAAAGCAATACTGATGCTCTCTGTAAGCAGCAGAGTCTTGATTTCTGATGTCTTCTGGTTTATTCACCTCTGAGAGAAACAGATTTGGAATTTCAGTGCCTCCTCCTGAACCAAGAGATCAATTTCTCTGTCCCATTGCCCATCCAGAAAACCCAGAGCAGGAGACTGAAAGAACAAAGAACGGGATCCTTCCCTTTTAGGTAGCCCCTGCCTTGCCGTGTTTCTTGAAAAGCCGCCTGGGAAATGTCCTGGGGTGATTTGGAG
>NW_015092502.1:0-1081 GCF_001431845.1 Calidris pugnax
CAGACATTTTATTTTAAGTCATTGTATTTCCCACTTGACTTGCAGGAAAGATTTCCCTCTTTCATGGCCTCTAATAACAACAACCTACTCTGTTGGCTAAAAGTATATATCTAGAATTTGATTTCTGTAGAAATCCATTTTACTTATTTAGTCCATCCTTTCATTGTGATCTTTCAAGATCTGGAGTCAGGAGATAAGGCAACTCAGTTAAAAGTTAGGTTTTATTCTACGTTAGTTATCAATCTGCTGACAAAAAAAAAGAATCTTATTCCAGGGTAGAGTCCCTTGCAGTAATCACAGAGTACTGACTTCAGGGCTGCTTTATAAAGGTAGGGACACCATTTAGGATGTAGATCTTCATAGAAACAAGACTACCAATATTAAACATTATTTTAATCCTGCCTGAAATGCCATTAGTGTAGAGATGGTATTGTCTATGTGTGCTACGTAAATGAAGGAAAACAAAACAAACAAGATAAAACAAAAGGGAAAATGTCAATGAGCAGACTAGGGAATACATCTGTCAAATAACAATGATAAAATTATATAAAAAGTATAATAATAGTTCAAGTTTTGTCTTAAAAATTTTATGGCCTAGGAGAGTCCTGAAGGGGGGATATCTGTAGAAATCTCCTCTGAAGAGTAAGGAACAGTTGTGTAAAAATGGAAAGGAAAAAAATGAATGGGACAATTCCACTTATGACAGTCAAGGACATCTCTGGAAAACACAGTTCTGAAGCTAGTTTGAGAAAAGTTGGAAAGTTGGTATGCTCAGCAAGAAGCTCCAGTGTCACTTCAAAGACAGAGATTTTGAGGTAGACTGAACGAGGAGGAAAAGTAAGGATATAAAGGGAGTGACATGAGCGAGTCCAGGCTTATGACTTTGCCAAGGATTTTGGAACAGATAAAGGGTGATAGGATAGCATCTGCCAAGAGCAGAGCTGGCCAAAATAGGTTTAACCATTACTGAGCTTTTGTTGAAATAAGTGTCTAAACCAAAAGATAAACAGAAATATAGCAAAAAAAAAAACATAATCTGATTATGTTTTCAGAGTATTTTCAGTCGGTAGTTTTATTAATT
>NW_015092503.1:0-1429 GCF_001431845.1 Calidris pugnax
GACCCCCCCCCTCGAGCTTCTGGAGCTTCTCCCCCCCCCCCCCAATTAAGTCCGGAGGGTGATTAACGGCCTTCGTTAGATGGGTGAGGTCATCTTCTGGCCTCCACCCCCCAGCAATAAACTGGTGGTTGGTTGGATTTGGCTCCTCCACGTGTCCTTTTTTTTGACCTTCTTCTGATGAGGCCTCCTTGGCCAGGACCTCCTTGACCAGGATCTCCTTGGACAAGGTCTCCTTGGCCAGAACCTCCTTGACTGAGGCCTCCTTGGTCAGGACCTCCTTGACTGAGGCCTTCTTGACCAAAGCCTCTTTGACTAGGACCTCCTTGACCAAGACCTCCTTGGTTGAGGCCTCCTTGGCCAGGACCTCCTTGGATGGGGTCTTCTTGGCCAGGACCTCCTTGACCAGGACCTCTTTGACCGAGGCTTCCTTGGCCAGGATCTCCTTGGATGAGGTCTCCTTGGCCAGGACCTCCTTGACCAGGACCTCCTTGGCCAGGACCTCCTTGTCTGGGACCTCCTTGACCAAGACCTCCTTGACCAAGACCTCCTTGGATGAGGCCTCCTTGACCAGAACCTCCTTGACTGAGGTCTCCTTGACTAGGACCTCCTTGTCCAGGACCTCCTTGGCCAGGGTGTCCTTGACTGAGGCCTCCTTGACTAGGACCTCCTTGACCGAGGCTTCCTTGGCCAGGATCTCCTTGACTGAGGCCTCCTTGTCCAGGGCCTCCTTGGCCAGGACCTCCTTGGCCAAGGCCTCCTTGGCCAGGACCTCCTTGACTGAGGCCTCCTTGGCCAGGACCTCCTTGACCAGGACCTCCTTGGCCAGGACCTCCTTGACTGAGGCCTCCTTGGCCAGGACCTTCTTGACTAGGACCTCCTTGACTAGGACCTCCTTGGTTGAGGCCTCCTTGGCCAGGATCTCCTTGACCAAGGCCTCCTTGACCGAGGCCTCCTTGTCTGGGACCTCCTTGACTAGGACCTCCTTGGCCAGGACCTCCTTGGCCAGGACCTCCTTGACTGAGGCCTTGCTGACTAGGATCTCCTTGGCCGAGGCCTCCTTGGTTGAGGCCTCCTTGTCCAGGACCTCCTTGACCAAGGCTTCCTTGGCCAGGACCTCCTTGGCCAGAACCTCCTTGACTAGGACCTCCTTGACCAAGGCCTCATTGACTAGGACCTCCTTGACTAGGACCTCCTTGGCCAGGACCTCCTTGGCCAGGACCTCCTTGTCTGGGACCTCCTTGACCAAGACCTCCTTGGATGAGACCTCCTTGACCAAGGCCTCCTTGGCCAGGACCTCCTTGAACAGAACCTCTTTGACCGAGGGTTCCTTGGCCAGGATCTTCTTGGATGAGGTCTCCTTGGCCAGGACCTCCTTGGTTGAGGCCTCCTTGTCTGGGACCTCCTTGGCCAGGATCTCCTTGGTTGAGGC
>NW_015092504.1:0-2002 GCF_001431845.1 Calidris pugnax
GGATCTATGGGTCTTACCTGGACCTGGAGACCTGGCTTGGACTTGGACACGTGGGTCCTACTTTGATCTATGGGTCCTACCTGGATCTGTGGGTCTTACCTGGACCTGGAGACCTAAGTTGGACCTAGAGACCTGGGGCCTACCTGGACATGTGGGTCCTACCTGGATCTATGGGTCCTACCTGGACATGTGGGTCCTACCTGGAACTGTGGGGCCTACATGGAGCTGTGGGGCCTACATGGACCTGGAGACCTGGGTCCTACCTGGATCTATAGGTCTTACCTGGACCTGGAGGCCTGGGTTGGACACAGAGACCCAGGGCCTACACAGACATGTGGGTCCTACCTGGATCTATGGGTCCTACCTGGATCTGTGGGGCCTACCTGGATCTGGAGACCTGGGTCCTACCTGGATCTATGGGGCCTGCATGGATCTGTGGGGCCCGCATGGATCTATGGGTCTTACCTGGACCTGGAGGCCTGGGTTGGACACAGAGACCCAGGGCCTACACAGACATGTGGGTCCTACCTGGATCTATGGGGCCTACCTGGATCTGTGGGGTCTGCATGGACATGGAGGCCTGGGTTGGACTTGGACGTGTGGGTCCTACCTGGATCTGGGGGGCCCACATGGACCTGGAGGCCTGGGTTGGACCCGGACATGTGGGTCCTACTTTGATCTATGGGGCCTACCTGGATTTGTGGGGCCTACCTGGACCTGGAGACCTGGGTCCTACCTGGATCTATGGGTCTTACCTGGATCTATGGGGCCTACCTGGATCTATGGGTCTTAGCTTGACCTGGAGACTTGGGTCCTACCTGAATCTATGGGTCCCACCTGGATCTGCGGGTCCTACCTGGACCTAGAGACCTGGGGCCTACCTGGATCTATGGGGCCTACCTGGACATGTGGGTTCTACCTGGATCTATGGGTCCTACATGGACTTGGAGACACAGGTTGGACATAGGGCCTACCTGGATCTATGGGGCCTACCTGGACCTGGAGACCTGGCTTGGACCTGGATCTATGGGTCCTACATGGACCTTGAGACCTGGGTTGGACCTGGACATGTGGGTCCTACCTGGATCTATGGGGGCCTACCTGGATCTGTGGGGCCTACCTGGATCTGGAGGCCTGGGTTGGACCTAGAGACCTGGGGCCTACACAGACATGTGGGTCCTACCTGGATCTATGGGGCCTGCATGGAGACCTGGGTTGGACCTGGACATATGGGGCCTACCTGGATCTATGGGTCCTACTTTGATCTATGGGTCCTACCTGGATCTATGGGGCCTACCTGGATCTATGGGGCCTACCTGGACCTGGAGACCTGGGTCCAACCTGGACATGTGGGTCCTACTTTGATCTATGGGGCCTACCTGGGTCTATGGGTCCCACCTGGACCTGGAGAGCTGGCTTGGACCTGGACATGTGGGGCCTACCTGGATCTATGGGGCCGACCTGGATCTGGAGACCTGGGTCCTACCTGGATCTGTGGGGTCTGCATGGATCTGGGAGGTCCACATGGACCTGGAGGCCTGGGTTGGACCTGGACATGTGGGGCCTACCTGGATCTATGGGGCCTACCTGGATCTATGGGGCCCACATGGACCTGGAGACCTGGCTTGGACCTGGACACATGGGTCCTACTTTGATCTATGGGTCCTACCTGGATCTATGGGACCTACCTGGACCTGGAGACCTGGAGCCTACCTAGACCTGTGGGTCCTACCTGGATCTATGGGGCCTACCTGGATCTATGGGTCTCACCTGGATCTATGGGGCCTACCTCGATCTATGGGTCTCACCTGGATCTATGGGGCCTACCTCGATCTATGGGTCTCACCTGGATCTATGGGGCCTACCTCGATCTATGGGTCTCACCTGGATCTATGGGGCCTACCTCGATCTATGGGTCTCACCTGGATCTATGGGACCTACCTGGACCTGGAGACCTGGAGCCTACCTAGACCTGTGGGTCCTACCTGGATCTATGGGGCCT
>NW_015092505.1:0-1031 GCF_001431845.1 Calidris pugnax
ACCAACATCTTTTGAATCAGTATCATTTCAGCAGTAAATAAGCAATAAACTTTCCTTACTACAATAAATCAATGTCACTCAGTTATGTACTATGGTTTTAATACACCCACTCAGCTGATAACAGAGAGAAAACATTATAATAAATGATCCCGGGGAGGGAAAAACCAACCAACCAAACAAAAATAATGACTTTTAACTCTTTAAAACTAACTTTTTAATGGCTTTTAACTATTAACAAGAATAATGAGTTTTAATCCAAATTCTGAAAACCACTTAAACTAGTACTTAAATCTTTCCCTGTTTAGGTAAATACTGAAGTGTGTGTGCAGCTGTAAGATCGTGGAAGAATTGCATTTCCTGAAGTTGGAAAATATAAATGAGTATTCTTGAAGAATAATAAGGCATTTTAATAGATCTCTACTTATTAAGCAAAGCTGTAATGGCACAGCAAAAGTACATTAGAAGTACTTAAGTTAGAGCCTAAGAACAAAGCCTCATGCAATCTACATTTTATTTTTTGCCCAATAGAATTCCTAATCCTATTTTAGTGCCCCGATTGCTGGATTGGCATCAACCACATATTAACTCCCCTTCAGAGGTGTAATTTAACCACATCACTTTAGAGCTGGAGTGATCTTTTAGTAGCATGTACAACAGTCGCAACGGTTCATCTAATGGGATAACTTGCTAAAGGGAAGCAATCAGTCCGCAATAAGCCAACATTAATAAAAACGTAAATTATTCAGGGAAGATCCCAGATTAAAAAAAAATTGCAATAAAGCTTGGTGCATTAGTAGACTTGTTGCATTCTCTAATGCACACTGTAAACGTATGGCCCGCTTTGGCAGCCACTCGATGCGATTCGTTTAGTTTTGTTGGGATGTAAAGAATTGTTTCCAAAAAGACAAAGTCTGTCAAAGGCACTGCTTTTAGCTCACACCCATATTTCAGATCATATCTAATGTAAAGTTTACTGCTAAGGAAATTTAAGAGCATAACAGGAAATTTGCATCCACATACTTACATAAGCA
>NW_015092506.1:0-1679 GCF_001431845.1 Calidris pugnax
GATGGAGGTTATAGAGCAGCAGCAGAAGGCGTAGGAGAACATCTACATGCACTTCGCCAACGTTAGTGGGGGCTTTGGAGGGGACATGGAGACCCCCCATGGGCTGTTGGTCTTGAGGACCCTTCCTCCAAGGGGATGGAGGTTATAGAGCAGCAGCAGAAGGTGTAGGAGAACATCTACGTGCTCTTCATGGAGGGTTTGAGGGGGACACATGGACCCCCAGGGGTGGTTGGTCTTGAGGAACCTCCCTTAAAGGGGATGGGGGTCCTGAAGATGAAGCTGAAGGTGTAGGAGAACATCTACGTGCTCTTCATGGAGGGTTTGAGGGGGACACATGGACCCCCAGGGGTGGTTGGTCTTGAGGAACCTCCCTTAAAGGGGATGGGGGTCCTGAAGATGAAGCTGAAGGTGTAGGAGAACATCTACGTGCTCTTCATGGAGGGTTTGAGGGGGACACATGGACCCCCAGGGGTGGTTGGTCTTGAGGAACCTCCCTTAAAGGGGATGGGGGTCCTGAAGATGAAGCTGAAGGTGTAGGAGAACATCTACGTGCTCTTCATGGAGGGTTTGAGGGGGACACATGGACCCCCAGGGGTGGTTGGTCTTGAGGAACCTCCCTTAAAGGGGATGGGGGTCCTGAAGATGAAGCTGAAGGTGTAGGAGAACATCTACATGCACTTCGCCAACGTTAGTGGGGGCTTTGGAGGGGACATGGAGACCCCCGATGGGCTGTTGGTCTTGAGGAACCTCCCTTAAAGGGGATGGGGGTCCTGAAGATGAAGCTGAAGGTGTAGGAGAACATCTACGTGCTCTTCATGGAGGGTTTGGGGGTCCTGGGGAGGAGACCCTCAAAGGGATGGGGGTCCTGGAGCTCCAGCAGAAGGTGTGGGAGAACATCTACGTGCTCTTCATGGAGGGTTTGAGGGGGACACATGGACCCCCAGGGGCTGTTCGTCTTGAGGAACCTTCCTCCAAGGGGATGGAGGTCATGGAGCACCAGCAGAAGGTGTGGGAGAACATCTACATGCTCTTCATGGAGGGTTTGAGGGGGACACATGGACCTCCAGGGGCTGTTGGTCTTGAGGAACCTTCCTCCAAGGGGATGGAGGTTATAGAGCAGCAGCAGAAGGCGTAGGAGAACATCTACATGCACTTCGCCAACGTTAGTGGGGGCTTTGGAGGGGACATGGAGACCCCCCATGGGCTGTTGGTCTTGAGGAACCTTCCTCCAAGGGGATGAAGGTCATGGAGCTCTAGCAGAAGGTGAGGGAGAACATCTACATGCACTTCGCCGAGGTGAGATGTTGTTGGGGGGGGACACGTGGACCCCCTAGGGGTCGTTGGTCTTGAGGAACCTTCCCCCAAGGGGATGGAGGTCCTGGAGCTCCAGCAGAAGGTGTAGGAGAACATCTACGTGCTCTTCATGGAGGGTTTGAGGGGGACACATGGACCTCCAGGGGTTGTTGGTCTTGAGGAACACCCCTCCAAGGGCAAAAGTTAAAAAAAGGTTGAAAAAGGGGGGAAAAGGGAAAAAAAGGTGGGAAAAGGAAAAAAAAAGGTTTAAAAAGGAGGAGAAAAGGGAAAAACTGTTAAAAAGAGGGAAAAAGTTAAGAAAAGGTTGAAAAGGGGGGAAAAGGAAAAAAAAGGTTGAAAAAGGGGGGAAAAAGGTTAAAAAGGGG
>NW_015092507.1:0-1123 GCF_001431845.1 Calidris pugnax
GACGCCCTTCGACGCCTGTCGATGCCGGTTGACCGTCGGCCGTCGACCAATGCCCGGCGACACCCGTCAACGCCCGTTGACCAACGCCCTTCGACCGACGCCCGTCGAGGCCCGTCGACCGACACCCGTCGACCGACGCCTTTCGACAGACGCCCTTCGACGCTCGTCGACCGCCACCCGTCAACCGTCGCCCGTCGACGCCCGTCCACCGACGCCCATCCACCGACGCCCGTCGACCGACGCCCGCGGAAGCCCGTCGACTGATGCCCGTCAACCGATGCCTATCGACCGATGCCCTTCGATGCCCGTCGACCGACGCCCATCGACGCCCGTCGACCGACGCCTATCAATGGACGCCCTTCGACGCCTGTCGATGCCGGTTGACCGTCGGCCATTGACCAACGCCCATCGACGCCCGTCGACGCCCGTCGACTGACGCCCTTCGACCGACGCCCGTCGACCGACGCCCGCTTGTTGACCGACGCCCATTGACCGATGCCTGTTGATGCCTGCCCATCGATGCCCGTCGACTCCCGTCGACGCACACACCCGCCTGTCGACGCCTGCCCGCCGACGCTAGTCGATGCACGCCCGTCGACACCCAACTGTCGCCGCTGGCCTGCGCCCGTCGAGTGACGCCCGCCCGGCGTCTGACACCCGTCAACCGATGCCCGTCGACGCCCCTCAACCGAAGCCCGTTGACCGAAGCCCATTGACCGACGCCCGTCGACGCCTGTCAACTGAGGCCCGTCGACCGATGCCTGCCAACCGGCGCCCGTCGACGCCCGTAGACCGACGCCCATCGGCCGACGCCCGTCGACGGCTGTCTAGCGACGCCCGTCGAGGCCCGTCTATGCCCATCGACCGACGCCCGTCGACGCCCGTTGACCTACACCCGTCGACCGACGCCCGTCGATCGATGCCTGTCGACCGAAGCCCGTCGACCGACGCCCGTTGATGCCCGTCGACTAACGCCCGTCGACCAACGCCCGTCGACGCCCGCCCGACGATGCCCTCCCGTCGACGCCTGCCCATCCACACCCGTTGACGCACACCCGGACCGGTTCCACCCACTGCGCCCTCCCACCCCCAACTTTGGCGGGGGCCGGGGCCGGTCTCGGAG
>NW_015092508.1:0-228 GCF_001431845.1 Calidris pugnax
CTGCCCCAAATTTGGGGAGTCTCCTGTGGCCTATGGGTTTTCCCTGGCAGAATTGGGGAGCATGGCATGTGCCGGGGCGGGGGGGTGTGTGGATTTAGCATCCTGAGCAGCACGGCCACTAAATATCTAACAGCGGGGTGTCCCTGGGGATGGGGTGCTTTTGCTTCCCCCCCCCCCCTTTCCCCCGTTTAGGGGTGCACTGGGGGAACCACATCACCTCCCCGGGGC
>NW_015092508.1:580-1042 GCF_001431845.1 Calidris pugnax
TTGCTCGTGGGGGAAGTGGCCAAACAAGCACTTTCATGGGGTTTTTCTGCCTCTCTCCCTCAAAAAATCCCAAATTCGGGTGAAGGCTCGCACACCCTTTGGACAAGAGGAAGAGGGACCGGTTGGTTGAGCATTAGTCCCTTGTTGCTGCTTAAAAAAGAGGCAGATTTTCTATAAAGAGAATTGCTGGCAACTTTGGCTGCTGATCCTTTGCTTGTTTGTTTACCCTGAGACTTTATGAATAACGACCTTTTTCTCTCCCTGTGCCTGGAGAAGTCCTCACATGACTGAGATCCTGGTGTCAGGGTGGATGGAAAAATTGCTGATAAGAGGCTGTAAACGGTGGTTAAAAGGCCACTGGAGCGATGCCGCCGCGGTGGAAATGGGAGGAGGAGGAGGGGAAGGGGTCAGGGTGCCCAAGGAGAGGAGCTGTGGCCACCCCGGACCTGTGGGACCACGCAG
>NW_015092509.1:0-2871 GCF_001431845.1 Calidris pugnax
CAGCCGGTTGTCACTGTCACCCCCCGGCCAGTTGTTACCGTCACTTCTTGGCCGTGGTTGTCACCGTCACCCCCTGGCTGGTTGTCACCATCACCCCCCAGCCTGTTGTCACCGTCACCTCCAGGCCATGGTTGTCACTGTCACCCCCCAGCCATGATTGTCACTGTCACCTCCTGTCTGGTTGTCACTGTCACCCCACAGCCGGTTGTCACTGTCACCCCCCGGCCGGTTGTCACTGTCACCCACCAGCTGGCTGGGGTTGAGGAAGTTGCTGGTGCATTTCTTCTTCATGTCCCTCTCCTCCCGGCTGGGGCTCTCTCCTCCCGAACACTTATCCCCGGGGAACTTTTTTATGAGTTTTTAAGAGTTTTCATGAGCTTTTCATGAGTTTTTAGAGCTTTCATGAGTTTTTTATGAGTTTTCATAAGTTTTCATGAGCTTTTCATGAGTTTTTAGAGCTTTCATGAGTTTTTTATGAGTTTTTAAGAGTTTTCATGAGCTTTTCATGAGTTTTTAAGAGTTTTCATGAGCTTTTTAGGAGTTTTTAAGAGTTTTCATGAGCTTTCACGAGCTTTTTATGAGTTTTCATGAGCTTTTTAAGAGTTTTCATAAGCTTTCATGAGCTTTTCAAGAGTTTTCATGAGCTTCTTATGAGTTTTTATGTTTTCATGAGCTTTCATGAGCTTTTTACAAGTTTTTAAGAGTTTTCATGCTTTTTATGAGTTTTTATGAGTTTTTAAGAGTTTTCATGAGTTTTCATGAACTTTTAATGAGTTTTCATGAGCTTTTTATGAGTTTTCAAGAGTTTTCATGAGCTTTTTAAGAGTTTTTAAGAGTTTCCATGAGTTTTCATGAGCTTTTTATGAGTTTTTAAGAGTTTCCATGAGTTTTCATGAGCTTTTTATGAGTTTTTAAGAGTTTCCATGAGTTTTCATGAGCTTTTTATGAGTTTTTAAGAGTTTCCATGAGTTTTCATGAGCTTTTTATGAGTTTTCATGAGTTTTCACAGGCTTTTCATGAGTTTTCACGAGCTTTTCATGAGTTTTCATGAGCTTTCATGAGCTTTTTAAGAGTTTTTGTGAGCTTTTTAAGAGTTTCCATGAGCTTTCATGAGCTTTTTATGAGTTTTTAAGAGTTTTCATGAGCTTTTTACGAGCTTTCATGAGCTTTTTAAGAGTTTTCATGAGTTTTCATGAGCTTTTTATGAGTTTTTATGAGCTTTCTCAGGGCCACAGCCACCTGGGAGGGTGACAGTTGGGTGGTGGGCCGGGGACACGGATGGGGGACAGAAGGTGGGGACGGAAGGTACCAGAGGAAATCCTGGAGGGTGCAGGGGCAGACGGAGGGCTGTTTGGTGACGGCGTAGTCCCGGCCGTTTTGACAGACGGAGGATTTGCGGAGGCGCCGGTACTGCTCCTTGTAGCCCAGTATGCAGCCGTCACTGGGGTCACTGGGATCACTGGAGTGAGCCAGCCAGATGGTGTAGTCCTTCTCCTCGCCTGCCACCAAGGGAGGGAGGTCAGGGAGGTTGTGTGTCCCCCTCCTCCCCACACACACACCCCGCCGTGGGGATGGGTGGGATGAGGCCACAGGACCCACCACCGCTCACCCCGACACGTTGTCCCCCACGGAGGGGACCCAAGGGACACGTTGTCCCCAAGAGAGACTCTGCCAAGGGCACCCGCACCCAGGGATGAGGGCAAAAGCGTCACCCAGTCCAGCTCTGGTTGTCCCCAGTCTGGTTGTCCCCATCCCCAGTTGTCCCCAGCTCCAGTTGTCCCCATCCCCAGGTTGTCCCCATCCAAGTCCAGCCCAGGTTGTCCCCATCCCAGGTTGTCCCCAGCCCTGATTGTCCTCATCCAACACCAGCCCAGGTTGTCTCCATCCAACACCAGCCCAGGTTGTCCCCAGCTCTGGTTGTCCCCATCCCCAGGTTGTCCCCAGCCCTGGTTGTCCACAGCCCTGGTTGTCCCCATCCAAGACCAACCCAGGTTGTCCCCATCCCCAGGTTGTCCCCAGCCCTGGTTGTCCCCATCCAAGACCAGCCCTGATTGCTCCCAGTCCTAGTTGTCCCCAGCCCTCGTTGTCCCCATCCAACACCAGCCCAGGTTGTCCCCAGCCCGGGTTGTACCCACCCAAGGCCAGCTGTGGTTGTCCCCATTCCCAGGTTGTCCCCAGGTCTGGTTGTCCCCATCCAAGGCCAGCCGTGGTTGTCCCCATCCCCAGGTTGTCCCCAGGCCTGGTTGTCCCCATCCAACACCAGCCCAGGTTGTCCCCATCCAACACCAGCACAGGTTGTCCCCATCTCCAGGCTGTCCCCAACCCTGGTTGTCCCCATCCAAGACCAGCCCTGCTTGACCCCAGCCCTGCTTGTCCCCATCCCAGGTTGTCCCCAACCCAGGTTGTCCCCACCCAACAACAGCCCAAGCTGTCCCCATCCCCAGGTTGTCCCCATCCAACACCAGCCGTGGTTGTCCCCATCCCCAGGTTGTCCCCAGCCCAGGTTGCCCCCATCCAACACCAGCCCAGGTTGTCCCCATCCCCAGGTTGTCCCCGGCCCTGGTTGTCCCCATCCCAGGTTGTCCTCAACCCTGGTTGTCCCCATCCCCAGGTTGTCCCCAGCCCTGGTTGTCCCCATCCAAGACCAGCCCAGGTTGTCCCCAGCCCTGGTTGTCCAACCCAGGTTGTTCCCAGCCCTGGTTGTTGTCCCCATCCCCAGGTTGTCCCCATGGGGTCCCCGTTGGCTCTCACAGGTCCTGCTGAGCAGTTGGCTGAAGTCGATGGTGTAGGAGACCCACTTGCGGGAGAGGAAGTTGCCGCGGAAGCCCCAGACGCTGACGTTCATGGACCGAGCCCCCGGTTCGGAGGCCA
>NW_015092510.1:0-287 GCF_001431845.1 Calidris pugnax
GGATGGGGACAACTGGAGCTGGGGACAACCGGGGATGGTGACAACCCGACTGGGGACAACCCGAGCTGGACTGGGGGACGCTTTTGCCCCCATCCCTGGGTGCGGGTGCCCTTGGCAGAGTCTCTCTTGGGGACAACGTGTCCCTTGGGTCCCCTCCGTGGGGGACAACGTGTCGGGGTGAGCGGTGGTGGGTCCTGTGGCCTCATCCCACCCATCCCCACGGCGGGGTGTGTGTGTGGGGAGGAGGGGGACACACAACCTCCCTGACCTCCCTCCCTTGGTGGGAG
>NW_015092510.1:511-3990 GCF_001431845.1 Calidris pugnax
CTACATCTCGGACGACGGGGGCTACACCTGGGCTCGGATGTTGGAGGGCCCACACCATTACGCCATCTTGGATTCTGGAGGCCTCATCGTGGCCATCGAGCACACCAGCCAACCCGTCAACGTCCTCGAGTACGTTCAGGCCTTGTCCCCCATGGCCAACCGGAGTTGAGGGACACCCAACACGATGGGGTGGTTGATGGGTTGTCCCCATTGTCCCCATCACTGGTAGGTTCTCCACGGATGAGGGGCAGTGCTGGTACAAATACACCTTCTCCAAGGAGCCCATCTTCTTCACGGGTCTGGCCTCCGAACCGGGGGCTCGGTCCATGAACGTCAGCGTCTGGGGCTTCCGCGGCAACTTCCTCTCCCGCAAGTGGGTCTCCTACACCATCGACTTCAGCCAACTGCTCAGCAGGACCTGTGAGAGCCAACGGGGACCCCACGGGGACAACCTGGGGATGGGGACAACCTGGGCTGGTGTTGGATGGGGGCAACCTGGGCTGGGGACAACCTGGGGATGGGGACAACCACGGCTGGTGTTGGATGGGGACAACCTGGGGATGGGGACAGCTTGGGCTGTTGTTGGGTGGGGACAACCTGGGTTGGGGACAACCTGGGATGGGGACAAGCAGGGCTGGGGTCAAGCAGGGCTGGTCTTGGATGGGGACAACCAGGGTTGGGGACAGCCTGGAGATGGGGACAACCTGTGCTGGTGTTGGATGGGGACAACCTGGGCTGGTGTTGGATGGGGACAACCAGGCCTGGGGACAACCTGGGGATGGGGACAACCACGGCTGGCCTTGGATGGGGACAACCAGACCTGGGGACAACCTGGGAATGGGGACAACCACAGCTGGCCTTGGGTGGGTACAACCCGGGCTGGGGACAACCTGGGCTGGTGTTGGATGGGGACAACGAGGGCTGGGGACAACTAGGACTGGGAGCAATCAGGGCTGGTCTTGGATGGGGACAACCAGGGCTGGGGACAACCTGGGGATGGGGACAACCTGGGTTGGTCTTGGATGGGGACAACCAGGGCTGTGGACAACCAGGGCTGGGGACAACCTGGGGATGGGGACAACCAGAGCTGGGGACAACCTGGGCTGGTGTTGGATGGAGACAACCTGGGCTGGTGTTGGATGGGGACAACCAGGGCTGGGGACAACCTGGGATGGGGACAACCTGGGCTGGACTTGGATGGGGACAACCTGGGGATGGGGACAACTGGAGCTGGGGACAACCGGGGATGGTGACAACCCGACTGGGGACAACCCGAGCTGGACTGGGGGACGCTTTTGCCCCCATCCCTGGGTGCGGGTGCCCTTGGCAGAGTCTCTCTTGGGGACAACGTGTCCCTTGGGTCCCCTCCGTGGGGGACAACGTGTCGGGGTGAGCGGTGGTGGGTCCTGTGGCCTCATCCCACCCATCCCCACGGCGGGGTGTGTGTGTGGGGAGGAGGGGGACACACAACCTCCCTGACCTCCCTCCCTTGGTGGCAGGCGAGGAGAAGGACTACACCATCTGGCTGGCTCACTCCAGCGATCCCAGTGACCCCAGTGACGGCTGCATACTGGGCTACAAGGAGCAGTACCGGCGCCTCCGCAAATCCTCCGTCTGTCAAAACGGCCGGGACTACGCCGTCACCAAACAGCCCTCCGTCTGCCCCTGCACCCTCCAGGATTTCCTCTGGTACCTTCCGTCCCCACCTTCTGTCCCCCATCCGTGTCCCCGGCCCACCACCCAACTGTCACCCTCCCAGGTGGCTGTGGCCCTGAGAAAGCTCATAAAAACTCATAAAAAGCTCATGAAAACTCATGAAAACTCTTAAAAAGCTCATGAAAGCTCGTAAAAAGCTCATGAAAACTCTTAAAAACTCATAAAAAGCTCATGAAAGCTCATGGAAACTCTTAAAAAGCTCACAAAAACTCTTAAAAAGCTCATGAAAGCTCATGAAAACTCATGAAAAGCTCGTGAAAACTCATGAAAAGCCTGTGAAAACTCATGAAAACTCATAAAAAGCTCATGAAAACTCATGGAAACTCTTAAAAACTCATAAAAAGCTCATGAAAACTCATGAAAACTCATAAAAACTCATAAAAAGCTCATGAAAACTCATGGAAACTCTTAAAAACTCATAAAAAGCTCATGAAAACTCATGGAAACTCTTAAAAACTCATAAAAAGCTCATGAAAACTCATGGAAACTCTTAAAAACTCATAAAAAGCTCATGAAAACTCATGGAAACTCTTAAAAACTCATAAAAAGCTCATGAAAACTCATGGAAACTCTTAAAAACTCATAAAAAGCTCATGAAAACTCATGGAAACTCTTAAAAACTCATAAAAAGCTCATGAAAACTCATGGAAACTCTTAAAAACTCATAAAAAGCTCATGAAAACTCATGGAAACTCTTAAAAACTCTTAAAAAGCTCATGAAAACTCTTGAAAACTCATAAAAAGCTCATGAAAACTCATTAAAAGTTCATGAAAACTCATGAAAACTCTTAAAAACTCATAAAAACTCATAAAAAGCATGAAAACTCTTAAAAACTTGTAAAAAGCTCATGAAAGCTCATGAAAACATAAAAACTCATAAGAAGCTCATGAAAACTCTTGAAAAGCTCATGAAAGCTTATGAAAACTCTTAAAAAGCTCATGAAAACTCATAAAAAGCTCGTGAAAGCTCATGAAAACTCTTAAAAACTCCTAAAAAGCTCATGAAAACTCTTAAAAACTCATGAAAAGCTCATGAAAACTCTTAAAAACTCATAAAAAACTCATGAAAGCTCTAAAAACTCATGAAAAGCTCATGAAAACTTATGAAAACTCTTAAAAACTCATAAAAAGGTCATGAAGACACATAAAAACTCATAAAAAGCTCATGAAAACTTATGAAAACTCTCAAATACTCATAAAAAGCTCATGAAAGCTCATGAAAACTCCTAAAAACTCATAAAAAGCTCATGAAAACTCATGAAAACTCTTAAAAACTCATAAAAAGCTCATAACCCCCCCATTTCTTCTTCCCCCGCAGCGATTTTGGGTACTACCGCCCGGAGAACCAGTCGGTGTGTGTGGAGCAACCGGAGCTGAAGGGCCACGACCTGGAGTTCTGTCTCTACGGGAGGCGGGAGCTGCTCAAAACCAGCGGGTAAAAGCCCCCAAAATCCTCAGGATCAGTCTTTCCCCCCCCCCTCCCCGTGTCACCTTGGAACCGGGGGGGTGTCACCGAGTGTCACCTCCTACCCCCGTCCCATCTCCAGGTACCGGAAGATCCCCGGGGATAAGTGTTCGGGAGGAGAGAGCCCCAGCCGGGAGGAGAGGGACATGAAGAAGAAATGCACCAGCAACTTCCTCAACCCCAGCCAGCTGGTGGGTGACAGTGACAACCGGCCGGGGGGTGACAGTGACAACCGGCTGTGGGGTGACAGTGACAACCAGACGGGAGGTGACAGTGACAATCATGGCTGGGGGGTGAC
>NW_015092511.1:0-1233 GCF_001431845.1 Calidris pugnax
GATCCTGGGCACACCTTGTCCCCACATCCTGAGACATCAAACTGGCATCCTGGGCACACATCGTCCCTGCATCCCAGGATCCCAGGCACACATCCTGGCACACCCCATCCCAGGATCCCCACATTCTGGCCAGACATTGTCCCTGCATCCCAGGATCCTGGGCAAATATAGTCCTCATGTCCTGAGCACACCCCATCCCAGGATCCCCACATCCCGGCCACGCGTCCTCCCTGCATCCCGGGATCCTGGGCACACATTGTGCCTACATCCCGGGCACATCATCCCGGGTACACATCATCCCAGGATCCCTGCATTCCAGGCACACATCATTCCTGCACCCCGGGGTCCTGGGCATCTGTCATCCCCACATCCTGGGCACACGTTGTCCCTGCATCCCAGGATCCCAGGCACACGTCATCCCAGGATCCCCGCATCCCGGCCACGCATCGTCCCTGCATCCCGGGTTCCTGGGCACACGTTGTCCCCACATCCCGGGCACATCATCCCAGGATCCCTGCATCCCAGGCACGCATCATCCCTGCATCCTGGGGTCCTGGGCATCTGTCATCCCCACATCCTGGGCACACATTGTCCCTGCATCCCAGATCTCAGGAACATTTCATCCCAGGATTCCTGCATCCTGACCACGCGTCGTCCCTGCATCCTGGGATCCTGGGCACCCGTTGTCCCCACATCCCGGGCACATCATCCCTGCATCCCGGGCACATCATCCTGGCATCCCTGCATCCCGGGATCCTGGGCATATATCATCCCCATGTCCTGGAGACATGTCCCTGCATCCCAGGATCCCAGATACACGTCATCCCAGGATCCCAGCATCCTGAGTACACGTCATCCCAGGATCCCAGGCACACTTCATCCCAGGATCCTTGCATCCCGGGCACGTGTCATCCCTGCATCCCGGGCACATCATCTCTGCATCCCGGGCACATCATCTCTGCATCCCGGGCACATCATCTCTGCATCCCGGGCACATCATCTCTGCATCCCGGGCACATCATCTCTGCATCCCGGGCACATCATCTCTGCATCCCGGGCACATCATCTCTGCATCCCGGGCACATCATCCCTGCATCCCGGGATCCTGGGCATATATCATCCCCATGTCCTGGAGACATGTCCCTGCATCCCAGGATCCCAGGCACACTTCATCCCAGGATCCTTGCATCCCGGGCACGTGTCATCCCTGCATCCCGGGTTCCTGGGCACACG
>NW_015092512.1:0-1424 GCF_001431845.1 Calidris pugnax
AAAACTCCCCAGGGGTCACAGAGGGGCTCATGGGGGGACCCCAAAAATCTGGGGGGGCCTACAGCACCCCAAAAGGCACCCTGACCCCCCCCCAGGGGTCACAGCACCCCAAAATGTCCCCATGGTTCGAAGCACCCCAAGCACCCCAAAATGTCCCCATGGTTCGAAGCACCCCAAGATGTTCACCACCCCCTTTGGTTACTCTAAAGAACCTCATGGGCACCCCAAAACTCCCCAGGGGTCACAGAGGGGCTCCTGGGGGGACCCCAAAATCCGTGAGGGGGGGTACAGCACCCCCAAAGGCACCCTGACCCCCACCCAGGGGTCACAGCACCCCAAAATGTCCCCATGGTTTGAAGCACCCCAAGATGTCACCACCCCAAGATGTTCACCACCCTCCTTGGCTCCCATAAAGCCCCCCATGGGCACCCCGAAACTCCCCAAAACTCCTGGGGGGGACCCCAAAATCCATCAGGGGGGGTACGGCACCCCCAAAGGCACCCTGACCCCCACCCAAGGGGTCACAGCACCCCAAAATGTCCCCATGGTTTGAAGCACCCCAAGATGTCACCACCCCAAGATGTTCACCACCCTCCTTGGCTCCCATAAAGCCCCCCATGGGCACCCCGAAACTCCCCAAAACTCCTGGGGGGGACCCCAAAATCCATCAGGGGGGGTACGGCACCCCCAAAGGCACCCTGACCCCCACCCAAGGGGTCACAGCACCCCAAAATGTCCCCATGGTTTGAAGCACCCCAAGATGTCACCACCCCAAGATGTTCACCACCCTCCTTGGCTCCCATAAAGCCCCCCATGGGCACCCCAAAACTCCCCAGGGGTCACAGCAGGGACCCCCAAAATCCATGGGGGGCTCTTGGCTCCTGAGGACACCCCAAAACTCCCCAGGGGGTCACGGGAGGGACCCCAAAATCCATAGGGGGGGTTCCTGGCTCTTGGGGTCACCCCAAAACTCCCCAGGGTCACAGAGGGGCTCTGGGGGACCCCAAAATCCATGGAGGGGTCCTGGCTCTTGAGGTCACCCCAAAACTCCCCAGGGTCACAGCAGGGACCCCCAAAATCCATGGAGGGGTCCTGGCTCTTGAGGTCACCCCAAAACACCCCCAGGGGTCACAGTGGGGCTCTGGGGGACCCCAAAATCCATGGGGGGGGTTCCTGGATCTTGAGGTCACCCCAAAACTCCCCAGGGTCACAGCAGGGACCCCCAAAATCCATGGGGGTGGTCCTGGCTCTTGAGGACACCCCAAAACTCCCCCAGGGGTCACAGAGGGGCTCTGGGGGACCCCAAAATCCATGGGGGTGGTCCTGGCTCCCTGAGGACACCCCAAAACTCCCCAGGGTCACAGGGGGACCCCAAAATCCAGGGGGGGGTCCTGGATCTTGAGGACACCCCAAACCCCCACAGA
>NW_015092513.1:0-1315 GCF_001431845.1 Calidris pugnax
CACCTAAGTGAAGTCATCTTCGTTTCCTTGCGCCACCGCTACCGACTCAGCCTCCCTGATTCCTAAACGAATTTGTTCTGGGGTTCTTTCGGATTAGGACATTCTTTTCTACTGTTATTTTCCTTCTTTTTGGGAAGGTAAAACACTAAGTTTTCATAGGAAGTTACTTTTGCCATTCTCACAACTCAGCTAGGGGTATTCAAACATTAATGTATTTTGAATGCTGATGTATTTACAGAACTTACTAAGCAAAAGTGGACTGTCGCTTTAGATATTTTCTCATGTGTCTAATTAAAGCACTCTTATCTGGAAGATGAATCAGTTTTAGGTATCGTCAGGACATTTAATCAGCAGAGTGTACAGTTAAAAACAGCTGCTTTCCCTCTGTAATCGGTTAAAAGATGCATATCTTCACTGCATTTTTTTGAAAAATCACTAAAATCTTGGAGTGCAACAACTTCTGTGTAGTTCCTGTGATAACTTTAGGAGATTAGTTGTGATTCCTCTTTTTTTTTTTTTTTTACCCACAGCTGAACAGTGTCTCAGCAAGTGGGAAAGTGACCTGTGTTCCCTACATTCCTTGTATTTCATAGAATCATAGAATTGCCTGGGTTGGAAGGGACCTTTCACATCATCGAATCCAACCATCAACCCAACACTGACCAAACCCATCACTAACCCATGTCTCTAAGCACTATGGCTGCCCAGCTTTGAAATCCCTCCAGGGATGGTGACTCCACCACTGCCCTGGGCAGCCCATTCCAATGTGCAATAACCCTTTCCATGTCAAAATTGTTCCTAATCTCCAATCTGAACCTCCCCTGGTGCAACTTGAAGCCGTTTCCTCTCATCCCATGGCTTGTTCCTTGGGAGAAGAGACCGACCCCCCCCTGGCTCCACCCTCCTTTCAGGGAGTTGGAGAGAGCGAGAAGGTCTCCCCTCAGCCTCCTTTTCTCCAGGCTGAACACCCCCAGCTCCCTCAGCCGCTCCTCACAAGACTTGTGCTCCAGACCCCTCACCAGCTCTGTTCTGGACATGCTCCACCACCTCAATGTCTTTTTGTAGTAGTTTCTGGTTCTCCAGGCCAGAGGAGGTATCAGCTGGGCTCCAAATCCATGTGCCTGGTGTGCTTCCCAAGGAAAGCACAGAGGCCTGTTCTCCAGTCAAAGGGATTTTGGGTACACTGTCACAAACCAGGAATGCAGCTGAGACCATGCAGGGCAGCTGTCCCACATTTAGGAATGGTAACTTAACATTTGCTTTGTTGCTTTCTGTTATGACAAATATTCTTCACCTAGCTTATTTTTGGATTATA
>NW_015092514.1:0-2778 GCF_001431845.1 Calidris pugnax
GCCCTGCCCTTTCTTCAGTCGTTTTACTGGGTTAGATAAGAAAAAAATCAATCTTTGTGGTAGGAAACCAGCCCTCCCTTCATAATGCAGCGTTTGAGGGGGCGGCTCTGCTCCCCTCAAACACCCTCTCTTGAACCAGCTTGGGTGCATCGGGGGAAAATCATCTTTCAAAGGGTTCTGCCTTAGTGGTGTTTGCATTTTTCCTTCAACACTCTGGAAAGTTCCCAGGGTGTCTGTGCTCTGGGATTCACTATAGCTGTTTTTCTGCTGTTTACAGCTTTTCACTTTCATTTTCTCCCCAATTTTCCAGAGCTTACTCATGGCTAGAGGAGATGCAGACTGCTGGAGAAGCTCTGGTCACCCCATGGTCTCTCCTACATCAAGCCTAAGTCCCCCCCAAGTCCTGTTCTACCCTTGGGTTTCCAGAGCAGAGAACCATCCCAGAGCAGGAAATACAACTGGAGATTGGAAAAGGAAACCCAAAGTGAGCGGCCCACAATAGAAACGGGCAGGAGAGGAGAGAAAGGGCAGAAAGAGTTGTCTTTGTGTTGACTTTGTGGTGGGTGGACTCCTTTGGCTTCAGAGGCAAAGAGGCTTACCTTGGAGTTCACCATGTCCGTGCCTGCCCCACAGAGGGGGTTTGACCCTCCAGGGAAGGAGGGATCCCAAGCAGGTGAATCCAGCTCCCCTGGGGACGCAGCACAGGGACTGAACCCAGGGATTGTGCAGCAAACGGGGAGGAGACACGGGGCTGGGAGGGTCTGGACCAGGGGAGGATGCTCACGGGACCACAGGGACCCCTCTCCACCCATGGAAGCTCAGAGGAGACTGGGCTGAAGACCCGTCTCCCACTGCTCGTTGGCCAGACGGGGGTTCTACAAGCCTCAGCTCCACGCTCGCCACGTCTCTGAGCTCCTGCCAGTGGAGCTCCACCGTTGGTTTAATCAAGCCAATGCAGTGGAGCTCCCAGGCTGGTTTTTAGCAGGCAAAGGATGGTTCTACCTCTGGAGATCCCCTGGGCTTCCCTCACAAGCTTCTTGCTCCCTCCCTGTTGTCAGACCAGAGAAATGCTCTGGGGAATCCATGGCAAGGACCATGGTGAACTGCCAGTTTCTGGAGGCTGTGGCTGGGAGAAATTGGCCATAGATTGCATCCCTTGGCTCAAAGCCACCTGCACTGCATCTCCAACCTCCAAAAGCACCTCTCCAGAGCCCTGGGAACCCAATTTCTTCATGTGCAGCCTCAGAGACACAGCCCTTGGCCAAAACCCACTGCCCGAGCCAGTTGCAGGAGGAGAGTTTGCTCCAGCTGTCAACATCATAGTGGCTCTTGGGCATAAATTAATTCAAAAGGTGCATTAATTGAAAAGGTGTTTTGCCTCTGATTGTCAGCCCTTTGTGTGAGTCTCTGAAGGCCTCGTAGGTGCTTAATCCTCCATCACATGGATGTAGGAGCCAGAGTCCCTCATAAGTCTTGGCTGTAGACCTCACCTCATATGGTTGGAGCCCAAGACATTGCCCAAAGGAACGTACAGCATCGAGACCTGTTGCCAGCAGCACCCAAGCATGGGAGAGGACAAATCTGGAGGGTCTTCTCATAAGAAGGTCCACCAAAGGTTCCATCTGATCCACCAGATGTTTGAGAAGGAAAAAGGGTGAAGGGAAAAGGGAAAGGTGGGTTTTGGGCTCGTGTAGTTCACTCTCTGTCGTCAGGGAGGGAGGTCGAGGGGATGTGAGGTGTTAGAGAGGGGAGATGGAGACATCTCTGCATGGCTTTGCCCGTTCCCACCTCTCAGGTACCTCTAACTCCTCAGCCAGTCACCCAAAAAGCTTTGATTTGCATTTCAGAGCTCCCTCGCGTTGTTCTTCTCCACAAAACCCAGCAGACCTCATCCTGCCCTCACCACCAAACCACAGCCCCATCCACCTTTGCTGCCCCACCACATTCCTTGTTGTCTCCTGGTGTGGCTGCTGCTGACACTTCCAACTACAAACGAAAAAAAAAGTTATGAAAAAAAAAATTATTAAAAAAAAAAGTCCCCCCCATGCAAATCTGTTCACTGGCAGGAAACATCAAGCCTAGACACAGCTCATGGTGACCAACAACCTCTCATCAAATAAAAGTGCACATGAAGGCGACCAGAGCTGTTTTCTCCTTCGCAACATGGGAAGGAAAGAAGAACAAAATGAAGAGATCTGTCCCAGTGCTCCCAGTGCTCGCCTGGAGATGCTCCAGCTACACCAGGTTTTATCAGCAAAATGTCCCCACTCAGGATGGAGGGATGGGCAGGCAGATGGATGGAGAGCGCAGAGATGGGATGGGTTAGGAGAAAGGTGACCCACAGACTGGCACAAACTCTGTAGGAACATCAGGAATGGAAACAGAGGGATGGACTGATAGATGTAGGGCCAGGTTCCATGTTCTGAACCCAACCTCCAGGTAGAAAATGTAGTTCAAGGGGCTGGAGAAGAGGATGGAGAACAGGAAGTTGTCTGGCCCCTACACCAGGACCCCCAGCTGGACAAACATCAAAACTAAACCCAAGCTGTAAGTGAAACCAAAAAGCACCTTCAGGAGACCAGGCTTCCACCCGACCTTGCATCTAAGGAAGCTCCCCAAGCCCCAGACACAGCTCAGTCCACCCACAGCACCTTAAACAACACTCCCCTTTCTCACCCCTCAACAGGGAGTCCTCTGAGCTGACAAAAAAAAGGGGATTAGGAGATAAAAGAGATAAAAGACCAATCTGAAATAGTGAAATCACCCACCAAATGTCAT
>NW_015092515.1:0-1686 GCF_001431845.1 Calidris pugnax
AATCATTGTTTTTATATAGGCTTATTGCTACATATTTAGGTAGAGGGAATATCATGGATATAAGTGTGCATTTGCAAGGCATTCCTGCACTAACAGATGCTGCACAAGCTGTCATCATGAAAGATGCAAAGGAGGCCGGTCAGAGCACCTCTCCTATGAGGACAGGCTGAGAGAGTTGGGGTCGTTCAGCCTGGAGAAGAGAAGGCTCTGGGGAGACCTTGTAACCCCTTCCAGTCCCTAAAGGGGCTCCAGGAGAGATGGGGAGGGACTCTTGATCAGGGAGTGGAGCCATAAGATGAGGGGTAATGGTTTTAAATTGAAAGAGGGGAAATTTAGATTAGATACTAAGAAGAACTTCTTTGCTGTGAAGGTGGCGAGACACTGGAACAGGTTGCCCAGAGAAGCTGTGGCTGCCCCATCCCTGGAGGGGTCCAAGACCAGGCTGGATGGGGCTTGGAGCAACCTGGTCTGGTGGGAGGTGACCCTGCCTGGTTGGAACTCGGCGATCTTTAAGGTCCTTTCCAACTCTAACCATTCTACGATTCTATGGAAATCATGAGGGACACAACTGCCATGTCCTCTACTAACTACTGTAGAACCACCAGTGAAAGCCAGTAAAGCTGGAGACTATGCACTGTAACAGCTTAACCAGAAAGAACTAATACACACACAACCCCAAACCTCTAGAAGACCACAGTCCCTACTCTTTCAGCACAAGAAATGCCAGACCACTACACACATGAAGCCTGGGCTTCACGTTAACAGCATCAGTTCTGCATGCACTGGGCTTCTCAGCTGATGACATGAGACATCTGATCCTTGTTTCATATCCTTACCTCAGGAAATACAAACATGTGAATTGATTATGTACAATCTTCATAAAAAACATCTGGCATAAATCATCTTTATCAAATACTTAAGCATTCTTTGTTTCTTTATCTACATAGCCTAACACATGCACATGCATTCCCGTTCCATCAAAGAAGCAAAAATACTTGGGGAAAAATGTTAATTTTTTAATACCTACTTAATCTACCCGATAGTATAAAAGCTATACACATGAAAAACAAAACCAAAACCCCAACATCTGAATCAGCACCTCAGTCTTTATTTTTTGAGTCAATTCTGCTCTCCTAATAAAGCCCAAATATCTTTGTTGTTTCTCCTCAATTCAGGATACTAAAAAACAGTAACCCTACAGAAGTAATGCTAGCAGCCACTCCAAGAACAGACCCACCATTTCCTATCCAGAGGCTTCCAAAATGTTGAAATCTGACACAGAAGAAAACTTGTGCTTTGAATCATAGGAAGTGAAATTATATAGCTGGACTGAAGAATAAAAATATTTTTAACATTGGCAAAAACTTTTATAACATCTTCTGATTTATAAATAATTGGTTAGTGCCTACCATGATTGAAAATGTGACTGCCACTAATGAACACCTTGTCTTTTACTTGTACAATGCCACTGTATGAGTGGCCTTCATGGAAATCCTCCAACATCAATCAGGATATTGAAAGAGATGCAGCCGTGGAATTATTTTAGATATTATTTTTCAAATTACCTTTTCTTTATGTAAGGATAGATTTTTTTAAAATTCATACAGTTTACAGCATTTAGACAGGGAAAGCAATATAGATAAATACAAATATATATATATATATATCAGCCACAGTCTCAGGAAC
>NW_015092516.1:0-515 GCF_001431845.1 Calidris pugnax
CAGGGACCCTGCTGTGGGGCAGGAAAGCTTGCTATGGGGCAAGACCATGGGGCAGAGGGGTTCCCCACAGGGTGGGATGCCCAGGGACCCCTGTGTGGGGCAGGAAAGCTCGCTGTGGGGCAGAGGAGCTCACTGTGGGGTGGGATGCTCAGGGACCCTGCTGTGGGGCAGGAAATCTGTGGGGCAAGACCATGGGGCAGAGGGGCTCCCCACAGGGTGGGATGCCCAGGGACCCTGCTGTGGGGCAGGAAAGCTCGCTGTGGGGCAGAGGGGCTCCCCACAGGGTGGGATGCTCAGGGACCCTGCTGTGGGGCAGGAAATCTGTGGGGCAAGACCATGGGGCAGAGGGGCTCCCCACAGGGTGGGATGCCCAGGGACCCTGCTGTGGGGCAGGAAAGCTCGCTGTGGGGCAGAGGGGCTCCCCACAGGGTGGGATGCCAAGGGACCCTGCTGTGGGGCAGGCAATCTGTGGGGCAGGCAATCTGTGGGGCAGGCAAGCTTGCCATAACGCAGGG
>NW_015092516.1:3812-8871 GCF_001431845.1 Calidris pugnax
GTGTAAATGCAGACCCGTGCCCACCACTGTCCCACCATGACCCTCCCTAAATGGCTCAATCTTGGCCCAAAAGCTCCCTAAATTAACATTTCTGAGCCCCAGTTCTCCCTAAATCTCTCTTTCTGAGCCCAAAAGCCCCCTAAATTGGTGCTTCTGAGCCCCAAATCCATGTTTCTCAGCCCAAACGCTCCCCAAATCCCTGTTTCTCAGCCCAAAACTCCTTAAGTTAACATTTCTGAGCCCCATTTTTCCTTAAATCAGTCTTTCTGAGCCAAAACTCTTCTTAATTTGGTATTTCTGGGCCAAAAGCTCCCTAAATTGCTGCTCCTGAGCCCAAAATCTGGTTGTGCAAAAGGTTCCTAAATTACAGTTTCTGAGCCCAAACTCCCCAAATTGGTGTTTCTCAGCCCAAAAGCTCGTTAAATCCCTGTTCCTGAGCCCAGGCTCCCCAAATGGCAGTTTCTGAGCCCAAACACTCCCTAAATTGGCATTTCTGTGCCCGATGCTCTGTAAATTGCCATTTCTCATCCCCAAACTTCCCTAAACTGGTGCTTCTGAGCCCAAAATCTGTCTGTGAACCCAAACACTCCCTAAATCACTGTTCCTGAGCCCAAAAGCTCCTGAAATTGCTGTTTCTCAGCCCCAAAGCTCCCCAAATCCCTGCTTTGGAGCCCAAAAGCTCCTAACATTAACATTTCTGAGCCCAAAAGCTCCTCAAATCGCCATTTTTTGAGCCCAGGCTCCCCAAATCACAGCTTCTCAGTCCCGACTCCCCAAATCATCGTTTCTCAGCCCCAAACCCCCCCGGGAGGGGGGCGGTGACGTCATCCCACCTTGGCCGGGTCCCCCCAAACCGCTCCCCAACCCCCCCCCCGGGGACTTTGAGCCTTTTTTACCTTTTTTGTACCCAAACGGCCCCGGTTTGCGACAGGAGAAGGTTCCTGTTCCCGCCGGATATTTCCGGCTGCGAAAGTGAAAGGGAAAGTGAAAGTGACTGGGGCGGGAGGGGGGAAAGGAGAGAAAGTCCAGAAATGGTGACGGGAAACGGGTGCGGGGGGGGGGCTGGTGCCAAAACCCACCCAAATCCCCCCAAAATCTGTTTCTCGGCCCAAACGCTCCCTAAAGCCCTGGTTCTCAGCCCAAAAGCTCCCCGAATCCCTGCTTTGGAGCCCAAAAGCTCCTCAAATTAACATTTCTGAGCCCAAAAGCTCCTCAAATTGCTGGTTCTCAGCCCCAAAGCTCCCCAAATCCCTGCTTTGGAGCCCAAAAGCTCCTCAAATTAACATTTCTGAGCCCAAAAGCTCCTCAAATTGCTGGTTCTCAGCCCCAAAGCTCCCCAAATCCCTGCTTTGGAGCCCAAAAGCTCCTCAAATTAACATTTCTGAGCCCAAAAGCTCCTCAAATTGCTGTTTCTCAGCCCCAAAGCTCCCCAAATCCCTGCTTTGGAGCCCAAAAGCTCCAAAAATTAACATTTCTGAGCCCAAAAGCTCCTCAAACTGCTGTTTTTCAGCCCCAAAGCTCCCCAAATCCCTGCTTTGGAGCCCAAAAGCTCCTCAAATTAGCAATTCTGAGCCCAAAAGCTCTTCACATTGCTGTTTCTCAGCCCCAAAGCTCCCCAGATCCCTGTTTGGAGCCCAAAAGCTCCTCAAATTAGCAATTCTGAGCCCAAAAGCTCTTCACATTGCTGTTTCTCAGCCCCAAAGCTCCCCAGATCCCTGTTTGGAGCCCAAAAGCTCCTCAAATTAGCAATTCTGAGCCCAAAAGCTCTTCACATTGCTGTTTCTCAGCCCCAAAGCTCCCCAGATCCCTGTTTGGAGCCCAAAAGCTCCTCAAATTAGCAATTCTGAGCCCAAAAGCTCTTCACATTGCTGTTTCTCAGCCCCAAAGCTCCCCAGATCCCTGTTTGGAGCCCAAAAGCTCCTCAAATTAGCAATTCTGAGCCCAAAAGCTCTTCACATTGCTGTTTCTCAGCCCCAAAGCTCCCCAGATCCCTGTTTGGAGCCCAAAAGCTCCTCAAATTAGCAATTCTGAGCCCAAAAGCTCTTCACATTGCTGTTTCTCAGCCCCAAAGCTCCCCAGATCCCTGTTTGGAGCCCAAAAGCTCCTCAAATTAGCAATTCTGAGCCCAAAAGCTCTTCACATTGCTGTTTCTCAGCCCCAAAGCTCCCCAGATCCCTGTTTGGAGCCCAAAAGCTCCTCAAATTAGCAATTCTGAGCCCAAAAGCTCTTCACATTGCTGTTTCTCAGCCCCAAAGCTCCCCAGATCCCTGTTTGGAGCCCAAAAGCTCCTCAAATTAGCAATTCTGAGCCCAAAAGCTCTTCACATTGCTGTTTCTCAGCCCCAAAGCTCCCCAGATCCCTGTTTGGAGCCCAAAAGCTCCTCAAATTAGCAATTCTGAGCCCAAAAGCTCTTCACATTGCTGTTTCTCAGCCCCAAAGCTCCCCAGATCCCTGTTTGGAGCCCAAAAGCTCCTCAAATTAGCAATTCTGAGCCCAAAAGCTCTTCACATTGCTGTTTCTCAGCCCCAAAGCTCCCCAGATCCCTGTTTGGAGCCCAAAAGCTCCTCAAATTAGCAATTCTGAGCCCAAAAGCTCTTCACATTGCTGTTTCTCAGCCCCAAAGCTCCCCAGATCCCTGTTTGGAGCCCAAAAGCTCCTCAAATTAGCAATTCTGAGCCCAAAAGCTCTTCACATTGCTGTTTCTCAGCCCCAAAGCTCCCCAGATCCCTGTTTGGAGCCCAAAAGCTCCTCAAATTAGCAATTCTGAGCCCAAAAGCTCTTCACATTGCTGTTTCTCAGCCCCAAAGCTCCCCAGATCCCTGTTTGGAGCCCAAAAGCTCCTCAAATTAGCAATTCTGAGCCCAAAAGCTCTTCACATTGCTGTTTCTCAGCCCCAAAGCTCCCCAGATCCCTGTTTGGAGCCCAAAAGCTCCTCAAATTAGCAATTCTGAGCCCAAAAGCTCTTCACATTGCTGTTTCTCAGCCCCAAAGCTCCCCAGATCCCTGTTTGGAGCCCAAAAGCTCCTCAAATTAGCAATTCTGAGCCCAAAAGCTCTTCACATTGCTGTTTCTCAGCCCCAAAGCTCCCCAGATCCCTGTTTGGAGCCCAAAAGCTCCTCAAATTAGCAATTCTGAGCCCAAAAGCTCTTCACATTGCTGTTTCTCAGCCCCAAAGCTCCCCAGATCCCTGTTTGGAGCCCAAAAGCTCCTCAAATTAGCAATTCTGAGCCCAAAAGCTCTTCACATTGCTGTTTCTCAGCCCCAAAGCTCCCCAGATCCCTGTTTGGAGCCCAAAAGCTCCTCAAATTAGCAATTCTGAGCCCAAAAGCTCTTCACATTGCTGTTTCTCAGCCCCAAAGCTCCCCAGATCCCTGTTTGGAGCCCAAAAGCTCCTCAAATTAGCAATTCTGAGCCCAAAAGCTCTTCACATTGCTGTTTCTCAGCCCCAAAGCTCCCCAGATCCCTGTTTGGAGCCCAAAAGCTCCTCAAATTAGCAATTCTGAGCCCAAAAGCTCTTCACATTGCTGTTTCTCAGCCCCAAAGCTCCCCAGATCCCTGTTTGGAGCCCAAAAGCTCCTCAAATTAGCAATTCTGAGCCCAAAAGCTCTTCACATTGCTGTTTCTCAGCCCCAAAGCTCCCCAGATCCCTGTTTGGAGCCCAAAAGCTCCTCAAATTAGCAATTCTGAGCCCAAAAGCTCTTCACATTGCTGTTTCTCAGCCCCAAAGCTCCCCAGATCCCTGTTTGGAGCCCAAAAGCTCCTCAAATTAGCAATTCTGAGCCCAAAAGCTCTTCACATTGCTGTTTCTCAGCCCCAAAGCTCCCCAGATCCCTGTTTGGAGCCCAAAAGCTCCTCAAATTAGCAATTCTGAGCCCAAAAGCTCTTCACATTGCTGTTTCTCAGCCCCAAAGCTCCCCAGATCCCTGTTTGGAGCCCAAAAGCTCCTCAAATTAGCAATTCTGAGCCCAAAAGCTCTTCACATTGCTGTTTCTCAGCCCCAAAGCTCCCCAGATCCCTGTTTGGAGCCCAAAAGCTCCTCAAATTAGCAATTCTGAGCCCAAAAGCTCTTCACATTGCTGTTTCTCAGCCCCAAAGCTCCCCAGATCCCTGTTTGGAGCCCAAAAGCTCCTCAAATTAGCAATTCTGAGCCCAAAAGCTCTTCACATTGCTGTTTCTCAGCCCCAAAGCTCCCCAGATCCCTGTTTGGAGCCCAAAAGCTCCTCAAATTAGCAATTCTGAGCCCAAAAGCTCTTCACATTGCTGTTTCTCAGCCCCAAAGCTCCCCAGATCCCTGTTTGGAGCCCAAAAGCTCCTCAAATTAGCAATTCTGAGCCCAAAAGCTCTTCACATTGCTGTTTCTCAGCCCCAAAGCTCCCCAGATCCCTGTTTGGAGCCCAAAAGCTCCTCAAATTAGCAATTCTGAGCCCAAAAGCTCTTCACATTGCTGTTTCTCAGCCCCAAAGCTCCCCAGATCCCTGTTTGGAGCCCAAAAGCTCCTCAAATTAGCAATTCTGAGCCCAAAAGCTCTTCACATTGCTGTTTCTCAGCCCCAAAGCTCCCCAGATCCCTGTTTGGAGCCCAAAAGCTCCTCAAATTAGCAATTCTGAGCCCAAAAGCTCTTCACATTGCTGTTTCTCAGCCCCAAAGCTCCCCAGATCCCTGTTTGGAGCCCAAAAGCTCCTCAAATTAGCAATTCTGAGCCCAAAAGCTCTTCACATTGCTGTTTCTCAGCCCCAAAGCTCCCCAGATCCCTGTTTGGAGCCCAAAAGCTCCTCAAATTAGCAATTCTGAGCCCAAAAGCTCTTCACATTGCTGTTTCTCAGCCCCAAAGCTCCCCAGATCCCTGTTTGGAGCCCAAAAGCTCCTCAAATTAGCAATTCTGAGCCCAAAAGCTCTTCACATTGCTGTTTCTCAGCCCCAAAGCTCCCCAGATCCCTGTTTGGAGCCCAAAAGCTCCTCAAATTAGCAATTCTGAGCCCAAAAGCTCTTCACATTGCTGTTTCTCAGCCCCAAAGCTCCCCAGATCCCTGTTTGGAGCCCAAAAGCTCCAAAAATTAAC
>NW_015092517.1:0-1401 GCF_001431845.1 Calidris pugnax
AGGGAATTCGTGCATGTAGGTGTGCTATCGCGCATTAACCCAGCCCAGCTAGTGAGCATGAGACCTGTGGAGCACAGGACAATTAGACACAACTGAGGGTTGTAATGATAATTGAGGGATTCATAAATATGCATGGGGTCATAAGGCTACCAAAGGCTGTGTGTGTTTTCACTAATGAAGTTCAATCCTGATCAGCTGCAGAGAAGGAAGGAGACTCGACAGGACAAGAGGAAATGGGCAGAAACTTGAACATCAGAAGTTCCACCTAAACATGAGGAGGAGGAACTTCTTCCCTTTGAGGGTGGCAGAGCCCTGGAAGAGGCTGCCCAGGGAGGTGGTGGAGTCTCCTTCTCTGGAGGCATTTAAATCCTGTGTGGACACATTCCTGTGCACATACTCCTGGCTAAGTAGAGAGCTACACCAACATGCTAGCCACACAGAACACTACATAGCCCAGTAAATTTTGGGATGGGAAAGCAGATAGACCTGACCAGCTCCTCCAGCCTTCTGAACACCACACAGCTGTAGGGAAGTAGAAGAGGAGGAAACTGTGCCATTAAGGCACATGGAATGTCTAAACAGCAGCAGAACAAAGAATGAAGACAGTAGCTCAGTCACAAGCTTTAAGACTCCACCATCTGAGCCAAACACCTAAACATGAGGAGGAACTTCTTTCCTGTGAGGGTGGCAGAGCCCTGGAAGAGGCTGCCCAGAGAGGTGGTGGAGTCTCCTTCTTTGGAGATGTTCAAAACCCACCTGGACACGTTCCTGTGCAACCTGCTCTGGGTGGCCCTGCTTTGGCAGGGGGGTTGGACTAGATGATCCCAGAGGTCCCTTCCAACCCCGTATCATTCTGTGAGTCTGTGACTTGGCCATCTACACTTCCATTTTATACAAGTTCTGACTGTTTTATGTGGGTGTTGAAGACATCACGTGGTGTCTAGTAATCTGTGTCACCAGCCCTGCCAGTCCTGTGTGTGTCAGTACCCAGCCTCAGTCATGGCTGAACCCCAAGTAAGGAAGCAGCAGCCACAGCCATGGGCTTGGGATGGAGAGAGCCCCCAAGCCTTTAGACACATCAGGCTGGTCTCCAGAGGCCAGGCAGGAGGAAGCCCCAGCTCCTGGAACTTGCCAAGATATAGCAGCCCCTTATAACATTCTCTAGCAGAATTAGAGAGGGAATAGAACATGAAAGGCTGGTTAAAAAAGCAGCACTGTTAAGGATTCCTTGAAAAGAAAACCTCCCTACCACCACAGGAGATAAGTACCACCATAAACCATAGTAAGTCCTATTTGGGTTATACATTAACAACTGCACTCACAATAAAAGTTTACTATACCAACACTTTCTGTGATAGAAAAAAAATAAAATATCTGTGACAGACTTTCAGCTGAGGACAA
>NW_015092518.1:0-1064 GCF_001431845.1 Calidris pugnax
GTTTGATGGCCACAGCCCTGGTCCTGAGCTCTTCCCACGTCCCCATTTCTGCTCCATCCCTGCCCCAGGGACAGAGTAAGGCTGGCAGTCTGAGATTGGGGCACAGCCCAGCTCTGCAGCCGTGATGGTGGTGTTTGTCTGGGCTGTTTGTGGATGCCTGTGTCAGGCCCCTGGGTGAGGAGCTTGTGAGAGGCTGTGAGCTGGCTGGCCCTGAGCCTGACACCTCTTTCCCTTGCTTTCCAGAGATTGTGGCTATCTGGGAGGCTGTGTCTGCGTACATCCTGGGACAGCTGAAGCTGGACAAGGTGGGCTGGCGTCTTGCACCCCTTTGCCCTGGAGAGCCTGGGCTCGGGGAGTGATCCCTCCCTGAGCATCGTGGCAGCACACCAAGACAACCCCATCTGCTGAGAGCTGCTGTTTGGTCAAGCAGGAGAGAAACCAAGTCCAGATCTTGTCTGAAAAAGCATTCAGCAGACGATGGGGCTTTACCCTTTGCTATGGTTAGAGTGGAGAGACCAGACAGAGAGAGAGGGGCTTATGATGGGCTAAGGCCAAGGATAATCCCTGAGAATCAATCCCAGGGGTATTCCCTGGAAATGCCTGGGATCTTCTCTTGCCAAGAGACATTAGCAAATGTTTTGAGGAGGGGGAGAAAACAAATGAAGACTATGGGCCTTTTGCAAAGCTCTCACTTTTCCTATCTCTGAAGTACTCACTCGTCAGCCTTTGTCTTTTTTCCTGGGCAGGGTGTCCTACTCCCTGGACTTGGGACCTTCGCTGTGGTCCAAGAACGGTTCCAGGATGAAAGGGAGGTGCTTATGGTTCGAAGACCAGTCTTCCAGATGGGCATTGATGAGGCATGTCTGCAGGAGCTCATGTTCCAGACAGTGACTATCCCTGGTAAGAAGGCAGCGGCCAGCCTCCACTTTCCCCCTCTATGTCCAGGGGCAGCTGCGTGCCCTTTGGAAAGGGCTGGGAGAAGTAGAAAATTGCCTCCAAAGGTCAGGGGACAGCTTGAGCTCCCCTAAAACAAAACAATCCCCAAGAACTGTTTTCATAAACGC
>NW_015092518.1:3423-5464 GCF_001431845.1 Calidris pugnax
TGGGTTGTAATGAAACACTTTATTCTGGCCAGGGGCTATAGAAAATGTCCAAATCCTTTCTAGGCTGCTGACAGTGGAGGTCTGTGGTCACTCAGCTGTGATTGCCATGAGTGGAGGAGCCTGGCGTGACTCCATGCCCCTAGATCTGTGCAGGGCAAAGCGCTGCCACCTGAGGCAAGGGGTACCACTGTGACTCAGAGCTGAAGGAAGGCTCTCCAGGAGCTGAGACTAATCCTGCCTGCTGCTGCATTTCCATCCTCTCCAGGAGGTCCGGCAGCTGTCTGCAGGGTGGGAGCAGCCCAAGAACCGGTTGCGAGAGCGGCTGCAGCAAGCAAAGGCAGAAGCGGCAGCCTGGGAAGCCTGGTCTGCAGGGCAGGACCGAGAGCCACCTCAGGTACGGGCAGCGAGTGACACCCCTGAGAGCAGCAGCCACCCGGGGGGTGGGAGCAGGACTGACCCCTGCTGCAGGCCAGGGCTTTGCCCGCTCATCCCCGTGCGGGAGAGATCGGTAGCAGGACATGAGGGGTGAAAGCAGCCGTCGGCCGTGATGACAGGCACACGGTGCTGAGTCTCCTGCGCCCAGGTCCTGCTGTGGGCTCCTTTCATGGGAGCTCCTCTGGGAAATGGCACCTCTGTTTGCCCTTTGCTGAGAGCGTCTCCTCCTTGGCAGGCCCTCAGCACTGAAGACACTCGGATTCCCCACCCTCCAGCCCAGCCCAGGAGAAGGGAGGTCAGCTGCAGGTGGAGGAAGGCTGAAAATCTTCTCCCAGCAGAGGAGAGGGCAGTAGCAGCCCAGCTGGAGAGACTGCGACTAGAGTAAGTGTGCACTGGCTCTGGCCCCAGCCTGGAGCGGTCCAGCAGCCATGACCACGCAGAGATGGCCAGGTTCCCCATCCCTGAGTCTTGGGGTGCCACAGGACAGCCTCTGGTGTCCCCTGCCTGGGGCATGACCAGGGTTACCCACACAGCCAAGGCCTAAAACTCACCCGCAGGGTGAAAGGCGGGGCACGTGGGGGATAGGGTGGGCACAGGGGCTGGAGCGGGGAGAGGCAGAGGGGTCTCCGGCAGAGGCTGAAGGATGACCTTTCCTCATTGTTGCAGCCACCTTTCCCCACGAGCTGCCCAGGTCCTCAGAAAGCTGGAGCCGCACCAGAGACAGAGGAGCATCTACCAGCACGTCGCTGAGGAGCGGAGGCGGCGTCGAGAGCAGCAGAGGCAGCTCCCCTGGTAAGCGTCTCCAAAAAGGGATGGTGCCGCCCCTGGCTGCAGGGTCCCTGCCTCCACTGAGGGCAGTCCCGGGGCAAAGAGGACATTTGTCTGACAGCCCTCGTGAGACAGAAGCAGGTTTTGGAGGCTGGCTTTGGGCTGGACCTCCCTGACACCCAGGGGGGCTGCCTCGGCACCCAGAACAGGCTTTCCATGGGGGATGTAAAAGTCCTGGCTGAAGGCAGAGGGGTCCCTCTGATGGAGGGCGCTCTCCTTTCCAAACCAGAGAGCGTGGCCTTCCCTTGCAGAGTCCTGCCCCAAGACACCTTGCCCCCGGGGGAAACACCCAAGGTCTCAGCCCCACCAGACTGAGCCCCAGGCTGACCAGCTGCACCTGGGACCTTCTCATGGGCCTGGGCATCAGGGGTCTCTCCCCCTTCACAGACACCTCACAGCAAGCAGATCCCAACACAGGTGGCCTGAGCTACGCCTGCAGGAATTCTCTACCTATGGACTCTGTCCATACATCAGACCCTTCTCTTTCTTCCTCCCCAGCACCAGATGCTGGAACCGCAGCAGAGGAGGTGGTGCCGGGAGCGGCGGCTGTGGCAGTGGCTGTTAGCCAACGGCGGGGAGGCCTCTCACCTGCAGACATGCGCCTGTAAATACAAAATAAAGAGCTCTGGGGCTGTTCCCAGTTGGACTGACTGGCCCGTGCCTGGCGATGGATGGCTCTGAAGGGATTAGACACACCCCAGGTGTGATCCCAGAATGGCTCGGAGGGGCAGGAGGGAACCAAGTCCACAGCCCCACAGCGCCAACACCTGCAGCCCCA
>NW_015092519.1:0-1643 GCF_001431845.1 Calidris pugnax
CTGTGAATAAGCTGCTACAGGAAAGAAACTTACCTGTGCTGTCAGGATCCAGAAGTCTTATTCATCAGCAAAGTCACACTGCAACACTCCTATCAGGCTGTAACAGGAAACAGAGTTGTTAGATAACCTGACAGTTGCTTCAAATTATAAGCTTATATTAAAGTAATTCGTCAAGATTATGCTCTCATTGTGTACCTTTTTAAGAAAGAAAGAAAAAGTATACGTTAAGCTCTGTATGCAAAGCTGGAACAGAAAGCATTGAGAGGCACCCAGCCCTCAGACCCCCCAACTGCATGAAAACCCCACGATACACACTGTCCGTAAACAGGCATACTGCCTGGCTGCAGCCACTAGAAGGTACTTGTATACTGGGGTATGTTGTTGTAACTGCTCATCCTGACAACACAGCTTGGAGCTGCAGACACCCGAGGAGATGGGGACCCTGCATGACCCACACAGCCTGTGGCACCATCAGGCAGCAAGAGAAAGGGTAGAAAAGGCTCCAAACGTAGCAGCTTGTATAAAACATAACACACCAGCCCTTACACTTAAAAATTTTCAAAGGGAAGCCTTTTGCCTGGAGGCTGTGCGCTGTTCCCCGTTCTGAGTGGACACCGCCGCACGGCTTTGCCCAGGCCTGCCGTTACCCGCAGCTTGCAGGGCCCCACGCCCGTACAGAGAAATCTCCAATACACGCCCCCCGTGACTTCTCACCCGCCGTAACGGGGCGGAAGCGGTGGCAGCGGCGAGGGAGCGATAGGAGGAGGCCTCGGCACCGCCCGCCAAGAACGCCGCCCGCCCTGCGTCCCGGCTCCGCGACCCCCCGGGCCGCGACCACCGCCTCCTTCCCTCCTCAAGCGAAAGCCCCACAGCCCGCACGGGCTTACCTGAGAGCCCAGGCCGCGCTGGGCGAGCCCGACCGCCGCCACCGGGTGAAGGCCGCACCGTTGTCCCGCGTCCCCCCGGCCAACCGATACCACCCAACCGGCACGGGGCAACCGGCACGGCCGCGGCTGCTTTTCAAATCCAGCCAATGGCAGTGCGCGGCGCCGCGCGGCCTTCTGGGAGGGCGGGCGCAAGGCCCGACGGGAAGTGTAGTTCCGGTGGGGGCGGTGAGAGCGGGGCCGCGCCGGGGGAGGTTTCCTCTCAGGCGGCGGCTGGGCTTTGCTGTGGGAGGGGGCTGCGAGGAGGGGTGTTCACCGAGACGCCGCGGCCTGCTCCTTCAGCGGTAGCAGCACCTCGGCTGCCGCGGGAAGGCGCCCTGGCCCCGCCGGGCCTGCCCCGCCGAGCCTGCCCCGCCGCCCGTCTGCAGCGCCCGGGCTGTGCCTCCCTCAGCTCTGGCAGCAGGATACGCGTAAGTTCAAGCTTGTCGCTACTGCGGGGGATGCTGTTTCCACAGGCCGAGAGGGAAGCTGAGGCCTTGCAGCCTGTGTATATGTGCAAACAGGGGAATGACTGTTTGCAGGCGGTGGAAGGGAAGAGGCCCGGTGCCCCCCCTCCAGCTGCAGGTGCCCCACATCAGAGCGGGGATGGGCAGAATTGGGAAAACCCGGGTTTGAGTTGGGGTTGGGCCTGTTCCTCACCCTGGGTGATGATACTCACAGCTGTGGAGAACACTTAGTAAGGTATCTTTGCTTAAAACC
>NW_015092520.1:0-1344 GCF_001431845.1 Calidris pugnax
GGGCAGCCGCAGCCCCGGATCGGTGCCCGGGGGTCGCCCGCCCGCCCTCCCGGCCGTGGGGCTTTGCCTCCTGCCGCCGCACCGGGCTCACCGGGGATGCTCTTGGCAGGGCCGGGCCGGCATCCCCTCGCCCCGCTCGGCACCGTCGGTCCCCAAGGGCAAAGCCTGGCTCGGGCTTCGTGCGGGGCCGAGCCGGGCCA
This sequence comes from Calidris pugnax, assembly GCF_001431845.1. Lineage (NCBI taxonomy): Eukaryota > Metazoa > Chordata > Aves > Charadriiformes > Scolopacidae > Calidris > Calidris pugnax. Next base: position 201 of record NW_015092520.1, read on the forward strand.
GGCCTGTCCTCCCTGCGTGGCCGTGGGTTACCCCGTCAGCCGCCACCGGTCCCGCGGGTCCTGCCGTGGGACCCGCACCGCAGCATCACCCCGTCGTGCCGAGGGCACCCATGGGTGCTGGTGAGGAGACGCCTGCTCCTGGCTCCCCAGCACCTCGGGCCCGGCCCGACCGGCTCCCGCCACCTCCCCGGAGCCGTGCCGTTGCCGGGTGGGGGCACCGGCGGGGCCGTGGGACAAGGGAGGGTCTCTGGGGGTCTCCCGCGTGGGTGGGCAGTGGGTCACGTGCGTGCTTTCCTCAATGAGCCCCCCCCCTCTAATTGCTCTTCTGCCGGCGAAGCTCGCTGACACAATAGGTCGCGTCCGCCCGGGACCCGCCTCCCCGCTCCTGGCAGCCTATTTTAAGCCGGGATTGCTCCGGTGCTATTAATACCCCGTGTGGGGGCTGTTCCCGTGCTACCGGCCCAGTCCCGCTCTTCTGCCCCCGGGACCCGCTCCCCTGGGCAGATGCGTCGGCCGGAGGGACCCCGCGCCCCCCCCGCGATCCCGTTGCCAACTGTTGCGGGAGCGGCGGGGCTGTGCCCCACGCACGGCGAGGACGAGACCTCCCGGTGCCCCCGAGCAGCCCGAGGCCGGTGTGCCGTCGGTGCCCGGTTTCCCCGGGGATTTCGCCGGGGTCTCCAGCTCTTCCCGGGGCCGGGTAGCAAAGCCTCCCCGCCGCTGCCTTCCCGGGAACCGGCCGCTGGCGGGGGGGTGAAGCCCCGCTTGTTCCCGGGCTGGGGGCAACCCCCCGCCACCGCCGTGCGTCACGGCAGGATTTGGCCTCACGTGAAGGTCGGTGGCCCCGGGAAGGGTGGGGGAGGGCTGGCGGGTCAGGCCTGGCTACCGTTCCCAGCCTGTGCTAGTCCACCGTGCGTCTCCGAGCCCCCCCGGGGCCTGATCCTGCCCCGGTGCTGCAGGTCCCCGAGTCCCACCGCCCTGCGCTCCCCCGACCGGGACTGTCTGTGCCCCAGGACCCCTCAGGGCGGGGTGTGGGGGGGGTCAGGGGGGCAGACACGCCGCCCGTGGGCACCGGTCGCCCACCCCGCGCTCCTCCTGCCCTCGCCGGTCCGCGGGCAGCGGTGCTGGTCCCTCGGCGGGGACAGGG
>NW_015092521.1:0-1322 GCF_001431845.1 Calidris pugnax
GGGGAGGAGGAGGAGGGATGAAGGAGGGAGGGATGAAGGGGTTGGGGAGGAGGAAGAGGGATGAAGGGGAGATGGTGGAGGGAGGAAGGAGGGATGGAGGAAGAGGAGGAGGGATGGAAGCTGGAGGACGGAGAAGGATGGGCTGATGGAGGGACGGCTGGAGGGATTGGGGAGGAGGAGGAGGGATGGAGGAGGGATGGATGAAGAAGAGGAGGAGGAAGGAGGGCTGGAGGAAGAGGAGGGATGGGGGAGGAAGAGGAAGGATGGAGGAACTGGAGGAGGGATGGAAGCTGGAGGATGGAGAAGAATGGGCCGGAGGATGGATGGATGGAGGGATTGGGGAGGAGGAGGAGGGATGGAGGAGGGATGGGAGGAAAGGGGGATTGGGGAGGAGGAAGGAGGGATGAAGAGGAGGAGGAGGAAGAGGAGGGATGGAGGAAGAGGAAGGCTGGAGGAAGAGGAAGGATGGAGGAGGAGGAGGAGGGATGGAAGATGGAGGACTAGGAGGATGGGCTGGTGGAGGGATGGCTGGAGGGATTGGGGAGGAGGAGGAGGGATGGAGGAGGGATGGAAGGAGGGCTGAAGAGGAGGAGGAAGGAGGGCTGAAGAGGAGGAGGAGGAAGGAGGGATGGAGGAAGAGGAAGGATGGGGGAGGAAGAGGAAGGATGGAGGAATAGGAGGAGGGATGGAAGCTGGAGGACGGAGGAGGGATGGCTGGAGGGATTGGGGAGGAGGAGGAAGAGAAGGAGGGAGGAAGGGGGGATTGGGGAGGAGGAAGAGGGAGGGAGGAAGAGGAGGAGGAGGAAGAGGAGGACTGGAGGAAGAGGAGGGATGGAGGAAGAAGAGGAGGGATGGAGGAGGAGGAGGAGGGATGGAAGCTGGAGGATGGAGAAGGATGGGCTGGTGGACGGACGGCTGGAGGGATTGGGGAGGAGGAGGAAGAGAAGGAGGGAGGAAGGGGGTATGGGGGAGGAGGAAGGAGGGATGGAGGAGGGAGGGATGATGAAGAGGAGGAAGAGGAGGGCTGGAGGAAGAGGAGGGCTGGAGGAAGAGGAGGGATTGGGGAGGAAGAGGAATGATGGAGGAGGAGGGATGGAAGCTGGAGGACGGAGGAGGGATGGCTGGAGGGACTGGGGAGGAGGAGGAAGAGAAGGAGGGAGGAAGGGGGGATTGAGGAGGAGGAAGAGGGAGGGAGGAAGAGGAGGAGGAGGAAGAGGAAGGCTGGAGGAAGAAGGTGCCGGCAGGTTCGTGGTGCGCGGCGGGGCCGACTGCGCCTACCTGGGGGACAGGGACGTCCAGACGGCCAGCTGCGCCTCCGAGAA
>NW_015092522.1:0-1559 GCF_001431845.1 Calidris pugnax
GAAAGGAGAGGGTGATCTGCCAGGTAGAATGCGAAACGGTCCCGTAATGTGCAACGCAGGCACCGTCTGCACAGAAACTTTGCTGCCTTTATTTTTTTTTTTTAATTTGGGATAATTTGAGGGGGGATTTTTTTTTTGTTTGTTTGCGTTCAGTATTTCCCAAATAGCTTGTGAGTCACTCCCTACCTCCTGCAGCAGCAACTGCCCCACTCTTCTGGCTTGGTGTCCCCCCTCCTCACTCTGCTGTGTGCAGGGGGTTACAGGTTGGCTCTCTCAAGAGTCTCTCCCATGGGGACACCCACCCAGAGGAGCCCGGGGCAGCCCCCTCTCTCTGTTTTTGGAGGCAATGAGGGTGATGCTTCTCCCTCTGGAGCTAAGCCAACACCACAAAAGGAGATGTGAGCATCCCCGTTGCCCTCACCTCCATCCTTTTTGCTCCTTTTTCACCATTTCCAGCTGCTCACATCCCTTGTCCCCCAGATCACCCCTCTGTCCGTCCTTCCTTCCTTCCCACAGCTGGAGGTCTGTGGGGACCATGGCCACCGCTGCTCCTCCCCTGCCTCTCGCAGCATCTTCTTCATATAAAACAAGGGAGCCACAAACCCTCTGCTGATGACCATGCCACCTTTCTGTGCTTCCAAGAAACCTCTCAGCTTTTTTTGGAGATCCAAATCCTACCGGATCTGTAGTTTTGAGAGGGTCAGGCCCAAACTGGGGATGTGGATGCAGCTCTGGTGGCTGAGCCCTGACTGCAGTGTGGAAAATACCTGGCTGGGAACCACGAGGGCAGAGCAGGGTGCTGCACCGTGGTTATTTTCCCTGATTGCTTTTATCAGACATAGAGCCTGGTTTTTCCAAGAAAGAACCTGTTGCCTTGGCTCTAGCAGGGGGGCAGCAGACCTTCTGCGATGCTGACACACCATCTCCCACCGTGACCTTTGCAATCGGGGTCCTCAGCTGGTTGGAATAAACATCTGACTTTCCTGGGTTTTGCTTGCTCAGGCAGAAACTCCCTCCAAGCCGGTGCTGTGGTTGCTGCTGCTCCACAGAGCAGAAAGGTTCCCTCTGCTGCTTGCACCCAGACCTTAGTCTTTGGGATTAGGCTTCCCTCTGACCTTCCTGTGAGCACAGGATGAGCCGAAGCCTTGAAGAAAAGGCCTTTTGAAAGTGTGGCTTTCCTGGCACACCTAATCAGGTTGCCAGCCCGCCACAAGACAGGGAGCAGCGTCTCAGTTCGGTCTCTGCTTGTTCTTCTTCTCTTCTGCCAAGGGGCTGACCCCAGCTGTTGGGGTGGATGTGCTCCTGCTGTGCACCCAAGGGTGCCGGATGGAGAAAGGGTTGCTCTTGGTGTTTGGTACCCACCAGGCTCTTACTGCTGGAAACTTCTCAAAGCCCTGAGGAGGTGGGAGGGGACATTCAACATTCGCAATAGTTTTATTGTTGGAAGCCTGCAATGGCTTCCAGATTTAGGTACAGTTTTTATTTTCTTTTTTTTTTTTCTCTTTACTGAAAATAAAGGAGCCATTAGAGATGGTCTGTAATATGGAAGACACATGTTT
>NW_015092523.1:0-1305 GCF_001431845.1 Calidris pugnax
TGTGCACACACGTGGTTGTGCACATGGGGTGGGTGTTCACAGACCAGGAGGGTGGGTGTGTGCACACGCGTGTGTGAGCTCTGGATGTGGCACAACTGTGCCGTGCTGTGCCATGCAATGCCAGGCTGTGCCGTGCTGCACAAGGCCATGCCATGCTGTGCCAAACAATGCCATGCTGTGCCAGGCCAGGCCATGCCAGGCCAAACTACCCCAGGCCACTGTGCCAGGCCATGCCGTATCGTGCCATCCCAGGCCATCCCATGCCAGGCCATGCTGTGCCAGGCCATGCTGTGCCAGGCCTTGCCAAAGAATGACACACTGTGCCAGGCCAGGCCGTGCCACACTGCGCCAGGACACCATGCCAGGCACTGCCAAGCAACTCTGTGCCATGCCAGACCATGCTGTACCATGCCATGCCAGACAAAGCCAAGCAATGCCATGCCATGCTGTGCCAGGCCGTGCCAGGCCATGCTATATCATCCTGTGCCATGACATGCTAGGCCATGCCATGCTAGGCCATGCCGTGCCACAACATGCCATGCCATGTAATGCCAGGCCATGCCAGGCCATCCTGTGCCATGCTGTGCCATGCCAGACCATGCTGTACCATGCCATGCCAGACAAAGCCAAGCAATGCCGTGCCATGCCATGCCATGCCATGCCACAACATGCCATGCCATGTAATACCAGGCCATGTCGTGCCATGCCAGGCCTTGCCAGGCCATCCTGTGCTGTGCCGTGCCATGCCATGCTGCACAAGTAAATGCCAAACAATGCCAGGCCATGCCATGCCAGGCCTTGCCAAATAATGCCGTGCCATATTGTGCCAGGCCAGGCCGTGCCATACTATGCCGTGCCAGGTGATGCCGTGCCAGGCAAAGCAATGCCATGCTGTGCCGTGCCAGGCCACACCATGCTAAGGCCACACCAAGTGATGCCGTGCCATGCTGTGCCAGGCCACCATGCCAGGCAATGCCAAACAATGCTGTGCCGTGCCAGACCACACCGTGCTGTGCCATGCCGAGCTGTGCCACACCACACCATGCCTGGGCCATGCTAAATAATGCCGTGCTGTGCTGTGCCAGGCCAGGCCATGCCGTACAGTGCTGTGCCAGGCCAGGCCATGCCAAATAATGCCATGCCAGGCCAGGCCATACCATACCCCGCCATACCATGCCGTGCCAGGCAAAGCTATGCCATGCCATATGATGCCATGCCAGGCCAGGCCATACCATACCCTACCATGCCAAGCTATGCCATGCCATGCCAGGCCATACCATGCCAAGCCATACATACCCTGCCAGG
>NW_015092524.1:0-1304 GCF_001431845.1 Calidris pugnax
GTCTCTTCCAACCTCTATGATTCTATGACCCTCGCTGCCCCACGGGAGGGGGACGGGGAGGTGGGTGACAAGGAGAGAGGATGACATTGTGTGTGTGTGTGTGTGTGTCCCGTCCCACAGTGGCGCTGCGCCAGGTGCTGTGCCCCGATGGCCGCTCGGCGTGTCCCGACGGCGCGACCTGCTGCCATAGCAGCCACCCTGTCCTGACAGCCCATGGGGGGCACCTCACACCAGGCACCCTGTCCCCAGCACCCCGTGTTGGGTTCCCTGAGCTGGGCACCCCATGCCGGGCACCCCATGCTGGGTGCCCAGTACCAGACCCCCCCCCATACCAGGCATCCCCTACCCACAGCCCATGCCAGGCACCCCATGTTCTGGACAACCCATACTGGGTATCCTCTGTGGGGCACCCCATGCCAGGCACCCTGTCCCAAGCACCCCATGGGGTATACATGCTATGTATACCCCATGCCGGGCACCCCACACTCAGCACCCTGTGCCAGGCACCCCATACCAGACACCCTGTTCCAAGCACCCCATGCCTGGCACCCCATGCTGAGCACCCCATGCCATGCCCCCTGTACCAGGCACCCCACAATGAGCACCCCGTGCCAGGCACCCCATGCTGAGCACTCCATGCCATGCCCTGCACTGAACACCCCGTACTCTACACCCCATGCTCGGCACCCTATGCCATGTCCCCCGTACCAGGCACCCCACACTAAGCACCCCATGCCATGCCCCCATGCCAGGCACCCTGCACTGAGCATCCTGTGTCAGGCACCCCATGCCATGCACCCCATGCCATGTCCTGCCCCCTGTACCAGGCACCCCACACTGAGCACCCCATGCCCTACATCCCATGCAGGGCACTCCATGCCATGTCCCCATACCAGGCACCCTGCACTGAGCTCCCTGTGCCATCCCCCCCATTCCAGGCACCCCACACTGAGCACCCCATGCCCTACACCCCACGCTGGACACCCCATGCCATACCCCCATATCAGGCACTCCATACTGAGCACCCCATGCCATGCCCTCCATACCAGGCACCCTGCACTGAGCTCCCTGTGCCAGGCACCCCGTGCTATACACCCCATGCCATGCCCCCATACCAGGCACCCCATACTGAGCACCCCGTGCCATTCCCCCCATACCAGGCACCCCACACTGAGGTCCCCGTGCCATGCACCCTGTGCCATGTCCCCCATACCAGGCACCCCACACTGAGCACCCCATGTCCTGCACCCCACGCTGGGTACCCCATGCCATGCTCCCATACCAGGCACCCCATACTGAGCACC
>NW_015092525.1:0-1726 GCF_001431845.1 Calidris pugnax
TTTTCATCACAGCACTCTTACATAAATATTAGAGGCTGAAAAATATTAAACCGAGGGAGTTAGTGATAAATCTACAGGGGAAAAGAAAGAAGGATTTCTGCCCTATTTTCTGCTTTTTGTGGTTTTTGAAAAAATTCTGAAAGCTCTTAAGGAGGGTGTTCACTGATACTTTTTTTAATGTGAGTTTGCTAAGGTGTCGTTGTAATTCCTGAAGTAACAGGAACGCCAAGCAAGGCTAGAGGTTTGATTTTCATTTTCTGTTCACATCTCCAGGAAACCTTGGAATTTCTGATACAAAACATAAATTAAGTTTCCAAGTGTTTGATCTCCAAGTAATTCATTACATGACTTGATTTGAGGCAACAGTTCTGTTTTTTTCTTTTGTTTTAATCTCGGCATTCCCTCATTTCTTGCTATATTCCTGACATAATTCCTTGAAAAGGAAATCCTGCTACCTAAAAAGGAGTGTCTCCTGTAATTAAGGTCAAGACATATCTTTACCTCTGTGCCCTGTTGTGGTACAAAATCTTCATTTCAAACGCTTTGGCTCTCAGAGCAATTTTATACCCAATTCTGCCCATGCCAATGATCCCCAGAGTAGCTCCAGTAACTTCAACTCCCAGAAAATCAGCTTCACAGTACTCTGTACCTGAAGAAATGGCAATGTGACAGCCTGCAAGAAAGAAAAACACTCCAATATGAGAAATTAATGGGGTCCAACACGGAGGAACAAGGCAAAAGAGTCTGGTGTTGGTGTGCCACTATAGTACACATTTAAATGTCACAAACACACAATTTTAAGTAGCAATGTAACATCCTGGGTGAGTCCTTAATAAATCATCTTTCCCTGCCACATGTATGTGACATTCCCTTTAATTCTCACTGTAAAAAAAAAGCCTTTTAATGGGATCTCTTCTAAAAATCCTTTTGCTGCTTTAGACTCTTAAAAATATTGCTCTGTTCTGCATCAACAATTAAAATACTTATTGTCGGTAACACTGCAGAATTTGGAACTATCAGATGGAGAATAACACCAGATGTTGGTTTTGCTACTTAGAATAAGAACAGGTTTTCTGTTCACCTCTGCCACTCTCCATGGAAAGAAAAGTGTGGCTTCTTATAAAATCACTCCTTGATAATTTCCATAATTATCTGTTAAACCTGTAAACTTTTGGGTAGTTATATATCACAGAAAATAAACTTATATGCTCAGAGACAGCACTTATTAGTCTGTCAGCAAGGTGTTGGGCTCCTGATATTTCAGTCTTCTGATGTTGCCAGCTCTTCTAAAACATAAACAGGATATTGTGAAAGTATTAAAAAATGCCTCATGATAAAACTCAGTCATGCCGGGAAGAGCTATCAGAAATGCCACCAAGGATAATTTATGTAGATGGGAACAAGAAATTAATCCCCCTTCTAATCTGTCTCCTCCATGGGAGGTAGAAAAAGCTTTAGGGGGAGACAAGTCTCCTTTCAGTTTCTATGAACCTTGTGGTACAGATGGCAAGTCAAAGGTGGGCAAATTTAATAGGATAAATCTGAAGGATCTCTTCCTGAAGCAGGAGACATTCTAAACAAGCCAAAGGTTGGTCTATTTGGGGGAATTAGCAAAGAAAAAATTGAGGAAGAAACTAGAAGGAAGCTACTAGCAGAAACTGGAGAAGGCTGCCTTGTTGCTCTGTAATGCTCCTTATATTCCTCAGTTCTGCACCAACACATTTCA
>NW_015092526.1:0-1415 GCF_001431845.1 Calidris pugnax
CTCTGTCAGATGGTTCAACATTGCAGAAGAGAGCTTGACTCTGTCACCTCACCAGGTAGGTGTAGGCTGTTCCATAGGTCACCCCATGCCTCCTTTCAGCAGGCTAGAGAGGCCCAGCTCCCTCAGACTTGCCTTCAAGTAGCCCTGCATCTGAGCAACCCTGCCTGGAGCAGGACAAGAAAGCTGCAGCTGCTCGGACTCTACCAACATCTGACTGACTTCCATGGACACAGGAAACCCCAGAGCTTTCCCTGCTGTCACCACTTCCTTACTGAGGCTTGAGTTACCCTTGGCAAGTCCATGATGACTGCTTTTGGACACATTCTTCTCTTTCTGGGGCCCAGAAGTGTCACCCTCAAGGACTCTCCTTGATGGCACACTAATCACCCCCGGGAGCTTGGACAGCCTGGGGGTCCCTGGGCTGGGCCTCTTTCCAAGGTGGGGGCAACGTTGCCTTGTCCTCCCTCCCAGGAGAGCTCTGCCAATCCTGTCACCCTTCAAAGGCAACATTCCAAAGAAACCTCAGTCTTCCCTTGTGACTTCACTACAACTATTTTGTCTGTTACATGGTGTTATTTCTTTCTCTAATCTTTCCTGTAGATACACTTGTCCTGATACAATGATCATTTGCCAAGTCATCTTCTCAGATGCAGACTGTCTGGGAAAAGGCCCTTTCCATCAGGCTCCAGTTTTCTCCTCCCTTTGCTCTTTGTTCACTCAGATACCTCTCACCTCTGCTGCTGCTTTCACCTTCAGGGAGTCAAACCTGTCCTGTCTTTCACTAATCTAATTCTCTCCTCAGCCAGCTCTTTAATGATGTTTCTATCTATCTTTGTGTATCTACCCACCTCAAAGATTTCTCCTAAGATTATCCCTTGTAGAAAGGCAGCCTCATGAGAGGTGGCTTGGACTTTGCATATGATTACACAGTGGTTTATTCTTTACAAAAACTATTGATCTGTTACTTTTCTTTTCTGAAGAAGAGGCAGAATTCCCCTGTGTCTGTGAGCAGCCAGGTCTCTGAGGAGAGCAGGAGGGAGATGGTGCAATGGAGCTGTCACCTCCAGCCTTGAGTGGAGAAGTCTGATGCAAGGGGCGGTGATGGTGGGCAAGGTCAGACCTGGTGGGTTTGGGGAGGTGAGGACCAAAGCTGTCCATACATCCATACAGTGATGGACATCAAGGCACTGCTTTTCCTTTTTTTCCACACCTCCTGAGGAGACACTCTGCCTCAGTATCCCTTGGAGAATGCTTCTATCACCTCTTCTTTAAACTGAACAGTAATAAAATACATCCTTTAAAACCAAGGAATCATTTTCATTAGGTGCACTTTGAAATCTTCCTCCTTAACTACATCACAAAACCTTCAGTCATTAGCTGTACAATTCCTGAAGACCTGCATGACAAAGAGATCA
>NW_015092527.1:0-1749 GCF_001431845.1 Calidris pugnax
GCCGGGTCCCCCGGCCACAGGGACGTCACCGTCAACCCCCGGATGGCGCTATGGGGCGGGACACGGGGGTGGTGGGACCCCAAAACTCCACGTCATCATCACCCAGGGGTGGTGGGACCCCAAAACTCCATGTCATCATCACCCAGGGGTGGTGGGACCCCAAAACTCCATGTCATCATCACCCATGGGTGATGGGACCCCCTCAAACTCCATGTCATCATCACCCATGGGTGGTGGGACCCCAAAACTCCATGTCATCATCACCCATGGGTGGTGGGACCTCAAAACTCCATGTCATCATCACCCATGGGTGATGGGACCCCCTCAAACTTCATGTCATCATCACCCATGGGTGGTGGGACCCCAAAACTTCACATCCTGGTCACCCAGGGGTGATGGGACACCTCAACCTTCGTGCCAGGGGCACCCATGGGTGGTGGGACCCCAGAAACTCCATGTCATCATCACCCATGGGTGATGGGACCCCCTCAAACTTCATGTCATCATCACCCATGGGTGGTGGGACCCCAAAACTCCATGTCATCATCACCCAGGGGTGGTGGGACAACTCAACCTCCATGTCATGGGCACCCATGGGTGGTAGAACCCCAAAACTTCATGTCATCATCACCCATGGGTGATGGGACCCCAAAACTCTATGTTATCATCACCCAGGGGTGGTGGGACCCCAAAACTCCATGCCATGGGCACCCATTGGTGGTGGGACCCCAAAACTTCATGTCATGGGCACCCATGGGTGGTGGGACCCCAAAACTCCATGTCATCATCACCCAGGGGTGGTGGGACACTTCAACCTTCATGTCATGGGCGCCCATGGGTGATGGGACACCTCAACCTTGAAGGCATCATCACCCAGGGGTGGTGGGACCCCAAAACTCCATGTCATGAGCACCCATGGGTGGTGAGACCCCTCAACCTTCACATCACGGGCACCCATGGGTGGTGGGACACCTCAACCTTGAAGCCATCATCACCCATGGGTGGTGGGACCCCAAAACTCCATGTCATCATCACCCAGGGGTGGTGGGACCCCAAAACTCCATGTCATCATCACCCAGGGGTGGTGGGACCCCAAAACTCCATGTCATCATCACCCATGGGTGGTGGGACCCCCTCAAACTCCATGTCATCATCACCCATGGGTGGTGGGACCCCAAAACTCCATGTCATCATCACCCATGGGTGATGGGACCCCCTCAAACTTCATGTCATCATCACCCATGGGTGGTGGGACCCCAAAACTCCATGTCATCATCACCCATGGGTGGTGGGACCTCAAAACTCCATGTCATCATCACCCATGGGTGATGGGACCCCCTCAAACTTCATGTCATCATCACCCATGGGTGGTGGGACCCCAAAACTTCACATCCTGGTCACCCAGGGGTGATGGGACACCTCAACCTTCGTGCCAGGGGCACCCATGGGTGGTGGGACCCCAGAAACTCCATGTCATCATCACCCATGGGTGATGGGACCCCCTCAAACTTCATGTCATCATCACCCATGGGTGGTGGGACCCCAAAACTCCATGTCATCATCACCCAGGGGTGGTGGGACAACTCAACCTCCATGTCATGGGCACCCATGGGTGGTAGAACCCCAAAACTTCATGTCATCATCACCCATGGGTGATGGGACCCCAAAAAACTTCATGTCATCATCACCCATGGGTGGTGGGACCCCCTCAAACTCCATGTCATCATCACCCATGGGTGGTGGGACCCC
>NW_015092527.1:6107-7556 GCF_001431845.1 Calidris pugnax
GACCACTCAACCTTGAAGCCATCATCAGCCATGGGTCATGGGACACCTCAACCTTCACGTCACAGGCACCCATGGGTGGTGGGACACCCTCAACCTTCATGTCATGGGCACCCATGGGTGGTGGGACACCTCAACCTTGAAGCCATCATCACCCAGGGGTGGTGGGACCCCTCAACCTTCATGTCATCATCACCCAGGGGTGGTGGGACCCCCTCAAACTCCATGTCATCATCACCCATGGGTGGTGGGACCCCAAAACTCCATGTCATCATCACCCATGGGTGGTGGGACCTCAAAACTCCATGTCATCATCAGCCAGGGGTGGTGGGACCCCAAAACTCCATGTCATGAGCACCCATGGGTGGTGAGACCCCTCAACCTTCACGTCATCATCACCCATGGGTGGTGGGACACCTCAACCTTGAAGCCATCATCACCCAGGGGTGGTGGGACCCCAAAACTCCATGTCATCATCACCCATGGGTGATGGGACACCCTCAACCTTCATGTCATCATCACCCATGGGTGATGGGACCCCCTCAAACTTCATGTCATCATCACCCATGGGTGGTGGGACCCCAAAACTCCATGTCATCATCACCCAGGGGTGGTGGGACAACTCAACCTCCATGTCATGGGCACCCATGGGTGGTGGGACCCCAAAACTCCATGTCATCATCACCCATGGGTGGTGAGACAACTCAACCTTCATGTCATGGGCACCCATGGGTGGTGGGACCTCCTCAAACTCCATGTCATCATCACCCATGGATGATGGGACCCCAAAACTTCACGTCCTGGTCACCCATGGGTGATGGGACACCTCAACCTTCATGTCATGGGCACCCATGCGTGATGGGACACCTCAACCTTGAAGCCATCATCACCCACAGGCGATGGGACCCCCTCAACCTTGAAGCCATCATCACCCAGGGGTGGTGGGACCCCTCAACCTTCATGTCATCATCACCCAGGGGTGATGGGACCCCCTCAAACTCCATGTCATCATCACCCATGGGTGGTGGGACCCCCTCAAACTCCATGTCATCATCACCCATGGGTGGTGGGACCCCAAAACTCCATGTCATCATCACCCATGGGTGATGGGACCCCTCAACCTTGAAGCCATCATCAGCCATGGGTCATGGGACACCTCAACCTTCACGTCACAGGCACCCATGGGTGGTGGGACACCCTCAACCTTCATGTCATGGGCACCCAGGGGTGGTGGGACACCTCAACCTTGAAGCCATCATCACCCACAGGCGATGGGACACCTCAACCTTGAAGGCATCATCACCCATGGGTGATGGGACCCCCTCAACCTTCATGTCATCATCACCCATGGGTGGTGGAACCCCAAAACTTGACATCCTGGTCACCCATGTGTGATGGGACACCTCAACCTTCGTGCCAGGGGTGGTGGGACCCCCCCCCCACCGCCCCCGG
>NW_015092527.1:7575-8145 GCF_001431845.1 Calidris pugnax
TTATCCCCCAGGGGTGATGGGACCCCCTCAAACTCCATGTCATCATCACCCATGGGTGGTGGGACCCCCTCAAACTCCATGTCATCATCACCCATGGGTGGTGGGACCCCCTCAAACTCCATGTCATCATCACCCATGGGTGGTGGGACCCCCTCAAACTCCATGTCATCATCACCCATGGGTGGTGGGACCCCAAAACTCCATGTCATCATCACCCATGGGTGATGGGACCCCTCAACCTTGAAGCCATCATCAGCCATGGGTCATGGGACACCTCAACCTTCACGTCACAGGCACCCATGGGTGGTGGGACACCCTCAACCTTCATGTCATGGGCACCCAGGGGTGGTGGGACACCTCAACCTTGAAGCCATCATCACCCACAGGCGATGGGACACCTCAACCTTGAAGGCATCATCACCCATGGGTGATGGGACCCCCTCAACCTTCATGTCATCATCACCCATGGGTGGTGGAACCCCAAAACTTGACATCCTGGTCACCCATAGGTGATGGGACACCTCAACCTTCGTGCCAGGGGTGGTGGGACCCCCCCCCCACCGCCCCCGG
>NW_015092527.1:8345-8737 GCF_001431845.1 Calidris pugnax
CATGGGCCCCCATGGGGGGCGGGACCCCCCCCCCCTCCCCCCAGAGTGTCCATATCACGGTGACCCAGGGGTGGTGGGCGCCGTGGGGCAGCCGTGGGCCTCACCTGCTGTTGTCGGAGAACTTGATGACGTTGTTGGGGTTGCTGGAGCTCTGGGTTCCCATGATGCTCTGGAAGAGCGACTGGGGCTCCTCCCGCCCGTCCACCAGCAGGCGCCCCTTGAAGAACCAGTGGCGGCTGTGCTCGCTGGGGACACGGGGGACACCGTCAGGGGTGGGGACACCTCACGGGGGTCAACGGGGGACATGGTCGTGGGGGGACACGGTCATGGGGTCAACGGGGGACATGGTCATGGAGGGTGGGGTCAATGGGGACATCAACGGGGTCAACAGA
>NW_015092528.1:0-989 GCF_001431845.1 Calidris pugnax
CCCTATAATGGGGGCCCTGGGGGTGGGGAGGGGGGGGATTGACCCTCCCTCATGAATATTAATGAGACTTATGAATACTAATTAGGCTCTAAGGATGATTATTGATGAGATGGGTGAAGTGGGGGGGGGTTGTGCTCGCTCTTCATTAAGATTAATGCCCCCCCCCCCAATAACCCGATATTAATGAGCCTTCTCATTAATATTTATGAGCTCAGAGCACTTAATTATGAATATTAATGAGCTATCAGCCCCATTCCAGGCCTTAATGAGAATGAGCAGAGCCTTAGTGTGAATATTAATGACCCATCATTAAATAGATACCTCTTTAAGATGAATTACCTGCCATCTCCCTCTTAACCTCCCTTATTAATATTAATGAGCTGTTATGAAGAGTCGGTAGGGCCCGTCCCCGCCCCCTTATGAATATTAATGAGCATAGAAACCATAGGATTCGTTGCTTCATTAAGATTAAGAAGCCCATCATGAATTATCTGTCATTTCACTGTTAACCTGCCTAATTAATATTAATGAGCCCTTAAGCAGAGTCAGTATACCCATTCCCCGCCCCCTTATGAATATTAATGATCCAAAAATCATAGGATTCATTGCCTCATTCATGTTAATGAGCCCTAATTGCCCCCATTCCTTCTGACTCTCAACAAACGGGCTCCGGGGGGTGTCAGGAGCGCCCCGCCCCCTCATTAATATTAATTAAGGTGTCTATAAACCCAAGCCCCTCATGAATATTAATCAGCCGAGCACCCCCGGCTCTCCTTCCCTCATTAATATTAACGAGCTACATCCCCCCATCCCTTATAACTCTCAACACACGGACTTCGGGGGGGTATCAGAAGCGCCCCGCCCCCTCATTAACATTAATTACGCTGTCTTTACGGCCACACCCCCTCATGAATATTAACATTAAGCCCCAGCGCCTCAGGTCCAGGCCTCACCCCCCCTCCCTAGGCCTCACCCCCCCTTTCCAGGCC
>NW_015092528.1:2097-2932 GCF_001431845.1 Calidris pugnax
TGGGAGAGGGCGTGGTTTGGTTGCGAGGGGGGCGTGGTTTCTGGGAGGGGGCGTGGTCTCGCCGCAAAAGGGGGCGTGGCCTGCCGCACGCCGTTTCCCGCCGCTGGCCCCGCCGCCATTTTGTGGGGTCCGCCCCCGGCGCCATTTTGAGCGGCGGCGGCTCCGCCATTTGGGGCCTTTCCCGCTTCTCTCCGGGCTCTTTTATCCCGTTTTTCTCCCCGTTTTATCCCGTTTCTCCCCCCCCGGGGCCGTTATGGGGCGGTTGAGGCGCTGCCTGGCCCGGGGGGAGTACGGGGGGTTGAAGGATTGTCCCCTCTTCGAGAGCGACTTCTTGCAGGTGAGGGAAGGGGGGGGGACGGGACACGGTCTGAGGGGAAACATCTGGCCCCTCTGGCCCCTCAGCTCTGTGTCCCCTCAGACACGGCCTTGAGACCCCCCTGTGTCCCCTCTGGCCCCTCAGGCCTCTGTCCCCTCAGCCATGGCCTTGGGACCCCCTGTGTCCCCTCAGCCATCACCCTGTGTCCCCTCTGTCCCCTCAGCCATGGCCATGGGTCCCCCCAAAATCCTGTGTCCCCCTCTCTGTCCCCTCTGTGTCCCCTCTATGTCCCCTCAGGCCTCTGTCCCCTCAGCCACGGCCTCTGTCCCCCCGTCTCCCCTCAGCCACAACCCTGTGTCCCCCCTGTGTCCTCTCAGCCATCCCCTCTGTCCCCCCTCTGTCCCCTCAGCCATCACCTTCTGTCCCCCCTGTGTCCCCTCAGCCCTCTGTCCCCTCAACTATGGCCCTGGGGCCCCCCCTGGTCCCCCCTCCGCCCCCTCCGCCCCAATCCTGGTTCCC
>NW_015092528.1:3646-6275 GCF_001431845.1 Calidris pugnax
AAGGGGGGGGGACGGGACACGGTCTGAGGGGAAACATCTGGCCCCTCTGGCCCCTCAGCTCTGTGTCCCCTCAGACACGGCCTTGAGACCCCCCTGTGTCCCCTCTATGTCCCCTCAGGCCTCTGTCCCCTCAGCCATGGCCTTGGGACCCCTCTGTCCCCTCAGCCATGGCCCTGTGTCCCCTCTGTCCCCTCTGTGTCCCCTCAGCCATGGCCTGTGTCCCCTCTGTCCCCTCTGTCCCCTCAGCCATGGCCATGGGTCCCCCCTTTGTGTCCCCTCAGCCCTGTGTCCCCTCTGTCCCCCTGTGTCCCCTCAGCCATCACCCTCTGTCCCCTCTGTCCCCTCAGATATGGCCTTGGGACCCCTCTGTGTCCCCCTGTATCCCCTCAGCCATCGCCTTTGTCCCCTCTGTCCCCTCAGCCATGGCCATGGGTCCCCCCAAGTCCTGTGTCCCCTCTGTGTCCCCTCAGCCATCACTCTGTCCCCTCTGTGTCCCCTCAGCTTTTTGTCCCCTCAGACACAGCCCTGTGTCCCCTCTGTCCCCTCAGCTGTCCCCTGTGTCCCCTGTGTCCCCTCAACCCCAATCCTGTGTCCCCTCAGCCCTCTGTCCCCTCTGTGTCCCCTCTGTGTCCCCTCTGTCCTCTCTGTCCCCTCAGCCATCACCTGTGTCCCTTCTGTCCCCTCAGCCCTGGCCTTGGGACCCCCTGTGTCCCCTCAGCCATGGCCTGTGTCCCCCCCTGTGTCCCCCCTCTGTCCCCTCAGCCATCACCTGTGTCCCCTCTGTGTCCCCTCAGCCATGGCCGTGGGTCCCCCAAAATCCTGTGTCCCCTCAGTCATGGCCCTTTGTCACCCCTCTGTCCCTTCTGTCCCCTCAGCCCCAATCCTGTGTCCCCCCCTGTGTCCCCCCTGTGTCCCCTCAGCTTTCTGTCCCCTCAGCAATGGCCATGGGACCCCTCTGTGTCCCCCCAGTCCTGTGTCCCCTCTGTCCCCTCAGCCATGGCCCTCTGTCCCCCTCTGTGTCCCCTCAGCCATCACTCTCTGTCCCCTCAACCCCAATCCTGTGTCTCCTCTGTGTCCCCTCAGCCCTGTGTCCCCTCAGCCATGGCCGTGGGTCCCCCAAAATCCTGTGTCCCCCCTCTGTCCCCTCAGCCATGCCCTGTGTCCCCTCAGCCTTTTGTCCCCTCAGCCATGGCCCTGTCCCCTCTCTGTCCCCTCAGACACGGCCTTGAGACCCCCCTGTGTCCCCTCTATGTCCCCTCAGGCCTCTGTCCCCTCAGCCATGGCCTTGGGACCCCTCTGTCCCCTCAGCCATGGCCCTGTGTCCCCTCTGTCCCCTCTGTGTCCCCTCAGCCATGGCCTGTGTCCCCTCTGTCCCCTCTGTCCCCTCAGCCATGGCCATGGGTCCCCCCTTTGTGTCCCCTCAGCCCTGTGTCCCCTCTGTCCCCCTGTGTCCCCTCAGCCATCACCCTCTGTCCCCTCTGTCCCCTCAGATATGGCCTTGGGACCCCTCTGTGTCCCCCTGTATCCCCTCAGCCATCGCCTTTGTCCCCTCTGTCCCCTCAGCCATGGCCATGGGTCCCCCCAAGTCCTGTGTCCCCTCTGTGTCCCCTCAGCCATCACTCTGTCCCCTCTGTGTCCCCTCAGCTTTTTGTCCCCTCAGACACAGCCCTGTGTCCCCTCAGCCATGGCCTTGGGACCCCCCTCTGTCCCCTCAGCCACGGCCCTGTGTCCCTTCTCTGTCCCCTCAGTCATCATCTGTGTCCCCTGTGTGTCCCCTCAGCCCTCTGTCCCCTCAGCCATGGCCTTGGGACCCCTCTGTCCCCTCAGCCATGGCCTTGGGACCCCCCTCTGTCCCCCCTCTGTCCCCTCAGCAATGGCCATGGGACCCCCCTCTGTCCCCCCTCTGTCCCCTCAGCCCTGTGTCCCCTCTGTGGTCCCTCAGCCTTTGTGTCCCCTCAGCCATCACCTTCTGTCCCCCCTGTGTCCCCTCAGCCCTCTGTCCCCTCAACTATGGCCCTGGGTCCCCCCTGTGTCCCCCCTCTGTCCCCTCAGCCCCAATCCTGTGTCCCTTCTGTGTCCCCTCAACCCTAATCCTGTGTCCCCCTCTGTCCCCTCAGCCCTCTGTCCCCTCTGTATCCCCTCTGTCCCCTCAGCCATCTCCTCTGTCCCCTCTGTCCCCTCAGCCATGGCCTTGGGACCCCTCTGTGTCCCCTCTGTCCCCTCAGCCATGGCCTTGGGACCCCTCTGTGTCCCCTCTGTCCCCTCAGCCATGGCCGTGGGTCCCCCAAAATCCTCTGTCCCCTCAGCCATCACCCTGTGTCCCCCCTGTGTCCCCTCAGCCTTTTGTCCCCTCAGACATGGCCCTGTGTCCCCCTCTGTCCCCTCAGCCATGGCTGTGGGTCCCCCAAAATCCTCTGTCCCCTCAGCCATGGCCCTTTGTCCCCCCTGTGTCCCCTCAGCCCCCATCCTGTGTCCCCTCTGTGTCCCCTCTGTCCCCTCAGACACAGCCCTGTGTCCCCTCAGCCATCCCCTGTGTCCCCTCTGTCCCCCCTCTGTCCCTTCAGCCATGGCCTTGGGACCCCCAAAATCCTCTGTCCCTTCTGTGTCCCCTCAGCCATGGCCTTGGGAC
>NW_015092529.1:0-2101 GCF_001431845.1 Calidris pugnax
GAAAGGTTGTGCCACCATCCAGAGAGACCAGAACAGGCTGGAGAGTTGGGGGGAGAGGAACCTGATGAAGTTCAACCAGGACAAGTGTCGGGTGCTGCCCCTGGGGAGGAAGAACCCCCCAAAACCAGGACAGTTTGGGGGTGACCTGCTGGGGAGCAGCTCTGAGGAGAAAGACCTGGGAGTCCTGGGGGACAACAGGATGCCCAGGAGCCAGCAATGAGTCCTGGTGGCCAAGGAGGCCAGTGGCATCCTGGGGGGCATCAAGAAGAGCGTGGAGAACCTCAAGGGAGGTCATCCTGCCCCTCTGCTCTGCCCTGGGGAGGCCCCAGCTGGAGCACTGGGACCAGTTGTGGGCTCCCCAGTTCCAGAAGGACAGGGAACTGGTGGAGAGAAGCAAAGGGCTACGAGGATGATGAAGGGACTAGAACGTCTCTCTTAGGAGGAAAGGCTGAGGGACTTGGGGCTTTTGAGTCTGGAGAAGAGAAGGCTGAGGGGGGATCTGCTCAAGGCCTGGAAATCCTTCCAGGGTGGGGGTCAGGAGGATGGGGCCAGGCTTTTTCCAGTGGTGCCCAGGGACAGGACAAGAGGGAACGGGCACAAACTGGAATATGAGAAGTTCCATCTCACCATGAGGAGGAACTTGTTGACTTTGAGGGTGGCAGAGCCCTGGCAGAGGCTGCCCAGAGAGGTGGTGGGGTCTCCATCTCTGGAGACATCCCAAACCCAACTGGATTTGATCCTGTGGGACCTACTCTGGCAGGATCAGGAGATCATTAGATGCTCTCCAGATGTCCCTTCCATGTCATTCTGTCCCAAAACCTCTAAAATTAATTTGGTGTTTTCTCATCCTGGAGCGAGGAAGCTGCGGGTTGCTTTGGTTCCACCTATATATTTATTTTTTTTTCTCATTTTAGATGGACCAACTGATGTTTTCTCATCCCGGGGCGAGGAAGCTACGAGTTGCTTTGGTTCCACCTATATATTTTTTTTTTTTTCTCATTTTAGATGGACCAACTGCTTTAATGTTGGTATTTTCTTGGACTTGGGGTGCCCTGGGGGGGTGTGTGGCTTTCCCCCCCCCCCCCTTTTTTGCCCCGGGTTTGGTGACCAAGCAAGAAAATACTGTTTGTGGAAAGGATCAAGCTTTTTATAGTCCAGGGCGAGGTGTGACTCACGGCTCCGTCTAATCCCCTGCTGCTGGGGGGGCAGGGGGGGGGAGAACACGTTGATTAATTACTAATAATCCCCGGAGAAGCCTCTGGGGAACGTTAATAAACCCCTTTGTGTCACCCTTGGGTGGGCACCCGGCGAAACGGGGTGTGGGGCTGCTTTAGTGGTGTCTCCTCCGGCATTAAATCCACCGTTGGAAGGATTTTATCGATTTATAGTGTCTATTAATTAATTTTTTTGCCACCCAAAGACACCCCCCCATGGTCTCATCCCATCCCACATGGTCCAGCCTTCGTCGTGCTCCTCGTTAGCAAACGAGCCCCATCACTGTGATGTGGGCAGGTTCAAATATTAAGTGAAAAATGAGATTTTTATTTATTTTTTTTTTTAGGAATTCTGGAATTTTTTTAGGAACTCTGCTTAAAAATCAGAATATTCCCCCCTTTTTCCACCCCCCTGAAGATGGAAGTCCTCTTCTGGCTGCTGCCCTCCACCAGTTTGACTTCCAGACTGGAGTTTAAAACCCAGAGTGGCTGCACTGGGCTTGGGAGGGGAAAGGAAACGTTTTCTTTGGGTTGAAAACCCTAAATTTGCCCAATCTAGGTCCCATCAAGATGCTCCTAAAGCCCCTCCGAGGTGGGGGGGGGGGTTTGTTGGTGCATCTCTTACCAGGCAGCTCTTTTTTTGAGATGACTTTACAAAAAAACAGTAAAAAATACAGACTTTCCTTCCTATTTTTTTTTTTATTCCACCTCCTTTTATGTCAGAATCAGAGATTTCAGGCGGCGTTTTGGGACACGGGGGGGGTCCTCTCGCCACAGAAGGATGAAAACTCCTAAATATTGGGATTCCAGGAGGGGTGTTATGCTCACGGTTGTAAATTCACATTTTTTTCTCCTCTTTTCTCCCCATTTTTACACCCGGGTGATTA
>NW_015092530.1:0-1645 GCF_001431845.1 Calidris pugnax
GCAACCTGTTCCAGTGCCTCACCACACTTATAGTAAAGAATTTCCCCCTAATATCTAACCTAAATCCATACTCTTCTGTTTTAAAACTGTTACCCCTTATCCTATCATGTGGGTACACTCCCTGATAAAGGATCCCTCCCCATCTCTCCTATAGGGCCCTCTTCAGATACTGAAAAGGCTGCTCTAAGGTCTCCCTGGAGCCTTTTCTTCTCCAGCCTGAACACCCCCAACTCTCTCAGCCTGTCCCCGCAGGAGAGAAACGCTCCAGCCCCCTCACCATCTCCGCAGCCCCTCACCTTCGTTTTATTTCTCGCCCTACCGCGACAAACGCTGAAATCTTCCCCTTCCTTCTTTAAACATCCGAACCTCGCTCCCGGGCCTGGCCCGAAGGTCGCCTCAGGCGACCTTCGGGCCAGGCCCGGGGGCGAGGGCGAGCAGCCGGCCGCGCTTCTCCGCCCGGTCCTTCCCCGCTGCCCCGCGTCCCGGCGCTTACCCGGGCGTGCACGGTGCCCATGGCGGCCGAGGGGGCGACGGAGCCGTGAAGGGCTGAGGGGCCGCTGGCGTTCAAGGCCGCGGCACGGGGGCAGCCATGACAGGGAGCCCCGGCCCGGCCCCTATTGGCCGGAGGAGGGGGAAGGGGCGGGGCCAAGCGTGAAGTGCCCGGATGCTTGTTGGCGGGCAGGCGCGCGTGCGCAGATAGGAAAAAAAGAGGCCCCGCTAACGCCAGAGTTTTAAGATTAAAAGATTTTAAACCATCTCCACCGTGCTACCTTAAGAGTTTGAACTAAAAGAGGAGACAACGTTATTTTTCTTCCTCTGGACCCAAATAACAATTTGCGTCTGCTTTTTAAATTATGCCTAGAATTGTGGAATGGTGTGGGTTGGAAGGGCCTTGGAAACATGGAATGGTCTGGGTTGGAGTCATGGAATGACCTGGGTTGGAAGGACCTTGGAATCATGGAATGGCCTGGGTTAGAAGGGACCTTGGAATCATGGAATGGCCTGGGTTGGAAGGGACCTTGGAAACATGGAATGGTGTGGGTTGGAAGGATGTTGGAAACATGGAATGGTGTGGGCTGGAGACATGGAATGACCTGGGTTAGAAGGGACCTTGGAATCATGGAATGGCCTGGGTTGGAAGGGACCTTGGAAACATGGAATGGTGTGGGCTGGAAGGGACCTTGGAATCATGGAATGACCTGGGTTGGAAGGGACCTTGGAATCATGGAATGGCCTGGGTTAGAAGGGACCTTGGAAACATGGAATGGTGTGGGCTGGAAGGGACCTTGGAATCATGGAATGACCTGGGTTGGAAGGGACCTTGGAATCATGGAATGGCCTGGGTTAGAAGGGACCTTGGAAACATGGAATGGTGTGGGCTGGAAGGGACCTTGGAATCATGGAATGGCCTGGGTTGGAAGGGACCTTGGAAACATGGAATGGTGTGGGTTGGAAGGATGTTGGAAACATGGAATGGTGTGGATTGGAGTCATGGAATGGTGTGGGTTGGAAGGGGCCTTGGAATCATGGAATGGCCTGGGTTGGAATCATTGAATGACCTGGGTTGGAAGGGACCTTGGAATCATGGAATGGCCTGGGTTGGAAGGACCTTGCAGTCATGGAATGACCTGGGTTAGAAGGGACC
>NW_015092531.1:0-352 GCF_001431845.1 Calidris pugnax
CCACGTCGAAGGGGACGTCGGGGGCCACGGGGGCTCCCTCCAGGGTCACCAGCTTCACCCGCCCTGGGGGGGACAGAGGGACAGATGGACGGGGGGGAGGGATGGACAAACAGAAGGATGGAGAGATGGTGGAGGGATGGACGGACAGACGGACAGGGATGGAGGGATGGACAGATGGACAGGGATGGATGATGGATGGATGGATGGATGGACAGATGGACAGAGGGATGGAGAGATGGATGATGGACAGACGGACGGATGGACAGGGATGGATGGATGGACAGATGGATGGACAGAAGGATGGAGAGATGGTGGATGGATGGATGGATGGAGAGATGGGGGATGGATGGAC
>NW_015092531.1:469-3437 GCF_001431845.1 Calidris pugnax
GATGGATGGATGGATGGATGGATGGATGGATGGATGGATGGATGGATGGATGGATGGATGGATGGATGGATGGATGGATGGATGGATGGATGGATGGATGGATGGATGGATGGATGGATGGATGGATGGATGGATGGATGGATGGATGGATGGATGGATGGATGGATGGATGGATGGATGGATGGATGGATGGATGGATGGATGGATGGATGGATGGATGGATGGATGGATGGATGGATGGATGGATGGATGGATGGATGGATGGATGGATGGATGGATGGATGGATGGATGGATGGATGGATGGATGGATGGATGGATGGATGGATGGATGGATGGATGGATGGATGGATGGATGGATGGATGGATGGATGGATGGATGGATGGATGGATGGATGGATGGATGGATGGATGGATGGATGGATGGATGGATGGATGGATGGATGGATGGATGGATGGATGGATGGATGGATGGATGGATGGATGGATGGATGGATGGATGGATGGATGGATGGATGGATGGATGGACAGGGATGGATGGATGGATGGATGGATGATGGACAGATGGACAGATGGAGAGATGGATGACGGACAGACAGACAGAGGGATGGAGAGATGGTGGATGGATGGACAGACGGACAGGGATGGAGAGATGGACAGAGGGATGGATGGATGGATGGATGGATGGATGGATGGATGGAGAGATGGAGGGATGGACAGAGGGACAGAGGGATGGAGGGATGGTGGGTGGATGGACGGACAGACAGATGGACAGACAGAGGAATGGATGGACAGATGGACAAAGGGATGGAGGGATGGATGGACAGACAGACAAACAGACGGACAGACAGAGGGGTGGATGGATGATGGACAAACAGACAGAAGGATGGAGGGATGGTGGATGGATGGACAGACAGATGGACAGAGGGATGGATGATGGATGGATGGATGGATGGATGGACAGAGGGATGGAGGGATGGATGGATGGATGGATGGATGATGGACAGACAGATGGACAGAGGGATGGATGATTGATGGATGGATGATGGACAGACAGATGGACAGAGGGATGGATGGATGGACGGATGGACAGATGGACAGACAGATGGAGGGATGGATGGATGGACGGACGGATGGACAGAGATGGATGGATGGAGGGAAGGGTAGATGGATGATGGACAGATAGACAGATGGACAGAGGGATGGACAGAAGGATGGATGGATGATGGACAGACGGACAGATGGACAGAGGGATGGACAGAGGGACGGATGGATGGAAGGATGGATGGATGATGGACAGACAGATGGATTGATGGATGGACAGAGGGGTGGATGATGGATGGATGATGGATGGACAGATGGATTGACAGATGGACAGAGGGGTGGATGATGGACAGATGGACAGGGGTGGATGATGGATGGAGGGATGGACAGAGGAATAGATGGATAGACGGATGGATGGACAGATGGACAGAGAGCTGGAGGGATGGATGGATGGATGGACAGAAGGATGGATGGATGGATGGATTGATGATGGACAGATGGACAGATGGACAGAGAGATGGTGGATGGACGGATGGACAGATGGACAGGGAGATGGATGATGGATGGATGGAGAGAAGGATGGAGAGATGGATGATGGACAGATGGACAGAGGGATGGATGGATGGATGGACGGACAGGTGGATGGAGGAATGGAAGGATGGATGGATGGATGGATAGAGGGATGGTTGATGGATGGACAGAGGGATGGTTGATGGACAGACAGATGGACAGATGGACAGAGGGGTGGATGGATGATGGACAGATAGACAGGGATGGATGATGGATGGATGGAGAGATGGATGGATGAACGGATGGACAGACGGATGGACGGACAGAGGGATGGAGAGATGGTGGATGGATGGACAGACAGATGGACAGAGGGATGGATGGACAATGGAAGACGGACAGAGGGATGGAAGGATGGAGGGATGGATGGACGGATGGATGGATGATGGACAGGGATGGATGGATGGATGGACAGATGGACAGACAGATGGACAGATGGATGGATGGATGGATGGATGGATGGATGGATGGATGGATGGAGGGATGGAGGGATGGACAGATGGACAGACAGATGGACAGAGGGGTGGATGGATGGACAGACAGATGGACAGATGGATGGATGGATGGATGGATGGATGGATGGATGGATGGATGGAGGGATGGGGGGATGGACAGATGGACAGACAGATGGACAGAGGGGTGGATGGATGGACAGACAGATGGACAGAGGGATGGATGGATGGATGATGGATGGATGGATGGATGGATGGAGGGATGGAGGGATGGATGATGGACAGACGGACAGATGGACAGAGGGATGGACAGAGGGATGGATGGATGGATGGATGGATGGTGGGTAGATGGATGGACAGACGGACAGAGGGATGGATGATGGATGGAGGGATGGATGGACAGAGGGATGGACAGGGATGGATGATGGAGAGATGGATGATGGACAAACGGACAGAAGGATGGAGAGATGGTGGATGGATGGATGGATGGATGGATGGATGGATGGATGGACAAAGGGATGGACAAAGGGATGGACAAAGGGATGGATGGATGGATGGACAGAGGGACGGAAGGGTGGATGGATGGATGGATGGATGGATGGATGGAGAGATGGATGATGGACGGACAGAAGGATGGAGGGATGGTGGGTGGATGGACAGACAGATGGACAGGGATGGATGGATGGATGGATGGATGGAGAGATGGATGATGGACGGACAGAAGGATGGAGGGATGGATGGACAGACGGACAGAAGGATGGAGGGATGGTGGGTGGATGGACAGACAGATGGACAGGGATGGATGGATGGATGGACAGACGGACAGATGGGACTCACCCTCCAGCAGCACCAGCACGGTCTCACCATCCAACTGCGTCACCTGCACGGGGCCGGGGCAGGGGGGCTC
>NW_015092531.1:3784-5130 GCF_001431845.1 Calidris pugnax
CCCAAACCCCCGCCCCCAGTGTGTCCCCCCCCCTCTCACCGGGGCGGGTGAACCAGGAGGTGAGGGAGTTGAGGTTGATGGTGTGGAAGAGGATGGGGTGGGCCGGGGAGGGGCCGGGGGTGACCCCGATGCAGACGCTGGGGAGCCCCTCCCCGGGGGGGACCAGCAGCTGGAAGACCCCCAGGGGGGACGGCAGCGGGAAGTCGAAGTGCTGGGGACAAAAAAAAAGGGGGGGGGACACCATGAGGACGTGAGGAACCACCATGGAGACGTGGGGAACCATCATGGAGATGGGGGGACACCACGGGGAGGTGAGGAACCACCATGAAGACATTGGGGGACACCATGAGGAGGTGAGGAACCACCATGGAGATGTGGGGACACCATGGGGACACCATGGGGACATGAGGAACCACCACAGGGACGCTGGGGGACACCATGGGGTCATGAGGAACCACCATGGGGACGTGGGGAACCACCATGGAGATGTGGGGGGACACCATGGAGATGTGGGGGGACACCATGGAGATGTGGGGAGACCATGGAGATGTGAAGAACCACCATGGGGATGTGGGGAACCACCATGGAGATGTGGGGGGACATGGGGGGGCACCATGGGGATGTGAGGAACCACCGTGGAGAGGTGAGGAACCACCATGGGGACATGGGGGGACACCGTGGGGATGTGGGGACACCATGGGGATGTGAGGAACCACCGTGGAGAGGTGAGGAACCACCATGGGGACATGGGGGGACACCGTGGGGATGTGGGGACACCATGGGGATGTGAGGAACCACCGTGGAGAGGTGAGGAACCACCATGGGGACATGGGGGGACACCGTGGGGATGTGGGGACACCATGGGGATGTGAGGAACCACCGTGGAGAGGTGAGGAACCACCATGGGGACATGGGGGGACACCGTGGGGATGTGGGGACACCATGGGGATGTGAGGAACCACCGTGGAGAGGTGAGGAACCACCATGGGGACATGGGGGGACACCGTGGGGATGTGGGGACACCATGGGGATGTGAGGAACCACCATGGAGATGTGGGGAACCACCATGGGGATGTGGAGAACCATCATGGGGACATGGGGGGACACCGTGGGGATGTGGGGACACCATGGGGATGTGAGGAACCACCATGGGGATGTGGGGAACCACCATGGGGATGTGGAGAACCACCATGAAGACGTGGGGAACCATCATGGGGACGTGGGGGGACACCATGGGGATGTGGGGACACCATGGGGATGTGGAGAACCATCATGGGGACATGGGGGGACACCGTGGGGATGTGGGGACACCATGGGGATGTGAGGAACCACCATGGTGTCCCCCA
>NW_015092532.1:0-1559 GCF_001431845.1 Calidris pugnax
GGGACGTGCTCAGCTCCTCTCTGTCCTCTTCAGGGCTCTGATGGTCTCCCAGGACCTCGGGGACAACCCGGGGAACCCGTAAGTACCTGCTGCTGGCACCAGGAGCCACCAGGTCTGGCTTCCCCCCCCCGAGCCCTAGGAGCTGGGGGGGGGCAAATTTGGCCACCATTTTTCTCCCTGTGGCTTTTTGGAGGAGGGATTTGAGCACCGGACTCCCCGACCCCCGGGGAATATGGGGGGGCTGGGGTCAGTGCTGCCATCTGAGCCCCCTTTTCTGTCCTTGGCCTTAGGGTGCACGAGGCCTCATGGGCTCCCGGGGGTCTCCTGGCCCCCCCGGACCACCGGTATGTCTGTCTGTCTGTCTGTCTGTCTGTGTGTCCCCCCCCCAGCTTGGGGACAAGAAGCTTTTTCTCTGTCACCCTTCAACCTGGGCAGAGCTTGGGGTGGTATCACCTTGGGGTGCAACATCACCCTGACCCTCCCTCCTTCCCCCTCAGGGTGCCAGTGGCATCGACGGAGCACCAGGACCCAAGGGCAACGTGGTGGGTGTCAGTGGGAGCCCCCCCAGGGAGCCCCCACCCCCAATTAACCACTTAGAGACCGGGATGGTCCAGGGAGGGGGAGGCAGGAGTGGGGCCAGAGCTGGGGTGCTCCTGGGGGGGTGTGTGGGGCAGGAGGGTGCACCCCGGGGGGGGGTGGCACATCTTAGGGTCTGAGAAGGTCTTTTTATGCATTAATGGACTCTCCTTGCCCCCCCCAGGGAATCCCTGGGGAGCCAGGCCCCCCGGGACAACAAGGGAACCCCGGTCCTCAGGTATGTGGAGGTGACGGGGGGTGTCCCCGTGGGGCTGGGGGGCTGGGGTGCTCCCTCAGTCCCTCCTCAGCCCCCCATGTTTTCTCTCCTAGGGTCTGCCCGGCCCCCAGGGCCCCGTGGGGCTGCCGGGGGAGAAGGTGAGTCAGGATCTACCACAAATGGGGGGGGGTCCGGAGCTGCCCCGACTCTGAGTGGGTGCTGGGGAGCCACAGGGGGTGACCCCAGTCCCTCTGTGTCCCCAAATGTCCTCCTCTCTCCCAGGGCCCACCGGGAAAACCAGGAATACAGGGTGTTGCTGGGGCCGACGGGCCTCCGGTGAGTACCCGGGGGGGGGTGGGGGGTCTGTGGGGTCAATCCTGTCCCCAACAGAGTGGGGACTCCAGGACAGTGTCACCATCCCACCTTTTGCGTGTCCCCACAGGGTCATCCTGGCCGAGAAGGGCCAGCTGGAGAGAAGGGCCTCCAGGTAAGGGGGCTGACACGCCCCCCCCACACCCCTGCCCCACACCCTGGGTGGGGAAAAAGGGTCCTTTTTCCAAGGAGGGGGTGTCCCATTTTTGCTGATTCTCTCTCTGTCCCCAGGGCCCTGTGGGTGCCCCTGGTCCTGTCGGTTATCCGGGACCCCGTGGGGTGAAGGTAAGTGCAGCCTTCCCTTTCTGTGGGGCTCGATTTTGGGGGGGGCAGTGGGGTGTCCCCCAGATTGGGGTCTCCCCTCAGACCCCTCTGTGTCTCTGCAGGGAGCTTT
>NW_015092533.1:0-2468 GCF_001431845.1 Calidris pugnax
TCAGTGATGAGAGAACTGCATCCCCTAGTTGTCCTCAGCCAGCTTCTTACTAGTAGAGAGATGCATTCAGTGAGTTTGAGGTTTGGTTTTGTTTGAGGTTTGTAGTTGATTAAATTTAAAAGGAGAAAGTTTTTTTGGTAGACTTTGTCCACAGTTCCAGCAAACCCTCAGGAACTAGTATATTCCTGGTCTCTCTTTCCTTCCAAGTGTCACTGGTTTGAGTATGGTGTGTGGTTCTGAGTTCGTTCCCTGTTTGTCTTGAAGATAAGAACACATTTTGAATATTTTGTGTTGTATAATAAAGAATGGTTTCTGGGTAGCTACTCTTCCATTCCATGTGTCCAACAGAAGCGAAGATGGTTTTGTCGATATTTTTG
Organism: Calidris pugnax; assembly: GCF_001431845.1. Classification (NCBI taxonomy): domain Eukaryota; kingdom Metazoa; phylum Chordata; class Aves; order Charadriiformes; family Scolopacidae; genus Calidris; species Calidris pugnax. The sequence goes on from NW_015092533.1 coordinate 378, forward strand.
TGAAGTCTATTTCCTCACCTACTAAAACTTGTCAGAATTGTATTATATTTATGTTGCATCTTCAGCCTCTGGCAAAGAAATGACCAGGTTAATTTTTTTTTCTAGTTCACTATCAACAGAGCTTGTAATCTTTCTGTGAAATTCTAAATGCTAGTCTCTTCAGTTCCCTTGTGGGGTGTTCTGGTAGAAAAATAGGTAACTAGGAACAGGATTAGACTGCGGTGAATAAAGGTATAAGTAACAGCAAAATTACTTCTAGAATTTAGAGTTATCCACAGGACAGAAGAATAGAACATGAGTTCCGAATTCCTCTAGTTTTATTAGGCCAGTTTAAATTAGAGATATTTGCTGGGGGGGAAAAAAGGAGTGATAGTTGATCTTATGATTGCCATTTTTAAGAGGAATTTTCAAGTCCATGCATTCAAGGAGAATAATACTAGTTTCTGTTATAAGGAGGGCTTAGAGAGCTGAAGTAATAATGTGCAAGCTCAAAAAAGAAGTGCTCTGAATTTCATTTTAATTGAACTTGAGTCTTTACTGTTTATTCTGAAGTTTATAGGTGAGGTGAAATATGAGGACGTTAAACAGACAATAACAAAAAGGGCTCGGAGATTGTTGGTCTGTGTGCAGTCACACATTTATATTTAACTTTGGGTAACTGTGTTTTTTAATTAAAGTGTCAAATGATTGGAATGTGGTCATATTGCAAAGCAATGCTGTTCTAGATCCTAAATAGAGATTGCTCCTATAATTAGATGTATTTGGCTTGATCTGCAAACAGACCTCTAAGGATGAGTGTGCCCAGTGTCAGTGTGCCCAGGTGGCCAAGAAAGCCAATGGCATTCTGGCTTGTACCAAAAATAGTGTGACCAGCAGAAGTAGGGAGGTGATTGTGCCCCTGTACTCAGCACTGGGGAGGCCACACCTCGAGTATTGTGTCCAGTTTTGGGCACCTCAATCCAAGAGAGATCTGGAGGTGCTGGAGCGAGTGCAGAGGAGGGCAACGAAACTGGTGAGGGGGCTGGAAAACAAATCGTATGAGGAGCGGCTGAGGGAGTTGGGGCTGTTTAGTGTGAGGAAGAGGAGGCTGAGGGGAGACCTCATCACTCTCTACAACTTTGTGAAAGGACACTGTAGAGAGGTTGGTGCTGGTCTCTTCTCACAGGTAATTAGTGACAGAAGAAGAGGGAATGGCTTCAAGCTCCAACAGGGTAGGTTTAGACTGAACATTAGGAAAGAATTTTTCACAGAAAGAGTGGTCGGGCATTGGAACAGGCTGCCCAGGGAGGGGGTGGAGTCCCCATCCCTGGCTGTGTTTAAGGGCCGTTTAGATGCAGTGCTGAGGGACATGGTGTAGGGGAGGACTTTGTAGAGTAGGCTGCTGGCACAACAGAGTAACCTCCAATACTGGGACTGTAACCTTGGGTTCCTTTTGCTTTCCTCAAAAATACTAAAAACACCCACTGTGTCTCTTGCAGGGGTTTCTCCCAGAAGGAATGTTTGACCGTATCCTGACGGGGCCCGTAGTGCGGGAAGAAGTCAGCCGGAGAGGGAGGCGCCCCAAGAGCGAGACGGCCAAGGCAACGGCAGCGGCAGCGGCCGCCGGCGCCGCCAACGTGTCGGTGAACCCCCTGCTTGCCAACGGGCTGCTGCCGGGAGTGGACCTGCCCAGCCTGCAGGCCTTACAGCAGAACCTGCAGAGCCTGCAGTCGCTGCAGGTGACGGCGGGGCTGATGGGGATGCCGGCCGGCCTGGCTGCCGGAGGAGAAGCCAAGAACGTGGCTGCCATGTTCCCCATGCTGCTCTCGGGGATGGCTGGATTACCCAACCTGCTGGGCATGGGAGGGCTCCTCACAAAGGCTACGGAATCCGTTTCGGAGGAAAAAAAGGGAAGCGATTCGAAGGAGGCAGATATAAAGAAAGAAAGGACAGAAGACCAAAATACAGACACTGGTGGTGAAAACTCTGTTTCAAGTTCTCCTTCAACATCCTCTGCTGCTGCAGCTGCCAATCCTCTCTCTCTTAACCCATTACTTTTGTCCAACATACTTTACCCAGGGATGCTTCTCACTCCAGGCCTTAATCTTCATA
>NW_015092534.1:0-1059 GCF_001431845.1 Calidris pugnax
AACACATTTTGAGAATGAAGATCTCTTATCCTGGGACTTTTACTGCTGAGGAACAAAGAAATAAGGTCTTTGATTATTTCATTAATACTGTGGTATTACAAAAACACAGTAAAATGTTTTCATGATTCCTTAACTGCTAGTGAAGAAACTACGGACTTTTTTATTTTATTTGGGGGGGGGGGATATGTCTTTTTGTTGAAAGGCAGAGAGAAACAAACAAAAAAGTGTGTTTATAAGAACAAAGAACAAGAATAATTAAATATTGTAGATGGTAAAAATTGTGAAGAAAAATAAGTTCCCTTATTTTGAAATTAACTGGGATGTTCTGAAAGCTTGTCATAAAACCATTTTTAAACTTTTCATTTTTTCACAGCATGAATAACTGGTTGCCTGTAATCATTAAGATAAATTAACTTGAATTCAGGTATTTTTTTCTCTTTCCATAAAAGGTTTGTTTGCTTTTGGAATTTCAATGGAACTGTCTTTAAGTACAACTGTTTTTGTTACACTTAAGTGTTGATATTGTTCTTTTTTGCTATTTGTCTTCACTAGAAATTAAGAAGATTTTATGAGTGTGTTGCTGAACTCAACCCCTTTTGTCAAGGACACGAAGTCACACAAATCAGTTGCCTTTTAAAAAGGCATGTAAAAACTAGATTAATGCTGTATTCAATAGAAGGCAAGTCAATGTTCTAATAGCCAGATATTGTAGAAACTTTACTTTGACATATAAAGTTGCTTCATTTACATATGGCTAAAATCTGTATTAAGCTGTTTAGCATAGAACCAAGCGGGATTTGAAACTGAAGATGGCTGCCTGCAAAATCTAAATGACCCTTCGCTTGACATTCTGCTCCTGAAGGTGCTTTATCCATCCTGTCACCACCTCTCACTTCTTTGCAAAAATGCAATTTTATGTGCTAAGGGGTTAAATTTTCCAAGTCAATTGTGCAAATCTCATTTCTCTTCCTCTTTATAAACTTTTCTGTGCTTTACCAAGTATCTAGTGCATGATTTGAGGAGCTCGAGGAAGGAGAGAACAAGCATTTGTGAATGTGC
>NW_015092535.1:0-2059 GCF_001431845.1 Calidris pugnax
GACACCATGGAACCTCCATCCATGGATGGAGACACCATGGAAGCTCCATCCGTGGGGACATTGGGCACCTCCATGGGTGGGGACACCATGGAACCTCCATCCATGGGGACTCCATGGGAGGTCCATCCATGGGGACACCATGGAACATGGAACCTCCATCCATGGGGACACCATAGAACCGCCCCTCCATGGATGGGGACACCATGGAACCTCCATTCATGGGGCCACCATGGAACCTTCATCCATGGGGACACCATGGAACCCTCTCCATGGATGGGGACTCCATGGAACCTCCATCCATGGGGACATTGGGGCACCTCCATCCATGGGGACATCAAAGACACCCCCCATGATTGGGGACATGGGGACACCACAAAACCTCCATCCATGGGGACATTGGGGCACCTCCGTGGATGGGGACATGGAAGAACACCCATGGATGGGGACATGGGGACACCATGGAACCCCCCCCATGGATGGGGACACAGGGACACCATGGAACCTCCATCCATGGATGGGGACACCACAGAACCTCCATGGATGGGGACATCAGAGACACCCCCCATGGATGGGGACATGAGGACATTGAAGAACGGTCATGGATGGGGACACAAGGACAACAAGGAACCTCCATCCATAGGGACACCATGGAAGCTCCATCCATGGGGACATTGGGGCACCTCCATGGATGGGGACACCATGGAACCTCCATGGATGTGGACACCATGGAACATGGAACCTCCATCCATGGGGCCACCATGGAACCTCCATCCATGGGGGCACCATGGAACCCCCCCCATGGATGGGGACACCAGGGAACCTCCATCCATGGGGGCACCATGGAACATGGAATCTCCAGCCATGGGGACAGTGGGGCACCTCCATGGATGGGGACATGGGGACACCATGGAACCTCCATCCATGGGGACATTGGGGCGCCTCCATCCATGGGGACATCAGAGACACCCCCCATGGATGGGGACATTGAAGAACGCCCATGGATGGGGACACAAGCACAACAAGGAATCCCCCCCATGGATGGGGGTTCCATGGAACCTCCATCCATGGGGACATTGGGGCATCTCCATCCATGAGCATACCATGGAACCCCCCCCATGGATGGGGACTCCATGGAACGTCCATCCATGGGGACACCATGGAACCTTCATCCATGGGGCCACCATGGAACATGGAACCTCCATCCATGGGGACATTGGGGCACCTCCATCCATGGAGACACCATGGAACCCCCCCATGGATGGGGACATGGGGACATTGAAGAACACCCATGGATGGGGACACAAGGACAACAAGGAATCTCCATCCATGGGGACACCATGGAACATGGAACCTCCATCCATGGGGACATTGGGGCATCTCCATGGATGGGGACACCATGGAACCCCCCCCATGGGTGGGGACACCATGGAACCTCCATCCATGGGGACATTGGGGCATCTCCATGGATGGGGACATCAAAGACACCCCCCATGGATGGGGACATGGGGACACCACAGAACCTCCATCCATGGGGACAATGGGGCACCTTCATGGATGGGGACATGGGGACACTGAAGAACACCCATGGATGGGGACACAAGACAACAAGGAACCTCCATCCATGGGGACACCATGGAACCTCCATCCATGGGGACACCATGGAACCTCCATCCATGGATGGGGACACCATGGAAGCTCCATCCATGGGGACAATGGGGCACCTCCATCCATGGGGGCACCATGGAACCTCCATGGATGTGGACACCATGGAGACTCCATCCATGGGGACATCATGGAACCTTCATCCATGGAGACACCATGGAACCCCCCCCCATGGGTGGGGACACGGGACAACAAGGAACCTCGATCCATGGGGACACCATGGAACCCCCATCCATGGGGACAATGGGGCACCTCCAAGGATGTGGACACCATGGAACCTCCATCCCTGGGGACACCAATGACCCCCCCCCATGGATGGGGACATGGGGACATTGGGGCACCCCCATCCATGGGGACAGCAGGGACCCCCCCTCCACACACACTGGCCCCTCCCGCT
>NW_015092536.1:0-1269 GCF_001431845.1 Calidris pugnax
TGCACTGGGTGCAGGGCATGGAGGAATGGGGTTGCACTGGGCGCAGGACATGCAGGAAAGGGGTACACTGGGTGCAGGGCGTGCAGGGATGGGGTGCATGGTGCTGGAGTGGGCATAGGGCACACCAGATTGGGGGAGCACTGGGTGCAGGGCATGCAGAAGTGGGGTACACTGGGTGTTGCGCAGGGCACTGGAATGGGGGTGCCCAGTGTTACACTGGGTGCAGGGCACTGGAATGGGGGTGCACTGGGTGCAGGGCGTGCATTAATGGGGTGCACTGGGTGCAGGGCACAGGAATAGGGGTGCATTGGGTGCAGGGCATGCAAGAATGGAGTGCACTGGGTGTAGGGCACAGGAACTGGGGTGCACTGGGTGCAGGACATGTAAGAATGGGGGTGCAGTGGGTGCAGAACATGTAAAAATGGGGGTGCAGTGGGTGCAGAACATAGGAATAGGGGTGCACTGGGTGCAGGGCACGCAGGAATGGGGGTGCACTGGGCTCAGGGCACAGGAATGGGGGTGCACTGGGTGCAGGACATGGAGGAATGGAGATGCACTGGGTGCGGGACACAGGAACTGGGGTCCACAGGGTGCAACACACGCAGGAGTGGGGGTGCACTGGGTGCAGGGTGTGCAGGGATGGGGGTGCACTGGGTGCAGTGCCCAGGAATGGGGGTGCACTGGGTGCAGGGCATGGAGGAATGGAGATGTACTGGGTGCAGGGCGTGCAAGAATGGGGTGCACTGGGTGCAGGGCATGCAGGAAAGGGGTGCACTGGGTGCAAGGCATGGAAGAATGGGGGTGCACTGGGTGTGACACGCGCAGGAGTGGGGGTGCACTGGGTGCAGGACATAGGAATAGGGGTTCATAGGGTGCAGTGCCCAGGAGTAGGGGTGCACTGGGTGCAGGGTGTGCAAGAATGGGGGTGCACTGGGTGTGGGGCACAGGAACTGGGGTGCACTGGGTGCAGGAATGGGGGTGCACTGGGTGCAGGGCACAGGAATTGGGGTCCTCTGGGTGCAGTGCCCAGGAGTGGGGGTGCACTGGGTGCAGGGCGTGCAGTAATGGGGTACACTGGATGCAGTGCCCAGGAATTGGGGTGCACTGGGTGCAGGACATAGGAATAGGGGTGCACTGGGTGCAGGGCACAGGAATGGGGGTGCACTGGGTGCAAGGCATGGAGGAATGGAGATGCACTGGGTGCAGGGCACGCAAGAATGGGGGTGCACTGGGTGCACATAGGAATTGGGGTCCTCTGGGTGCAGTGCC
>NW_015092537.1:0-1662 GCF_001431845.1 Calidris pugnax
TCTGTGCTCCTCCTGGGCCTGGCACACGCGTGTGCTCCCTGTGCTCCTCCCTCCAGCCTGGCACACGCGTGTGCTCCCTCTGCTCCCCCCAGCCTGGCACACGCGTGTGCTTTCTGTGCTCCTCCTGGGCCTGGCACACGCGTGTGCTCCCTGTGCTCCTCCCTCCAGCCTGGCACACGCGTGTGCTCCCTGTGCTCCTCCCTCCAGCCTGGCACACGCGTGTGCTCCCTGTGCTCCTCCCTCCAGCCTGGCACACGCGTGTGCTCCCTGTGCTCCTCCCTCCAGCCTGGCACACGCGTGTGCTCCCTGTGCTCCTCCCTCCAGCCTGGCACACGCGTGTGCTCCCTGTGCTCCTCCCTCCAGCCTGGCACACGCGTGTGCTCCCTGTGCTCCTCCCTCCAGCCTGGCACACGCGTGTGCTCCCTGTGCTCCTCCCTCCAGCCTGGCACACGCGTGTGCTCCCTGTGCTCCTCCCTCCAGCCTGGCACACGCGTGTGCTCCCTGTGCTCCTCCCTCCAGCCTGGCACACGCGTGTGCTCCCTGTGCTCCTCCCTCCAGCCTGGCACACGCGTGTGCTCCCTGTGCTCCTCCCTCCAGCCTGGCACACGCGTGTGCTCCCTGTGCTCCTCCCTCCAGCCTGGCACACGCGTGTGCTCCCTGTGCTCCTCCCTCCAGCCTGGCACACGCGTGTGCTCCCTCTGCTCCCCCCAGCCTGGCACACACGTGTGCTCTCTCCATTCCCAGCCTGGCACATGTGTGCTCTCCCTCATGCCTGGCACACATGTGTGCTCCCCATCCATACATGACTGGCACATGCATGTGCTCCCCTCATACCCAGCCTGGCACACACGTGTGCTCTCTCCATTCCCAGCCTGGCACATGTGTGCTCTCCCTCATGCCTGGCACACACGTGTGCTCCCCCCTGTGCATGGCACATGTGTGTGCTCCCCATCCATACCCGACTGGCACACGTGTGTGTGCTCCCCCCTGTGCCCAGCTGGCACACACATGTGCTCTCTCCATTCCCAGCCTGGCACACGTGTGTGCTCCCTCCCATGCCCAGCTTGGCGCACACGTGTACTCCGCCTCATGCCTGGCACACGTGTGTGCTCCCCCTCGTGCCTGGCACACACATGTGCTCCCCCTCATGCCCAGCCTGGCACATGCGTGTGCTCCCCCTCGTGCCTGGCACACATGTGTGCTCCCCCATACCCGACTGGTACATGTGTGTGCTCCCCCTTGTGCCCAGCTGGCACACACATGTGCTCCCCTCATACCCAGCATGGCACACGTGTGTGGTCTCTCCATTCCCAGCCTGGCACACATGTGTGTGCTCCCCTCATACCCAGCCTGGCACACACATGTGCTCCCCCTCGTGCCTGGCACACGTGTGTGCCCCCCCATACCCAACTAGCACACGTGTGTGCTCGCCTCTGTGCCCAGCCTGGCATACTCATGTGCTCTCCTCATGCCCAGCATGGCATACGTATGTGCTCCCTCTCGTGCCTGGCACACATGTGTGCTCCCCCATACCCAACTGGCACATGTGTGTGCTCCCCCCTGTGCCCAGGGGGTATGTGCTCCCCCAGCCTGGCACACGCATGTGCTCCCCCATATCCAACTGGCATCCCCTTGTGCCCAGCCTGGCACACACATGTGCTC
>NW_015092538.1:0-12181 GCF_001431845.1 Calidris pugnax
GAGAATCAGTACCCAAAAAAACCCAGAAAAAAAAGATTAGCACCCAAAAAACCCCCATCAAGGCAATTAGCACCAAATGAAGGGGATTAGTACCCAAAAATAGGCTAAAAAGGGGATTAGCATCCAAGAAACTACCGTAAAAGAGGGTTAGGACACAAAAACAGCCCCAAAAAGGGGATCAGCACCAAGAAAAACTCAATAGAAGGGATTAGCACCAAAAACAGCCCAATACAAGGGGATTGGCACCCAAAAATAGCCCAATACAAAGGGATTGGCACCCAAAAATAGCCCAGAAATGGGGAACAGCCCAAATAATACCCCAATAAAAATAGGATTAGCACCAGAAAAAAGTGCAAATGAAAGGGATTATCCCTAATAATACAGCAATAAAATGGGATTAGCACCAAAAACACCCCCCCAAAAAAAGGGATTAGGAGGAAAAATAAAAGGTATTAACCCCAATAGTACCCCAAATAGAAGGGCATTAGCAGCAGAAAATAGCCCAAAAAAAGCAAATTAGCACCAAGAAAAACCCAATAAAAGGGATTAGCACCCAAAAAACCCCCATAAAGGCAATTAGCACCAAATGAAGGGGATTAGTACCCAAAAATAGGCTAAAAAGGGGATTAGCATCCAAAAAACACCCATAAAAGAGGATTAGCACCCAAAAATAGCCCCCAAAAGGGGATCAGCACCAAGAAAAACCCAATAGAAGGGATGAACATCAAAAATAGCCCAATACAAGGGATTGGTGCCCAAAAATAGCCCCAAAATGGGGAATAGCCCCAATAATACCCCCAAAAAAGGAGATTAGCACAAATAATACCCCAACAAAGGGGATTAGCTGCAGTAATACCCAAAAAAAGGGGGATTAGCCCCAGTAATACCTCAATAAAAATGGGATTAGCACCAGAAAATAACACAAATAAAAGGGATTACCCCAAATAATACACCAATAAAATGGGAGTAGAACATAAAACACCGCCCCAAAAATGGGATTAGCACCAAAACACCTCCCAAAAATGGGATCAGCCCCAATAATACCCCAAATGGAAGGGCATTAGGAGCAGAAAATAGTGCAAAAGAAGGGGATTAGCACCAAAAATACCCAAATAAAAGGGATTAGCCCCAGGAATAGCCCAAGAAAATGGTATTAGCACCAAAAGCACCCCCCAAAAAATGGGAGTGACATCAAAAACAGCCCCCCAAAAATGGGATTAGCGCCAAAAACCCTCCCCAAAAATGGTATTAGCACCAAAAACACGCCCTCAAACATGGGATTACCCCAAATAAAAGGGATTAGCCTCAGGAATACCCCAATAAAATGGTATTAGCACCAAAAACACCCCCCCCAAAAATGAGATTGACATCAAAAACACTCCCCAAAAATGGGATTAGCACCAAAACACCTCCCAAAAATGGGATTAGCCCCAATAATACCCCACATGGAAGGGCATTAGCAGCGGAAAATAGCGCAAAAAAGGGGATTAGCACCAAAAATACCCAATTAAAAGGGATTAGCCCCAGGAATAACCCAAGAAAATGGTATTAGCACCAAAAGCACCCCCCTGAAAATGGGAGTGACATCAAAAACACCCCCCAAAAATGGGATTAGCCCCAAGACACCTCCCAAAAATGGGATTAGCCCCAATAATACCCCAAACGGAAGGGCATTAGGAGCGGAAAATAGTGCAAAAGAAGGGGATTAGCACCAAAAATACCCAAATAAAAGGGATTAGCCCCAGGAATAGCCCAAGAAAATGGTATTAGCACCAAAAGCACCCCCCAAAAAATGGGAGTGACATCAAAAACAGCCCCCAAAAATGGGATTAGCACCAAAAATACCTCAAATAAAAGGGACTAGCCCCAGGAATACCTCAAATAAAAGGGACTAGCCCCAGGAATAATCCAAGAAAATGGGATTAGCACCTAAAACCCCACCCCAAAAATGGGATTAGCACCAAAAACACACCCTCAAAATGGGATTAGCACCAAAAACACACCCTCAAAATGGGATTAGCACCAAAAACACACCCTCAAAAAATGGCATTAGCCCTAGGAATACCCCAATTAAAAGGGATTAGCCCCAGAAATACCCCAAGAAAATGGAATTAGCACCAAAAACACCCCCCAGAAAATGGGATTAGCCCCAAAAACACTCCCCAAAATGGGATTAGCACCAAGACACCTCCCAAAAATGGGATTAGCACCAAAAACACCTCCCAAAAATAGGATTAGCCCAAATAACACCCCAAACGGAAGGGCATTAGGAGCGGAAAATAGCGTAAAAAAGGGGATTAGCACCATAAATACCCAACTAAAAGGCGACGAGGAGCAAAATCACCCCCAATAAGCAGGGGTGAGGAGGAAGGTGAGGGGTGGGGGTACAGGGGGGTGTTTTTGGGGTGCGGGCCCCACCACGGATCCCGGGTAGAGGCGCTTGATGCTGTCCATGATCTCGGCCTTGCGCTGCTGGCGGCTGCTCTCCTGGCGGTCGATGCGGGCGTCCCCCAGCTGCTCCATCACCTGGTTCAGCTCCTTGTTGATCTCGTCGATGCGGCGCTTGGCCAGTTCCACCTCCTCCGTCAGCTCCCCCTCCAGACGCTTCTGCTCCTCCAGGGACTGCCTGGGGGGGCGAGGGGGGAAAAGGGGGTAAACGGAGGGGAAAACGGGGGGGAAACAGGGGGAAAACGGAGGGGAATGTGGGGAGAAACGGGGGGAAAACGGAGGGGAAAACAGAGGGGAAAACAGAGGGGAAAACAGAGGGGAAAACAGAGGGGAAAACAGAGGGGAAAACAGAGGGGAAAACAGAGGGGAAAACAGAGGGGAAAACAGAGGGGAAAACAGAGGGGAAAACAGAGGGGAAAACAGAGGGGAAAACAGAGGGGAAAACAGAGGGGAAAACAGAGGGGAAAACAGAGGGGAAAACAGAGGGGAAAACAGAGGGGAAAACAGAGGGGAAAACAGAGGGGAAAACAGAGGGGAAAACAGAGGGGAAAACAGAGGGGAAAACAGAGGGGAAAACAGAGGGGAAAACAGAGGGGAAAACAGAGGGGAAAACAGAGGGGAAAACAGAGGGGAAAACAGAGGGGAAAACAGAGGGGAAAACAGAGGGGAAAACAGAGGGGAAAACAGAGGGGAAAACAGAGGGGAAAACAGAGGGGAAAACAGAGGGGAAAACAGAGGGGAAAACAGAGGGGAAAACAGAGGGGAAAACAGAGGGGAAAACAGAGGGGAAAACAGAGGGGAAAACAGAGGGGAAAACAGAGGGGAAAACAGAGGGGAAAACAGAGGGGAAAACAGAGGGGAAAACAGAGGGGAAAACAGAGGGGAAAACAGAGGGGAAAACAGAGGGGAAAACAGAGGGGAAAACAGAGGGGAAAACAGAGGGGAAAACAGAGGGGAAAACAGAGGGGAAAACAGAGGGGAAAACAGAGGGGAAAACAGAGGGGAAAACAGAGGGGAAAACAGAGGGGAAAACAGAGGGGAAAACAGAGGGGAAAACAGAGGGGAAAACAGAGGGGAAAACAGAGGGGAAAACAGAGGGGAAAACAGAGGGGAAAACAGAGGGGAAAACAGAGGGGAAAACAGAGGGGAAAACAGAGGGGAAAACAGAGGGGAAAACAGAGGGGAAAACAGAGGGGAAAACAGAGGGGAAAACAGAGGGGAAAACAGAGGGGAAAACAGAGGGGAAAACAGAGGGGAAAACAGAGGGGAAAACAGAGGGGAAAACAGAGGGGAAAACAGAGGGGAAAACAGAGGGGAAAACAGAGGGGAAAACAGAGGGGAAAACAGAGGGGAAAACAGAGGGGAAAACAGAGGGGAAAACAGAGGGGAAAACAGAGGGGAAAACAGAGGGGAAAACAGAGGGGAAAACAGAGGGGAAAACAGAGGGGAAAACAGAGGGGAAAACAGAGGGGAAAACAGAGGGGAAAACAGAGGGGAAAACAGAGGGGAAAACAGAGGGGAAAACAGAGGGGAAAACAGAGGGGAAAACAGAGGGGAAAACAGAGGGGAAAACAGAGGGGAAAACAGAGGGGAAAACAGAGGGGAAAACAGAGGGGAAAACAGAGGGGAAAACAGAGGGGAAAACAGAGGGGAAAACAGAGGGGAAAACAGAGGGGAAAACAGAGGGGAAAACAGAGGGGAAAACAGAGGGGAAAACAGAGGGGAAAACAGAGGGGAAAACAGAGGGGAAAACAGAGGGGAAAACAGAGGGGAAAACAGAGGGGAAAACAGAGGGGAAAACAGAGGGGAAAACAGAGGGGAAAACAGAGGGGAAAACAGAGGGGAAAACAGAGGGGAAAACAGAGGGGAAAACAGAGGGGAAAACAGAGGGGAAAACAGAGGGGAAAACAGAGGGGAAAACAGAGGGGAAAACAGAGGGGAAAACAGAGGGGAAAACAGAGGGGAAAACAGAGGGGAAAACAGAGGGGAAAACAGAGGGGAAAACAGAGGGGAAAACAGAGGGGAAAACAGAGGGGAAAACAGAGGGGAAAACAGAGGGGAAAACAGAGGGGAAAACAGAGGGGAAAACAGAGGGGAAAACAGAGGGGAAAACAGAGGGGAAAACAGAGGGGAAAACAGAGGGGAAAACAGAGGGGAAAACAGAGGGGAAAACAGAGGGGAAAACAGAGGGGAAAACAGAGGGGAAAACAGAGGGGAAAACAGAGGGGAAAACAGAGGGGAAAACAGAGGGGAAAACAGAGGGGAAAACAGAGGGGAAAACAGAGGGGAAAACAGAGGGGAAAACAGAGGGGAAAACAGAGGGGAAAACAGAGGGGAAAACAGAGGGGAAAACAGAGGGGAAAACAGAGGGGAAAACAGAGGGGAAAACAGAGGGGAAAACAGAGGGGAAAACAGAGGGGAAAACAGAGGGGAAAACAGAGGGGAAAACAGAGGGGAAAACAGAGGGGAAAACAGAGGGGAAAACAGAGGGGAAAACAGAGGGGAAAACAGAGGGGAAAACAGAGGGGAAAACAGAGGGGAAAACAGAGGGGAAAACAGAGGGGAAAACAGAGGGGAAAACAGAGGGGAAAACAGAGGGGAAAACAGAGGGGAAAACAGAGGGGAAAACAGAGGGGAAAACAGAGGGGAAAACAGAGGGGAAAACAGAGGGGAAAACAGAGGGGAAAACAGAGGGGAAAACAGAGGGGAAAACAGAGGGGAAAACAGAGGGGAAAACAGAGGGGAAAACAGAGGGGAAAACAGAGGGGAAAACAGAGGGGAAAACAGAGGGGAAAACAGAGGGGAAAACAGAGGGGAAAACAGAGGGGAAAACAGAGGGGAAAACAGAGGGGAAAACAGAGGGGAAAACAGAGGGGAAAACAGAGGGGAAAACAGAGGGGAAAACAGAGGGGAAAACAGAGGGGAAAACAGAGGGGAAAACAGAGGGGAAAACAGAGGGGAAAACAGAGGGGAAAACAGAGGGGAAAACAGAGGGGAAAACAGAGGGGAAAACAGAGGGGAAAACAGAGGGGAAAACAGAGGGGAAAACAGAGGGGAAAACAGAGGGGAAAACAGAGGGGAAAACAGAGGGGAAAACAGAGGGGAAAACAGAGGGGAAAACAGAGGGGAAAACAGAGGGGAAAACAGAGGGGAAAACAGAGGGGAAAACAGAGGGGAAAACAGAGGGGAAAACAGAGGGGAAAACAGAGGGGAAAACAGAGGGGAAAACAGAGGGGAAAACAGAGGGGAAAACAGAGGGGAAAACAGAGGGGAAAACAGAGGGGAAAACAGAGGGGAAAACAGAGGGGAAAACAGAGGGGAAAACAGAGGGGAAAACAGAGGGGAAAACAGAGGGGAAAACAGAGGGGAAAACAGAGGGGAAAACAGAGGGGAAAACAGAGGGGAAAACAGAGGGGAAAACAGAGGGGAAAACAGAGGGGAAAACAGAGGGGAAAACAGAGGGGAAAACAGAGGGGAAAACAGAGGGGAAAACAGAGGGGAAAACAGAGGGGAAAACAGAGGGGAAAACAGAGGGGAAAACAGAGGGGAAAACAGAGGGGAAAACAGAGGGGAAAACAGAGGGGAAAACAGAGGGGAAAACAGAGGGGAAAACAGAGGGGAAAACAGAGGGGAAAACAGAGGGGAAAACAGAGGGGAAAACAGAGGGGAAAACAGAGGGGAAAACAGAGGGGAAAACAGAGGGGAAAACAGAGGGGAAAACAGAGGGGAAAACAGAGGGGAAAACAGAGGGGAAAACAGAGGGGAAAACAGAGGGGAAAACAGAGGGGAAAACAGAGGGGAAAACAGAGGGGAAAACAGAGGGGAAAACAGAGGGGAAAACAGAGGGGAAAACAGAGGGGAAAACAGAGGGGAAAACAGAGGGGAAAACAGAGGGGAAAACAGAGGGGAAAACAGAGGGGAAAACAGAGGGGAAAACAGAGGGGAAAACAGAGGGGAAAACAGAGGGGAAAACAGAGGGGAAAACAGAGGGGAAAACAGAGGGGAAAACAGAGGGGAAAACAGAGGGGAAAACAGAGGGGAAAACAGAGGGGAAAACAGAGGGGAAAACAGAGGGGAAAACAGAGGGGAAAACAGAGGGGAAAACAGAGGGGAAAACAGAGGGGAAAACAGAGGGGAAAACAGAGGGGAAAACAGAGGGGAAAACAGAGGGGAAAACAGAGGGGAAAACAGAGGGGAAAACAGAGGGGAAAACAGAGGGGAAAACAGAGGGGAAAACAGAGGGGAAAACAGAGGGGAAAACAGAGGGGAAAACAGAGGGGAAAACAGAGGGGAAAACAGAGGGGAAAACAGAGGGGAAAACAGAGGGGAAAACAGAGGGGAAAACAGAGGGGAAAACAGAGGGGAAAACAGAGGGGAAAACAGAGGGGAAAACAGAGGGGAAAACAGAGGGGAAAACAGAGGGGAAAACAGAGGGGAAAACAGAGGGGAAAACAGAGGGGAAAACAGAGGGGAAAACAGAGGGGAAAACAGAGGGGAAAACAGAGGGGAAAACAGAGGGGAAAACAGAGGGGAAAACAGAGGGGAAAACAGAGGGGAAAACAGAGGGGAAAACAGAGGGGAAAACAGAGGGGAAAACAGAGGGGAAAACAGAGGGGAAAACAGAGGGGAAAACAGAGGGGAAAACAGAGGGGAAAACAGAGGGGAAAACAGAGGGGAAAACAGAGGGGAAAACAGAGGGGAAAACAGAGGGGAAAACAGAGGGGAAAACAGAGGGGAAAACAGAGGGGAAAACAGAGGGGAAAACAGAGGGGAAAACAGAGGGGAAAACAGAGGGGAAAACAGAGGGGAAAACAGAGGGGAAAACAGAGGGGAAAACAGAGGGGAAAACAGAGGGGAAAACAGAGGGGAAAACAGAGGGGAAAACAGAGGGGAAAACAGAGGGGAAAACAGAGGGGAAAACAGAGGGGAAAACAGAGGGGAAAACAGAGGGGAAAACAGAGGGGAAAACAGAGGGGAAAACAGAGGGGAAAACAGAGGGGAAAACAGAGGGGAAAACAGAGGGGAAAACAGAGGGGAAAACAGAGGGGAAAACAGAGGGGAAAACAGAGGGGAAAACAGAGGGGAAAACAGAGGGGAAAACAGAGGGGAAAACAGAGGGGAAAACAGAGGGGAAAACAGAGGGGAAAACAGAGGGGAAAACAGAGGGGAAAACAGAGGGGAAAACAGAGGGGAAAACAGAGGGGAAAACAGAGGGGAAAACAGAGGGGAAAACAGAGGGGAAAACAGAGGGGAAAACAGAGGGGAAAACAGAGGGGAAAACAGAGGGGAAAACAGAGGGGAAAACAGAGGGGAAAACAGAGGGGAAAACAGAGGGGAAAACAGAGGGGAAAACAGAGGGGAAAACAGAGGGGAAAACAGAGGGGAAAACAGAGGGGAAAACAGAGGGGAAAACAGAGGGGAAAACAGAGGGGAAAACAGAGGGGAAAACAGAGGGGAAAACAGAGGGGAAAACAGAGGGGAAAACAGAGGGGAAAACAGAGGGGAAAACAGAGGGGAAAACAGAGGGGAAAACAGAGGGGAAAACAGAGGGGAAAACAGAGGGGAAAACAGAGGGGAAAACAGAGGGGAAAACAGAGGGGAAAACAGAGGGGAAAACAGAGGGGAAAACAGAGGGGAAAACAGAGGGGAAAACAGAGGGGAAAACAGAGGGGAAAACAGAGGGGAAAACAGAGGGGAAAACAGAGGGGAAAACAGAGGGGAAAACAGAGGGGAAAACAGAGGGGAAAACAGAGGGGAAAACAGAGGGGAAAACAGAGGGGAAAACAGAGGGGAAAACAGAGGGGAAAACAGAGGGGAAAACAGAGGGGAAAACAGAGGGGAAAACAGAGGGGAAAACAGAGGGGAAAACAGAGGGGAAAACAGAGGGGAAAACAGAGGGGAAAACAGAGGGGAAAACAGAGGGGAAAACAGAGGGGAAAACAGAGGGGAAAACAGAGGGGAAAACAGAGGGGAAAACAGAGGGGAAAACAGAGGGGAAAACAGAGGGGAAAACAGAGGGGAAAACAGAGGGGAAAACAGAGGGGAAAACAGAGGGGAAAACAGAGGGGAAAACAGAGGGGAAAACAGAGGGGAAAACAGAGGGGAAAACAGAGGGGAAAACAGAGGGGAAAACAGAGGGGAAAACAGAGGGGAAAACAGAGGGGAAAACAGAGGGGAAAACAGAGGGGAAAACAGAGGGGAAAACAGAGGGGAAAACAGAGGGGAAAACAGAGGGGAAAACAGAGGGGAAAACAGAGGGGAAAACAGAGGGGAAAACAGAGGGGAAAACAGAGGGGAAAACAGAGGGGAAAACAGAGGGGAAAACAGAGGGGAAAACAGAGGGGAAAACAGAGGGGAAAACAGAGGGGAAAACAGAGGGGAAAACAGAGGGGAAAACAGAGGGGAAAACAGAGGGGAAAACAGAGGGGAAAACAGAGGGGAAAACAGAGGGGAAAACAGAGGGGAAAACAGAGGGGAAAACAGAGGGGAAAACAGAGGGGAAAACAGAGGGGAAAACAGAGGGGAAAACAGAGGGGAAAACAGAGGGGAAAACAGAGGGGAAAACAGAGGGGAAAACAGAGGGGAAAACAGAGGGGAAAACAGAGGGGAAAACAGAGGGGAAAACAGAGGGGAAAACAGAGGGGAAAACAGAGGGGAAAACAGAGGGGAAAACAGAGGGGAAAACAGAGGGGAAAACAGAGGGGAAAACAGAGGGGAAAACAGAGGGGAAAACAGAGGGGAAAACAGAGGGGAAAACAGAGGGGAAAACAGAGGGGAAAACAGAGGGGAAAACAGAGGGGAAAACAGAGGGGAAAACAGAGGGGAAAACAGAGGGGAAAACAGAGGGGAAAACAGAGGGGAAAACAGAGGGGAAAACAGAGGGGAAAACAGAGGGGAAAACAGAGGGGAAAACAGAGGGGAAAACAGAGGGGAAAACAGAGGGGAAAACAGAGGGGAAAACAGAGGGGAAAACAGAGGGGAAAACACCCCATCAAGGCAATTAGCACCAAATGAAGGGGATTAGCACCCAAAAATAGGCTAAAAGGGGGATTAGCATCCAAAAAACAGCCGTAAAAGAGGATTAGCACCAAAAAAAACCCCATCAAGGCAATTAGCACCAAATGAAGGGGATTAGCACCCAAAAATAGGCTAAAAGGGGGATTAGCATCCAAAAAACAGCCGTAAAAGAGGATTAGCACCCAAAAATAGCCCCAAAAAGGGGATCGGCACCAAGAAAAACCCAATAGAAGGGATTAGCACCAAAAACAGCCCAATACAAGGGGATTGGCACCCAAAAATAGCCCAATACAAAGGGATTGGCACCCAAAAATAGCCCAGAAATGGGGAACAGCCCAAATAATACCCCAATAAAAATAGGATTAGCACCAGAAAAAAGTGCAAATGAAAGGGATTATCCCTAATAATACAGCAATAAAATGGGATTAGCACCAAAAACACCCCCCCAAAAAAAGGGATTAGGAGGAAAAATAAAAGGTATTAACCCCAATAGTACCCCAAATAGAAGGGCATTAGCAGCAGAAAATAGCCCAAAAAAAGCAAATTAGCACCAAGAAAAACCCAATAAAAGGGATTAGCACCCAAAAAACCCCCATAAAGGCAATTAGCACCAAATGAAGGGGATTAGTACCCAAAAATAGGCTAAAAAGGGGATTAGCATCCAAAAAACACCCATAAAAGAGGATTAGCACCCAAAAATAGCCCCCAGCACCAAAAACACCCCCCCAAAAAAAGGGATTAGGAGGAAAAATAAAAGGTATTAACCCCAATAGTACCCCAAATAGAAGGGCATTAGCAGCAGAAAATAGCCCAAAAAAAGCAAATTAGCACCAAGAAAAACCCAATAAAAGGGATTAGCACCCAAAAAACCCCCATAAAGGCAATTAGCACCAAATGAAGGGGATTAGTACCCAAAAATAGGCTAAAAAGGGGATTAGCATCCAAAAAACACCCATAAAAGAGGATTAGCACCCAAAAATAGCCCCCAAAAGGGGATCAGCACCAAGAAAAACCCAATAGAAGGGATGAACATCAAAAATAGCCCAATACAAGGGATTGGTGCCCAAAAATAGCCCCAAAATGGGGAATAGCCCCAATAATACCCCCAAAAAAGGAGATTAGCACAAATAATACCCCAACAAAGGGGATTAGCTGCAGTAATACCCAAAAAAAGGGGGATTAGCCCCAGTAATACCTCAATAAAAATGGGATTAGCACCAGAAAATAACACAAATAAAAGGGATTACCCCAAATAATACACCAATAAAATGGGAGTAGAACATAAAACACCGCCCCAAAAATGGGATTAGCACCAAAACACCTCCCAAAAATGGGATCAGCCCCAATAATACCCCAAATGGAAGGGCATTAGGAGCAGAAAATAGTGCAAAAGAAGGGGATTAGCACCAAAAATACCCAAATAAAAGGGATTAGCCCCAGGAATACCCCAATAAAATGGTATTAGCACCAAAAACACCCCCCCAAAAACGGGATTGACATCAAAAACACCCCCCAAAGAATGGGAGTGACATCAAAAACAGCCCCCAAAAATGGGACCAAAAATGGGATTAGCGCCAAAAACCCTCCCCAAAAATGGTATTAGCACCAAAAACACGCCCTCAAACATGGGATTACCCCAAATAAAAGGGATTAGCCTCAGGAATACCCCAATAAAATGGTATTAGCACCAAAAACACCCCCCCCAAAAATGAGATTGACATCAAAAACACTCCCCAAAAATGGGATTAGCACCAAAACACCTCCCAAAAATGGGATTAGCCCCAATAATACCCCACATGGAAGGGCATTAGCAGCGGAAAATAGCGCAAAAAAGGGGATTAGCACCAAAAATACCCAATTAAAAGGGATTAGCCCCAGGAATAACCCAAGAAAATGGTATTAGCACCAAAAGCACCCCCCTGAAAATGGGAGTGACATCAAAAACACCCCCCAAAAATGGGATTAGCCCCAAGACACCTCCCAAAAATGGGATTAGCCCCAATAATACCCCAAACGGAAGGGCATTAGGAGCGGAAAATAGTGCAAAAGAAGGGGATTAGCACCAAAAATACCCAAATAAAAGGGATTAGCCCCAGGAATAGCCCAAGAAAATGGTATTAGCACCAAAAGCACCCCCCAAAAAATGGGAGTGACATCAAAAACAGCCCCCAAAAATGGGATTAGCACCAAAAATACCTCAAATAAAAGGGACTAGCCCCAGGAATAATCCAAGAAAATGGGATTAGCACCTAAAACCCCCCCCCAAAAATGGGATTAGCACCAAAAATACCTCAAATAAAAGGGACTAGCCCCAGGAATACCTCAAATAAAAGGGACTAGCCCCAGGAATAATCCAAGAAAATGGGATTAGCACCTAAAACCCCACCCCAAAAATGGGATTAGCACCAAAAACACACCCTCAAAATGGGATTAGCACCAAAAACACACCCTCAAAATGGGATTAGCACCAAAAACACACCCTCAAAAAATGGCATTAGCCCTAGGAATACCCCAAATAAAAGGGATTAGCCCCAGAAATACCCCAATAAAATGGAATTAGCACCAAAAACACCCCCCAGAAAATGGGATTAGCCCCAAAAACACTCCCCAAAATGGGATTAGCACCAAAAACACCTCCCAAAAATGGGATTAGCCCCAACAATACCCCAAACGGAAGGGCATTAGGGGCGGAAAATAGCGTAAAAAAGGGGATTAG
>NW_015092539.1:0-1307 GCF_001431845.1 Calidris pugnax
GCCCTCCCGGTGCGACCGGCGGCCTCTCCGGGGGAAGAGGAAGCCCTTGACCCCTTGGCCCTGGGGGCAACGGGGTTAAACAAAGTCCCACCGCCCCATTATCCGACCGACGGCATCGAGCTCCCGCCGGGGGAACGGGTTCTCCAAGCGACGGGATGTGTGTGTATGTTTTTTTGGGGGGAAATCACGTCTCCCACCGCCCGTACCCGGCCCCGACGGGGCGCACCGGGATGGGGATGTTTCCCCGAGGGACAGAGAGAAAGAGCCTAAGGAAGGAAAAAAAAAAAAAAAACCCAAAAAAAAAAAAAAAAAAACCCAAAAAAAACCAAAAAAAAAAAAAAAAAAAAAGGAAGGGAGAAGTTGCCGTCAGTTTTGAGAAATATATGTACTGGTATTTTCAATGTCAAATTCTTATACTATCTATGTCTTAGTAGCTTTCAAATTAGTATAGTTGGGGGGAAATCACGTCTCCCACCGCCCGTACCCGGCCCCGACGGGGCGCACCGGGATGGGGATGTTTCCCCGAGGGACAGAGAGAAAGAGCCTAAGGAAGGAAAAAAAAAACAAACCCACAAAACCAAACAAAACCTACACGCTCCATCCCGACTTCCGCGCTGCAGCCAGCCCTGCTGAAACGGCAGGGTTGGGGGTTTATTTCGGTGTTATTTTTTGAGGGGGTTGATTTTTTTATTATCATTTTTATTTTTTTATAGCCTTCCTGAACCTCCTTCCTTCCACCCGGGTGAGGTAACGGGCAGCCCCGGCCCGGTCCTGCCTGCGGGCAAAGCTGCTTTTGTCACCCACCCTTCCCCGAGCTCTGCTGCCCGAGAGGGCTTCGGAAACGAGCGGGGAGAATGATTTCGGGGAGAAATAAATTTATTTTATTATTTATTTTTTTAATGGAAGGGATTTTTTTTTCTGCTGGGGCGAATCTGTTTTTTTTTTTTTTTTAAAAAAATACATTTCTTTGCCATCACGTTAATAAATAAACAGATCGAAGCGCCCAAATAAGAGGAAACCGGCTTCCACATGACGATAACCGGCGTTAACATGGGAGGGGAGAACAAGTCCCGCACCCGGGTCCTTCTCCAGAGCCACCACGTGGCGGCTGGGGCGGGGAGGTGTCCCCAAATTCTTCTCCGCTTCACCCCAGCTCACGGCTCTTCCCTCCCCCCCCCACCCCAGCCCCTCGGAGCATCCCTCCCCGCCGGCTCCGCACTCCGAGCATCGAAGCGGGGGGGGAAGCGGTGTGTTCTTCACCCTCTTTTTGGACAGGAGGAGGCATGGGTGACCCCCCCACTCTCCAT
>NW_015092540.1:0-1628 GCF_001431845.1 Calidris pugnax
ATCTTCAGGAATTCATTGATGTTCAAGAAACACTTGCCCACACGCTACACGGTTCCTATTTACATTCCCAAAAAGCTGCAAGACAACTCTCACCTGAGTTCTGGTCAATCCACTGCAACGAATCCATGTGGGCGTTCAAAATTTTACAGATCTGCTGAAGCTGAGCAGAAAGAGAAGGTGCAAGTCAGTTTTTAGGTAGTGTAACAAATCAGAGAAGAGAAGGTGCAAGTCAGTTTTTAGGTAGTGTAACAAATCAGAGTAAGAGAGCTGCAAAAAAACCCACTCAGTCTGCAATGGGGAAGGGAAATTTTTACTTAAAAAAAATCTTCTCAGTAAAGCTGCAAGGAGCATCAAGATCAATTTAACACATATCAGAAAGAGCTGGTAATTGAGATCTTTTCAGGAGGATAGAAAAGAACATAAGGAAAAAGTAATAGTATCTACAGAGCTAATAATACCCTTCTGAGATTGTAACTAGAAGCAGTAGAATACCCAAGAGTGGACAAACACAGACAGATCTGTTTAAACATCCTTTGTCTCTTACTAAGAAACAAAAAATAAAGCTTGGATTTACCGGGTCACTCGTGTCTGCTGGGCCTCCTGATGTATTCAGGTGCTCAATGATGTCCTTCAGGTCTTGTGCCATTCGCTTCAACTGAGCATCTATGTTTTCAGCCAGTTTATAGCTGCCAAACACATGGGAACCCAGGTTTAAAGTGAACTTCATACTTCAAGTGTACTTCAGAAGACCCGCTCCCAGTCACACCACCTTTGGGCAATCAGAATTTCATTCCATGCCTTTCAACCAAGGCTGGCAAGTACATGGGAGCAGCACCAGGGAGACATTCTACCACACAGATGAAGTAACTCCTACCCTCCTCCTCTCTCAAGAAATATAAGCAATAATGCAGAGGAATTTCTGGAAGGCTTTGTCAGAATTGAAGGAACCAGCCAGAGCAGGATCTTCAGGACTGATATCTCTTGAACCAGACAAACACTTCTCTTTATAACCCTGCTAGGATTCAACACTTAAGGCTTACAAGAATGCTTCAAGCACACATCAGGCATTATGTTCTCATCACTTCTGTCACTAAATAATCACTCATTGTCAGAGATTATGCCAAAATTAGCAACTTTTCCCAGACAGCTAAGTAGACCAACACCCAAAGAGCTTTTCATGCTGATTCCAGTCACATTCCCCCTGTTTCTAACGTGTAAAGTCTAAGTTGCCTGGAATAAAACAGGATTACATATTTGACAAAAGCCATTGATGCACCCCAACTCTACTTCATGCTCATCAACCACCACCACACAAGCCTCCTCATCACATGGTCCAAGCACACTGGGGTCTTACGTCCTCTCCCGTTCTTCATCTGCGTGCTGCAAGTAGATTGTCCCGCTCTGTTCCTTCACAGACTCCTCCAGAGGGGTCAGCAAGTCTTCCAGCTCTTTCTGCTGTGACAGGATGAAGTCCAGCTCCTGATCCAGTCTGAAAAGAGAATGTGTCAATGACTCCACTGAGAGGTTACAGACACTCTACACCTGCCACACCACGAGGTGGGAAGATGCAAAAGAGAAACAAAATCATCTCAAGTCTTTATAGTTTCGTACCTCTTCTGATCAAGCTT
>NW_015092541.1:0-5855 GCF_001431845.1 Calidris pugnax
AGATCGGGTGGCCCCTTCCATGCGTTTCAGATCCAGAGTAGAACTAGGTGGGTGTGGGTAGTAGCTCTCAAGGGTTTTCCATCCACAGACACACCTAACTGTGAGAGACATCTCTCCTTGCAGTCACCTGGGCATCATCGTGATGTGGAAGAGTTGGGAAAAACCCAGAGCTCCAGGCAAGCATGAGTCATCATGCTGTTGGCTTCAGTGGACATTGTGGCCCTGTCTCAGGCATGAGAGGGATACCAGAGCTCATAGCCTCATTCCTCCAAAAGTGCCACTTTCCTCAAGGGCACTTCCTCAGGTTTTAGCTCCAATCTTGAATCAGCTGGTACTTCTATCCAATCTTGTACTGCAGCTGCCTTCCAATCCAATGCCTTTACGTGGCTGCACTGGTGAGCAGATGCCAGGGTTATGGGGTAAGGTCTGCTGATGGGTTGAATGGAAGTTTTCTTGTATTCTCTGAAGTAACACCTCCAGGGTGCCCTCTTCTTTACCTCATTCTCAGCTGAATTGTTTCTCCCACTTTAAAAGCCCACCTACTTCTAGGTTTTGTCTGCATGCACTAAGAGGCTGGAGTGTGCTTCATGTGCCACCTAACTGTGAGAGACATCTCTCCTTGCAGTCACCTGGGCATCATCGTTATGTGGAAGAGTTGGGAAAATCCCTGAGCTCCAGGCAAGCATGAGTCATCATGCTGTTGACTTCACTGGACATGGCGGCCTGGCCTTAGACAAGCCAGGAATACCAGACCTTATAGGCTCATTCCTCCCAAATCGCTGCTTTTCTCTAGGCCATTTCCACATATTTTAGCACTATTCCTGAATCAACTGGTGCTTCTGTGGCATCTCGTGCTGCTGCTGCCACCTGCCAGGGCAATGCCTTTTGTTGGCTGCTCAAGAGAGCATGTGACTCAGTGCACCCCGGAACAATGAAGGTTATAAGGGATCTCTGGAAGTCCTCTGGCCGACCTCCTGCTCTGAGCAGACAAAACTTTCCAGTCACCTCAGCAGGCTCATAGAATCATAGGATCATATGGGGTTGGAAGGGACCTCTGGAGACCATCTAGTCCAACCCCCCCGCTGGAGTGGGTCTACCTATAGCACGTTGCACAGGAACTTGTCCAGGTGGGTTTTGAATGTCTCCAGAGAAGGAGATTCCACCACCTCTCTGGGCAGCCTGTTCCAGGGCTCTACCACTGTCACAGTAAAGAAGTTCCTCCTCATGTTTAGGTGAAACTTCTTATACTCAAGTTTGTGCCCGTTTCCTCTTGTCCTGTCACTGGGCACCACTGAGAAAAGAGCAGCCCCATCCTCCTGACACCCTCCCTTTAAGTATTTGTACGCATTAATTAAATCTCCCCTAAGCCTTCTCTTCTCAAGACTAAAAAGACCCAAGTCCCTCAGCCTCTCCTCATAGGGCCCTTAATCATCTTTGTGGCCTTTTGCTGCACCCTCTCCAGCAGTTCCTTGTCCTTCTTGAACTGGGGAGCCCAGTACTGGATGGAGCCTCACCAGGGCAGAGTAGAGGGGCAGGATGACCTCCCTCGACCTGCTGGCCACGCTCTTCCTGATGCCCCCCAGGATGCCATTTGCCTTCTTGGCCACAAGGGCACATTGCTGGCTCATGGGCATCCTGTTGTCCACAAGAACTCCCAGGTCTTTTTCCTCAGAGGTGCTCTCCAGCAGGTCAGCCCCCGACCTGTACTAGCGCAGAGGGTTATTTCTCCCCAGGTGCAGCACCCTACACTTGCCCTTGTTAAATTTCATTAGGTTTCTCTCGGCCCAACTCTCCAGCCTGTCCAGGTCTTGCTGTATGGCCGCACAGCCTTCTGGGGTGTCAGGAACCCCTCCTAGTTTTGTGTCATCAGCAAACTTGCTGAGGGTACATTCCATCCCTTCGTCCAGGTCATATATATCAATATATTGAAGAGGACTGGACCCAGTACGGACCCCTAGTGAACACCACTTGTTACAGACTTCCAGCTGGATTCTGTGCCCCTAATCACAACCCTCTGGATTCTGTCTTTTAGCCAGTTTTCAATCCACTTAACTGTCCATTCATCTAACCCACACTTCCTAAGCTTAGCTATGAGGATGCTGTGGGAGATGGTGGCAAAAGCCTTGCTGAAGTCAAGGTAGGCAACATCCACCACCCTCTTCTCATCTATCCAACCAGTCATGACATCATAGAAAGATATGAGGTTAGTCTGACATGACTTCCCCTTGGTAAATCCGTGTTGAGTACTTCTGATAGCTTTCTTTTCCTGCATATGCACTGAGATGACACCCAGGATGAGGTGTTCCATCACCTTTCCAGGGATGGAGGTGAGGCTGACTGGCCTGGAATTTCCTCGGTCCTCCTTCTTGCCCTTTTTGAAGACTGGGATGACATTGGCCTTTCTCCAGTCCTTGGACACCTCGCCTGTTCTCCAGAACCTCTCAAAGATGATGGTGAGTGGCCCTGCAATGACTTCTGCCAGCTCCCTCAGCACTCTCGGGTGTATCCCATCCAGACCCATGGACTTGTGGATGTCCAGCCTTCTTAACTGATCTCTAATTTGGTCCTCCTCCACCAAGGGAAGATCTTCCTTAGTCTAGACTTTCTCTGATTCATCCGAAGTCCATGGCTCCCGGGGGTTGGCCCAAGCAGTAAAGACTGAGGCAAAGAAGGAATTCAGCAACTCAGTCTTCCCTGCATCCTCTGTTACCATGGCACCCAACTCATTCAACAGTGGGCCCACATTTTCTTTAGTTTTCTTTTTGCCTCCAATATAATTGAAGAACCCCTTCTTGTTGTCTTTGACATCTCTTGCCAATTTTAATTCCAAGGAGGCCTTGGCTTTCCTTGTTTCTTCCCTACATAGTCTAACAGCTTCTCTGTAATTCTCCCAAATGGTCAGTCCCTTTTTCTACTCGGTGTAAACCTCCTTCTTCCACTTTAGTTTTTTCAGAAGGTCCCTGCTCAACCACCCAGGTCTCCTGCTTCCCTTGCTTGATTTCTTGCTCTTGGGAATGCACTGGCCCTGAGCTTGGAGAAGGCAATGTTTGAGTATTGCCCAGCTCTCTTGAGCTCCCTTGCCTTCCAGGGCCCTAGCCCATGGGATTTCATCTAGCAGTTTCCTGAAAAGGACAAAGTTAGCCCTCTTGAAATCCAAGGTTTCAGTCCTATTTGTTGTTTTTGGTATGTTACCCACAATCCTGAACTCTATCTTTCCATGGTCACTGCACCTCTTAGACTGTATATTCCTGGCTTGTGCCCTTTCCCTCTGCTGCAGGGGTCTGCAGAGCCCAGTACCACACATCTAACTCCCTTTCACACTCCCTTATGGACCTTAGTCTATTCACTTCCTCCCTCAACCACCATGTTAAGCGGGTCATTGATCTGCTCCCACCTAACACAGGTGTTGTCTCTTCCATCCTCCATTGCCAGGCTCCAACGTTGTAAAGCTACTTGGAGCTGGTTGTAAAAGGCCTCATCAGCTTCTCTCTCCTGATCAGGTGGTCTGCAATAAACACCCACAATAGCGTCCCTCATATTGACCTGCCCCTTAATCCTCACCCACAGGCTCTCAACTCTCTCATCTGACACCATGGAGGGTTTTAGGGACATCTCCTCACTCTCTATCCATTCCTTGATATAAAAGGCAAGACCTCCACCCCTCCATCCTCGCCTGTCTCTTCTGAACAACCTGTAGCCATCAATAGCCACACTCCATTCATGGGATTCATCCCACCAGGTTTCAGTGATGGCCACTATATCATATCTTTACAGCAACACAGTAGCTTCCAGCTTGTCCTGTTTGTTGCCCATGCTGCGTGTATTGGTGTAGAGGCACTTCAGCTGGGCTGTTGGCTGTGCTGCCTTCTTATGGGAATACCCCCTGGAGCGTCTGTCAGGTGTTTCTCCATGCACTGCTTCTACCACGGGAGCTTCTGGCACATCACCAGAAGAGGCCTTTTCTAGGCCTTTTCTTCTGAACTTTTTACTCCTGAATTCTGCCACTGTTGAAGAGGTCACCGCCACCTCCATCACTTCTTTTCCCCAAAAGACAGTTGGCATTAGGATTGTTTCAACTTGTGAGTAATGTGGGTCTTAATGATTAGTCCCTCCCCTCTCCTGCCACGTGGCCTGTTGGTGTGAGTCCCTCCCCTGCCTGTGGCCTGTGATTGGCTGGTGAGACCATCCGTCGCTTCCCGTTTACCTGCAAGTACATCTGTACCTTCCCCTACATACAAGGGGTGCACCATTTTCTGTCAGCTGCCATTTTTAACACTGTCACACCTGCATGTTCTCAGATATCCTCTAGTGGGCTGTCCACTTCCTTTGGACCAAGTAGTGTTTGCATATGAAAAGATATACTATGCAGTGGCATCCCCTACAAAATGAAGACAAGCACCTAGGGCAAGCGGTATTCCTGCAGATGGCCCATCACACGCAGAGCCAGAGGGGACCTCGCAGTCAACATCCAAGCGAGCTTCTGGCCCACCAAGTACTCAGGTAGGAGGCAGCTCACCTGCAGATACCCATGCTGTGTTGCTCTCAATGGTTTTTGGAGGGTCATGGCCTGTCAAGGGAAGGAGCAACTCATCCTGGAGCTCCATCAGAGGTGCCACAAACTTGGCTGATGGCACGGTGTTATCCAGCTGGGTCCAGCACAGGGCAGCCCCTTAGCTCTTCTCACAGAGGCCTCCCTGCAGCATCCCCACTGCCCTCCATACTCATACCTGGACGCGTACAGCCAATACAGTGCCCATTGGGAATACCTGCTCGGACCTGCTCCTGGCTGGGCCTGCGAGTGGGCATGGCAGTAAACAGACTAGGATGGAGAAAGCCATAGGGTTAGGAGTGAATACTCCTCCCAAGGATTTACAGTGAAATCTGTGTTGGAGGAGACTTTCTCTCCTCCCTCCAGACCTTGTGCCCAGAAGGGTCTTCTAGTCACCTGCATGAAACTGAAATGCAGAGCAGGTGGATTCCTTACCTGCACCAGCCCTGTTGCTCTCCAAGGTGGCACATGAAGCACACTCCAGCCTCTTAGTGCATGCAGACCAAACCAAGAAGTAGGTGGGCTTTTAAAGTGGGATGAAACAATTCAGCTGAGAATGAGGTAAAGAAGAGGGCACCCTGGAGGTGTTACTTTAGAGAATACAAGAAAACTTCCATTCAACCCATCAGCAGACCTTACCCCATAACCCTGGCATCTGCTCACCAGTGCAGCCACGTAAAGGCATTGGATTGGAAGGCAGCTGCAGTACAAGACTAGATAGAAGTACCAGCTGATTCAAGATTGGTGCTAAAACCTGAGGAAGTGCCCTTGAGAAAAGCGGCACTTTTGGAGGAATGAGGCTATGAGCTCTGGTATGGCCACAGTGTCCACTGAAGCCAACAGCATGATGACTCATGCTTGCCTGGAGCTCAGGGATTTTCCCAACTCTTCCTCATCATGGTGACTCCCAGCTGCTCAGGGAGACTGATCCCATGTCCCTTTGAAATTTGAAACGCATAGAAGGGGCCACCCGATCTCTGACCCAGAAAAGAGAGCCATGAGCTTTTGGCTCCCTGGCCTGAGGCTCTCCTCAAAAGAAGAGCGTCCAGGCCTTTGGCCTCTGGGGTGAACTCACTGAGCAAAACAGGTCAATTTGGGTGCGGGTTTTCTCCTTCAGGGAAGGACGCGGGCATCTCTTTCATCACCCTCCTATGCGCTGATTTGCTCTTTCCCACTTCCCAAGCTGAGCCCAACGCCCTGGTTGGAAGAAGCGTGAGGGCCTGGTCAAGTCATCAGGGTACATGGCAATGGAGATCCTTAAAACCTGAGAAAAGTGACCTTGAGAAAAGCGGCACTTTTGGAGGAA
>NW_015092542.1:0-1274 GCF_001431845.1 Calidris pugnax
CAAACTTGATGTTCTCAGATATTGTTGCTACTACACATGCATCCTTTGTCCCACCATCTTCCTACAGCTCTCCCTTATTCCATGAGCCAGGACTCATAGAATGGTTTGGGTTGGAAAGGACCTTAAAGACCATCCAGTTCCAACCCCCTGCCCTGGGCAGGGACACCTCCCACCAGACCAGGTTGCTCCAAGCCCCATCCAGCCTGGTCTTGAACCCCTCCAGGGATGGGGCAGCCACAGCTTCTCTGGGCAACCTCTTCCAGTGTCTCACCACCCTCACAGGAAAGAATCTCTTCCTAATATCTAATCTAAATCTTCCCTCTTTCAGTTTAAAACCATTACCCCTCGTCCTATGGCTCCAGTCCCTGATCAAGAGTCCCTCCCCATCTTTCCTGTAGCCCCTTTATGGAGTGAAAGGGACTATAAGATGTCCCTGGATCCTTCTCTTTTCCAGACTGAACAACCCCAGCTCTCTCAGCATGTCCTCCCAAGAGAGGTGCTCCAGCCCTCTGATTTTCTTTGTGGCCTCCTCTGGCCGTGTTCCAACAGCTCCATGTCCTTCCTGTGCTGAGAACTCCAGAGCTGGACACAGTATCATCAGTCTTACCCTCTGAACAAACACTTCTCCCAGCCACGCCACTGATCTTAGTCCCTTTCCTTCTGAGTTGTACAGTTCATCCAAACCACAGGTTGGGTTTGTGCCTTGCTCTGGCTCAGTTCCCACCTCTGGAAGGTTGGGATGGGTGGGTTCCTGCAGACACAATGAAGCGTGGCAGAGTATGTCAACCAGCAAACCAGAGATCAGTGCTGCTGCTCGCTACGACAAAAGACAGACAAAAGACTGCAACTGCAAGTGCCATCGCCTAGTTCTTGGTGATGACCCTCCACACAGCTCCATTGCTCCCTTTCCCCTTCCTCCCAGCAAAGGTGATACCCATCTGAAATGATTTCTGTCTTCCTGTGATACTCGTTCCTTGTGGTGAGGTGACATTCAGAGCCTGTGGATGTCAGTAGGTGCCTCTCTGCTCTTCTGTGTCCCTGTCATGCACGTGCAGATGTTTTCAGATGTTCTAGCAGAGCCCTTCAGCCTTTGAGGATATCACTGAGCAGTGTTACTCTAGGGTCCTGCTGGAGATTCATTTTCTCTGTTTGCTGTGTTTTGTGGATAGTGTGTAGGTTTTGGGTTCTAGAATCCCATGGAAGTTGAACGCATTTAAATTTCCCTCTCCTGTCCTACATCAACAAGTACATCCTCAAGCTGTCTCCTGGCAATG
>NW_015092543.1:0-1809 GCF_001431845.1 Calidris pugnax
GGGGGTTACTGGGATTTCCTGGGCACCTTCTCCCCCCGGGTGCGGAAGGGTCCTTTGGCCGCCAACATCTCGTAGAGGGTGACCCCCAGCGTGAAGTAGTCAACAGCCCAATCGTACTCCTCGTCCCGTAGAAGCTCCGGAGCCATGAACCCTGAGGGACCCAGACATCGGGGGGGGGGGGGGGTGGGGGGGGGGGGGGGGGGGCGGGGGGCTGGGGGGGGCAGGAGGGTCCTGGGGTGACAGGCAGGGTCCCCACAGGGGAATCCTGGGCTGTCACTTGTGGGGGGAAGGCAGAGACCACGTTGAAGAGCTCTGCATTTGCTAGAGCCCACCTTAGAAGACAGCCCCTGCCCCAGCAACCTTATGCTATACACACCAAAATTAGGAAAAAAACCCAATTATTTCTGCTCTATCACAGGTGGGGAGTGTGGGAGTGAAGACAGTAATAACCCATGTTATAGAATCATAGAATTGTCTAGGTTGGAAGGGACCTTTAAGATCATTGAGTCCAAGGACTTCCAACAGGAGCCACCCAGAAATACTGAACCAAACCAGCCACCCCAAATGCCACCCTACTGGGACTCCAGGGCCATTGCTCCCCTTCCACTGGTTTATTTTTCATCCCAGTGCCCTCCCATCGACTGATGGGTCGAATCCCTGCCCGTGCCAGCCCTGGATGCTCCCCACACTGGGGCCAAAGTGATGCTGGTGGGTGGCTGTGGCTGAAGGCACTGGGCACTGAGGGCTTGAGCGTGATGCAAAAGGGGCTTTAGGAGAGTTTTCTGCCATGCATAGATATATATATTTTTTTTTTTCCCCTGAATTATTCTGGTTTAAATGGGAATCGATTCAGGGAAGTCTGACAGACGAATACTATAAACAAGATCAAATGAATTTATGACTGTTGTCCCTTCCAGCTTGATAATCGATGAACTGTCGGGGGAAAGATGCTGGGGTGGCAAAGCGCCGGGTCTATATCAGCAAAAGTAAAAGTCAAACGAGGCACTGCTGGACGCTTGCAGTTGCCTTTGAGACACGTGCAGGCTGGAAAATTATTGGCCCCATGTCCCTCTGTGTCCCCCCCCGTGTCCCCCCTACCCGGGGTCCCGGCGTAGCCGCGGGTTTTGTTCTGTCCCTCCTTGAGCTCCACGGCCAATCCCATGTCAGACAGACGGACGTGGCCTGCACCAGTAACCACCAGTAAGAACCAGTATCAGACCCAGGAACCCATCCCAGTGCCCTGCCCGCACCAGTAACCACCAGTAAGAACCAGTACAACCCCCAGGAATCCCCCCAGTGCCCTGCCCACACCAGTATCACCAGGAACCACCAGTAACACCCCCAGGAACCTCCCAGGAATCTTCCTGCTGTCCTGACTGCACCAGTAACCACCAGTAAGAACCAGTATCACCCCCAGGACCCCATCCCAGTGCCCTGCCCACACTAGTGACCACCAAGAAGGACCCAGTTGAACAAGGGAGATCCCAGTTGACCAAGGGAGGTCCCAGTTGACCAAGAAGGACCCAGTTGACCAAAGGAGGTCCCAGTTGACCAAGAAGGACCCAGTTGACCAAGGGAGGTCCCAGTTGACCAAGAAGGACCCAGTTGACCAAGGGAGGTCCCAGTTGACCAAGAAGGACCCAGTTGACCAAGGGAGGACCCAGTTGACCAGTAGCACCCTAGGAACCCATCCCAGTGCCCTGCCCGCACCAGTGACCACCAGTAAGAACCAGTATCAGCCCCAAGAACCCATCCCAGTGCCCTGCCTGCACCAGTAACCACCAAGAAGGACCCAGTTGACCAAGGGAG
>NW_015092544.1:0-1877 GCF_001431845.1 Calidris pugnax
CCAGTGCCTCCCAGTTACAGCCCAGTGCCTCCCAGTCCCTCCCGGTGCTTCTCAATCCCTTCCCAGTGCGTCCCAGTTACCCCCAGTCCCTCCCAGTTACACCCCAGTGCCTCCCAGTTATACACCAGTCCCTCCCAGTCCTTCCCAGTCTCACCCAGTGCTCCCAGTCCCATCCCAGTTCCTCCCAGTCCATCCCAATCCCCTCCCAGTCCCTTCCAGTCCTTCCCAGTGCCCCCCAATCCCTTCTCAGCCCCCTCCCAATCCCTCCCAGTTCCCTCCTGGCCCTTCCCAGTGTCTCCCAGTCCCTCCCAGTGCCCCCAAATCCCCTCCCAGCTACTCCCAGTGCCCCCCAGTGTCACCCAGTCCCTCCCAATCCCTTTCCAGTCCCCTCTCAGTCCCTCCCAGTGCCCCCAGTTCCTTCCAAGTGCCCTCCAGTCCCCTTCCAGTTCCTTCCCAGTGTCTCCCAGTCCCTCCCAGTGCCCCCCCAGTGCCCATAGTCCATTCCTAGTGCCCTCCAGTCCTCTCCCAGTTCCTTCCCAACATCTCCCAGTGCTCTCCAGTCCCCTCCCAGTCCCTCCCAATCCCTTCCCAGTGTCTCCCAGTTCCTCCCAGTCCATCCCAATCCCCTCCCAGTCCCTCCCAGTACATCCCAATCCCCTCCCAGTCCCTCCCAGTGCCCCTCAATCCCTTCTCAGCTCCTCCCAGCGCCCCCAAATCTTCTTCCAACCCCTCCCAGTCCCCTCCCAGTCCATCCCAGTGCCCTCCCAGTCCCACCTGGTCGGTGCACCAGTACCAGGCGGAGATGATGCCCAATCCCAGTAAGAGGCCGGGCCAGGGCAGGTCCCCCGTACTGGGATGGCGCAGGAGGTGGAAGGCGTCGGGGCGGGGGCGGCCGCAGGGACCCGTCACGTTGGGGGGCAGGGCCAGGGGGTAACGCTCCAGCAGCCCCGCCCAGCCCCCCACCGCCCCCAGTGCTGACCAGTAAGGACCAGTAAAGACCAGTAAGGACCAGTATGGGGCGAAGAGGAGGCGTAGTCCCCTCCCAATCCAACCCAGTCCCTCCCAGTTCATCCCAGTCCCTCTCAGTCTCTCAAAATCCCCTCCAAGTTCCCTTCCAGTCCCCTCCCAGCCCCCCACCGCCCCCACCGCTGACCAGTACACACCAGTAAGAACCAGTAAGGACCAGTATGGGGCGAAGAGGAGGCGTAGTCCCCTCCCAATCCAACCCAGTCCCTCCCAGTCCATCTCAGTCCTCTTCCAGTCCATCCCAGTTCCCTTCCAGTGCTTCCCAGTCCCCTCCAAGTTCCCTTCCAGTCCCCTCCCAGCCCTCCAGCGCTGACCAGTACACACCAGTAAAGACCAGTAAGGACCAGTATGGGGCGAGGGGGAGGCCCAGACCCTCCCAGTCCAACCCAGTTCCTCCCAGTCTTTCAAAATCTCCTCCCAGTCCCTCCCAGTCCCCTCCAAGTTCCCTTCCAGTCCCCTCCCAGCCCCCCAGCGCTGACCAGTACACACCAGTAAGGACCAGTAAGAACCAGTATGGGGCGAGGGGAAGGCGCAGACCCTCCCAGTCCCCCCCAGTCCCTCCCAGTATCGCCCAATCCCCTCCCAATCCTCTCCCAGTCCATCTCAATCCCTTCCCAGTCCATCCCAGTTCCCTCCCAGTCCCTCCCAGTGCTCCCAGTTCCTCCCAGTATCCCCCAGTCCCCTCCCATCCCATCCCAGTGCTTCCCAGTCCCCTCCCAGTTCCCTTCCAGTCCCATCTCGGTCCTCTTCCAGTCCCTTCCCAGTCCCGTCCCAGTGCTCCACCAGCCCCTCCCAGCCCCCCACCGCCCCCAGCGCTACAGACCCCTCCCAGTCCATCCCAATCCCTCCCA
>NW_015092545.1:0-1391 GCF_001431845.1 Calidris pugnax
ATCCTGTTCAGAATGTATCTTTTTCTAACCGGGAAAAAGTCAAAGTCTGTTCAAGGAAAGCCCCTCTGTCACACATCCATAGCCCACTGTCACACATAACCCCGGCAGGGGCAGTCACACACCCGCATCAGCCTGTAGATCTGTTCTTTCAGGAACCTCTCATTTCTCTCTCACCTGACATCACTCTCTCACCTTGCTGTGTATCCCTTTAATGTGAAATACAAATTGCTTTTCATATTTACTTCCCCAGGTGGAGTGAAAATACCATGTCCTGTGACAGAACGAGAGACTGGCTGACTCCCACAGGGTATCAGGCATAACAAATTCCATATATCCGCATTTTCTGACAGGTTATCAAGCCACTTAAAATTACCTAAAAGTGCATTAGCTTTATAAATACAGAGGCTTGAGTTTATAAAGGTAAAGTCACAATAGGCTTTTGGCCTCTCTAGTCTTCAAAGCACTTAGCCAGAGAATGATAAATACAGCACAGTCATGACTTATCTCTGAAGTTCTTGAAATGGGAATAGAGGCAAATGCATTTAGGAGAAATGTGTTTTGTGAGAAAACATTTCTGCTTGTAAAATTTTTCATATTTATTGAATAACAATTACATTTTTTCAAAAGGCTTTCCCCCCGCTTTTCTTCCTGTGAGATTTCAGAAAGTTTGAAAATGCTGTTTGTGGTTTATTCTAGAAATGGTCTGCTTAAGCTCAGTGAGTCAAAATTCTAGCCCTGGTAATGGTTTCCTACGGCTGTTTGGCTGAAACAGCCAATTTGTGTGTATTTGCTCTCAGGAGCAGTGCTGAGTTAGCAGATTTTTGTTTCAAGCCACTTTCTTTTTTAATTCCTTTGTCACGGCTGTTAATATCTCTGGGCATTTGCCGAAACAGAATAACCTCAGTCACTATATTATTTATCAGGTTACATCGCAGAGCGCTTAACAACCCCAAAGTGCTACACAGGGTTTGAGTCAGTCTGTTCCTGTCAGCGTCCCCAAACGCGTTCTCCCTGACAGATACACACTACGTACCCGTGTAAACACTTAAGATCCATCCCAAGGCTTCCTCCCCTATTTCTTGCTGCAAGGGCAAGAAATAGAGACGCAGAAGCCCAAATCCTTCCGACAAGCGGAACTTCACTAATCCCAGAAGTCACCAACCCAAATGCCTCACAAAAACCTGCAGCTGCCTCGGCTACTCTTATTCCCACATAACCCACATAGGACAAACGCTATTTTTCTTCATTTGCACTGAAAAAAATACATGTGAAATATCTTAGTACCATGTATTTGCAGCAAACACACCTGCACTGTGAGGGTATGGACTAATGGTGGTCATAAACCTAACGTGACTTCACAGAAACACAGAATCCCAGAGTGATGTGGGGTT
>NW_015092546.1:0-2148 GCF_001431845.1 Calidris pugnax
GTTGGGGACAATGTCATGGGGTGTCACCAAGGTCTGGGGGGGACTTTGGGGGTGTCCCCAGGTGCCACCAGTGTGTCACTGGGGTGTCACCAGGGGTTGGGGACAACATCATGGGGTGTCACCAGGGGTTGGGGACAATGTCACCAGGGTCTGGGGGTGTCACCAGGGGTTGGGGACAATGTCACGGGGTGTCACCAGGTGTCACCAGGGGCTGGGGGTGACTTTGGGGGTGTCACCAGGGGTTGGGGACAACGTCACGGGGGGTCCCCAGGTGTCACCAGGGTCTGGGGGTGACTTTGGGGGTGTCCCCAGGGGTTGGGGACAATGTCACCAGGGTCTGGGGGTGTCACCAGGGATTGGGGACAACGTCACGGGGTGTCCCCAGGTGTCACCAAGGTCTGGGGGTGACTTTGGGGGTGTCCCCAGGGGTTGGGGACAATGTCCCGGGGGGTTGGGGACACTGGGTGTCGTTGGGTGTCCCCTTTGTCACCCGTTTTGGGGGGGTTGTCCCCCCTTTGTCCCCCCCAGGGGCGGAGCTGAGCCTGGGCCCGGCCGCCTGGGGGGACAGCGGCCTCTACATCTGCACCGTCACCTCCACCACGGACCTGCAGGGCAACAACGAGGCCGTGGCCGAACTGGTTGTACTGGGTGAGGCACTGGGAGGGTCGTGGGGGGCACTGGGAGGGACTGGGAGAGACTGGGAAGGCACTGGGATGGACTGGGAGGGCACTGGGAGGCACTGGGAAGGAGTGGGAGGGCACTGGGAGGCACTGGGATGGACTGGGAGGGACTGGGAGGGAGTAGAATGGCACTAGGAGGGTCTGGGGGGGCACTGGGATGGACTGGGAGAGCACTGGGAGGAACTGGGAGAGCACTGGGAGGCACTGGGCCGTACTGGAATGAACTGGGAGAGCACTGGGGGGGACTGGGAGGGGGGGACTGGGATGGACTGGGAGGGACTGGGGGGGCACTGGGA
Source organism: Calidris pugnax (assembly GCF_001431845.1). Classification (NCBI taxonomy): domain Eukaryota; kingdom Metazoa; phylum Chordata; class Aves; order Charadriiformes; family Scolopacidae; genus Calidris; species Calidris pugnax. The sequence continues at coordinate 977 of NW_015092546.1, forward strand.
TGGACTGGGAGGGTCTAGGAGGGAGTAGAATGGCACTAGGAGGGTCTACAGGGGCACTGGGATGGACTGGGAGGGTCTAGGGGGGCACTGGGATGGACTGGGAGGGTCTAGGGGGGCACTGGGATGGACTGGGAGGGTCTAGGGGGGCACTGGGATGGACTGGGAGGGTCTAGGGGGGCACTGGGATGGACTGGGAGGGTCTAGGGGGGCACTGGGATGGACTGGGAGGGTCTAGGGGGGCACTGGGATGGACTGGGAGGGTCTAGGGGGGCACTGGGATGGACTGGGAGGGACTGGGAGAGAGTGGGAGGGCACTGGGATGGACTGGGAGAGGGTGGGAGGGCACTGGGAGGGTCTGGGGGGGCACTGGGACGGAGTGGGAGGGACTGGGAGAGAGTGGGAAGGCACTGGGATGGACTGGGAGGGTCGAGGGGGGCACTGGGCGGGACTGGGAGAGACTGGGAGGCACTGGGATGGACTGGGAGGGCACTGGTAGGGACCGGGGAGGGGCTGGGGGGGGCTGGGGGGGCAGGGACTGGTCTGTACTGGGAAGGGCTGGGCCAGACTGGGAGGGACCGAGAGGTTACGGAAAGGGCACTGGGAGGGACTGGGAGAGCAGTGGGAGGGGCTGGGCCAGAGTGGGAGGGACTGGGAGAGCACTGGGAGGGACTGAGCCATACTGGGAGAGCACTGGGAGGGACTGAGCCATACTGGGAGAGCACTGGGAGGGACTGAGCCATACTGGGAGGGCACTGGGAGGCACTGGGTCAATACTGGGAGGGACTGGGAGAGCAGTGGGAGAGACTGGGCCATACTGGGATGGACTGGGAGGGACTGGGCCAGACTGGGAGGGACTGGGCCGTACTGGGAGATCTCTGGGAGGCACTGGGTCAGTACTGGGAGGGACTGGGCCCTACTGGGATGGACTGGGAGAGCACTGGGACGAACTGGGAGAGCACTGGGAGGCACTGGGCCGTACTGGAATGAACTGGGAGAGCACTGGGAGGGACTGGGAGAGCACTGGGAGAGCACTGGGCCATACTGGGACGAACTGGGCCTTACTGGGACAAACTGGGAGAGCACTGGGAGGCACTGGGTCAGTACTGGGAGGGACTGGGCCATACTGGGAGAGCACTGGGCCTTACTGGGACGAACTGGGAGAGCACTGGGAG
>NW_015092547.1:0-3560 GCF_001431845.1 Calidris pugnax
ACGTGGTGGTTACTGTAAGAAGGATCCTGCAGAAGAGAAGGAAGGGCAAACGTAACCTTCAGAAATATATCTGCCACCTTCTGCTGATAAAAATGGATCATTAGGTTTTTTTTATTCTTAATCAAGTGCAGGAGGAGAGGTCAGGATATATTCTTCCTCTGCTAAGAGCAGGGGGTGTTAGGGACCACACTGCATTTATTGCTAGTGCTAAACGAGCGACGGTGTCTCGGGAAGGGGATTGGCCTTTACAGGCTCTTTAAATAGAAGGGTAAATAGTTTTAAGGCTGATAGACAGAGGTGGTTTTTCTTTTCAATAACGCAGGCAAACTTGTCAAGTTTGTGTAAAAGGGAGGCTCGGTCACAAAGTTGGAGATCTTACTTGTGTTAAAGAGGAGAGGAAAAACCCACTTGAAGCATGTATTGCTTTTAAAAATTTGAGAGTCATTTCAGACATCCCGTTCAGGTTTTCTTATTCCTGGCTAAAGAAAACCGTAAGAGGCTTTAGAGCCTGGGGAACAGGGAACTACTGCTGGAAACTGGACACTTCTACTGGGTCCAGTTCTGGGCTCCCCAGTTCCAGAAGGACAGGGAACTGCTGGAGAGGGAACAGCAGAGGCTACAAAGATGGTGAAGGGCCTGGAGCATCTCTCTTAGGAGGAAAGGCTGAGGGACTTGGGTCTGTTTAGTCTGGAGAAGAGAAGGCTGAGGGGGGATTTGATCAATGCCTATAAAATCCTTCAAGGGTGGGTGTCAGGAGGATGGGGCCAGGCTTTTCTCAGTGGTGCCCAGGGACAGGACAAGAGGGAACGGGCACAATCTGGAACACGGGAAGTTCCATCTGAACATGAGGAGGAACTTGTTTGGTGTGAGGGTGGCAGAGCCCTGGCAGAGGCTGCCCAGAGAGGTGGTGGAGTCTCCTTCTCTGGAGACATTCCAAACCCACCTGGACACGTTCCTGTAGGACCTGCTGTGGGTGCCCCTGCTGTGGCAGGGGGTTGGAGGAGATGATCTCCAGAGGTCCCTTCCAACCCCACATCACTGTGAGCTGTGATTTCGGGTTAGTGATTAGCGATGTACGAGTGCTAGTACTGGAGATGTGTGGAGGAGAACTCCTGGAGCAGCTTACAGGACCAGAATGGAGTGCCACCAGCATTGGGCCAGAGCTCCTGTGACCTTCTCCTGTTGTAAAAGAACATTGAAACATGACATACATTGAAATTAACAATTTCAGAATAAGTTTCTGAGCCTCGGCTTGGTGTTCATGCTAACCCTTGGGAAATGCCACGTGTTAGTGACGTCAAGAGCAGGGAATAACGAAGATGACTTTGAAGGGCAGTTGCTGCTGGTACCAGTTAAGGTCAGAAAACCCAACGCCCCACGTAGTGTTTGGTGTAAGAGAGATCTCCGGCTGCTGGAGCGGGAAAGAGATTCCCTTCTGCTGGGAATACTGTTCCACACGGAGGGATTTACACCTTCCTTCGGAGCGTCTGGTGCTGGCTCCCGGCCAGGCAGGATGAGCCGGGCCGCGATGCAGCGCATCAGTCAGTGCATTTTCCAAGCTGTGGGAGTTTTGGGATTGCCAGGAGAAACAGAGGAGGGGGAAGGACCAACACCGTAACCCCTTCCCTCCCAGCAGTGCCTTCATGGGTGTTCTGACTTCTCTTATGCAAAAAAAACTGGTTTTGGGGTGAGAAGTTGAGGTGTTGAAGCACCCGATCTCTGTGCATCCAGCAGGGGTAAAGTCAGGGGAATATTATTAGTAAAACAACAAATTCCTAATAAGTCATGAGAGAGGCAGTGATTGCTTAGATCACAGAATCACAGAATCTTCTAGGTTGGAAGGGACCTCAAAGATCATCTTGTCCAACCATCAACCCAACTGACAAAAATAGACACCCACACAACAAACAAGAAGCATCACCATCACTAAACCATACCTCCCAGCACTACATCAACCTGTCTTTTGAACACCTCCAGGGATGGGGCCTCAACCACCTCCCTGGGCAGCCTATAAATATCTATCTATCTATACAGATAAACTCGCCTGTAACTATTTGTACTTAAATACTGTGTATTTCCCTGTTTTACCAGTGCCAGCTGTATCTTTGAGACATGGAAACTTTGGCTGGAGGAGGGTTATGAGGGCTGTGTGGGGGTGTGAGGTGCAGCATGTTTCTTAACTGGTTTGTCTCTGGCCTTTGCAGGACGCCCGTGGGGAGAGGAAGAGCTTGGCTGCGCCTGGCTCTGATGCAGAAGAAACTTTCAGAGTACATGAAGGCCTTGATCAACAGGAAGGATCTTCTCAGGTGAGCGCTGAGCTCGCTCTCAGGTTAGGTTGGCCTCACTCCTGCCCTCTTCTGAGACCTTTACAACATTTTACACCCAAACGGTGAAGTTCTTGTGCACCTTTTTTTGAGAAATGGTAATATCTGTGAAATGCAGAGCTTCCTCTGAAGGATTAAAAATGCTTAGTGTCCTTTCTTAATTCAGAAGCTGTTATTACTCCCCTTCATCTCTAATATCCATTGGAATAAACACAAATTTTGCTTCCAAAGAGATGATTTGGGTGAAATATTTGTATGGAGGGGCCATGGTGTTCTCTGCCTGCAAATTCTGGGCCCTGGGTGTATTTCTGACCTTCTCGCTTCATCGCCATCTGACTTGGAACAAGTCATTTCACTTCTCCTTATCCCTGCTTCCTGCTCATAAAATAGCAATCATTTTGTAGTTTAATTGAAAGTCCATGGATTTGAGCTACTGTTTGTGTAACTAGGATTTAATAAAGGTTTTGGTGTTTCTTACCCAAACACATAGGTTTCTGTTGGCTGTTCCTGTAAATCCATAGCCAGCCTGGGGTTAGAAAGGAGAACTTGGTATTGTCCGCTGGAAAATGTACTGTTATGCAAGAATTGTTCTTAGTTTCCATCACCCCTCAACAGCTGAGGGACCAGCTCTCCTATTTATTTGGTCTTTGTTTCATCCAAACACTACATTTCTCATTCTAAGAGAGATTTGTTCTGTCAGAGCAGGAATCCTTGGATTTTCTGTAGGAGTAAATCTCCCTGGGGACCACGTGCCGCTGCCTGGGGTTTTGTTAGGGCTGAGCTTGCGTTATGTTGTCAGACCCCACGCTAATTGACATCATTTTTGTTGATTTTTAAACACTCAACACTTGTCTTTTCTTGCCTTGTGTCCCCCAGTGAGTTCTATGAGCCCAACGCGCTGATGATGGAAGAGGAAGGCGCCATCATCGCCGGCCTCCTGGTGGGTTTGAACGTCATCGACGCAAACTTCTGCATGAAGGGAGAAGACCTGGACTCACAGGTACTGGGTGGTCGGTCAATGGGGGGTTTTTTTGCTCAATTTAATTGGAAGAATTTTCCGTTGTAGAGAAATTATTCATCTGAGAGAGAAGTTTGTTATTATATGTAGTAGAAGACTAACATGAGCTTGTTCCTGATTGTGGATCACGCTGTGTGATGAGATGGTTGTAGCTGTTAAACAAAAGAAGATGAGCCTGGATGCACTTATGTTCCAACCTGCTGCTTATTCTACTGTAT
>NW_015092548.1:0-1393 GCF_001431845.1 Calidris pugnax
GGAAAAGACATGGAGTCTCCAGTGTTCTCCGAGTTGTTCTGAAAAGTAGGACTGTTAGGTAGCAGATAATACCTAACCTCAAAAGCACCACGCTTCAAAGAATGAGAGAGCTGAACGAGTCCTTACACCAACGTTCAGCTTTGTCATAAGTGAGCGAGGGTGACACACTCCCTTCTCTTCGTGAATGGAGTCCATTTACTGAAGACATCTCAAAATCGGCCCAAGAAAATACATACTTTCCTCCTCCTCCACATTGTAAGAAAGCATCTCAATTTCATAATTGATAGCCAACTTGCTACTGCACTTGTTGTAGCACTTGTGTTTCAGTAAAAGCTTAAGCAGATTGTAATGCTCAGGGAAATAACTGCTATAATTAGCTTCCAATTAAAAAATAGCATTTTTATGCAGTGAGATCCCTTTAACTTCAACCTAATTAATATTTTTTTCTTAGGAAACTGGAGGTTAGTGAAGATAACCTGTTCAAGATTCATTACTCAGCAAACACTCTATGGTTTCTGCCTAATAATTATGACCCTCTCTTCCAGTCTGAAAGTTTTCAAGTAAAAGCTGTATTGCACCAGCAGCACAGCTGTCCCCAGAGTAAAACCAACATCTGGATGCTCAGATATGGAAAAGAACAGAAAAAATCCAGTTGGTAGATGCCAAGAAAATGTTCACACAAACTGAATGGAGGTGGTGACCAGTGACAAGTGGCATTCCTCAGGAGTCAGTACAGGGACTGGTGCCATTTAACATCTTTGTTGGGGACATGAACAGCAAATTGAGTGCACCCTTGACAAGTTTGCCAAAGACAAGACTCTGATGAGACCCCACCTCTTCCAGCTTCCAGCTCGGAGGTCCCCAACATAAGGAGGACATGGACCTGCTGGAGGGAGGGCCACAAAGATGCTTAGAGGGCTGCAGCACCTCTGCTCTGAGGACAGGCTGAGAGAGCTGGGGATGTTCAGCCTGGAGAAGAGAAGGCTCTGAGGAGACCTTATAGTGGCCTTTCAGTACCTAAAGGGGGCTACAAGAGAGATGGGGAGGGACTCTTGATCAGGGAGTGTAGCAATAGGAAGAGGGGATTTTAATCTGGAAGGTGAAAGGTCACAAGGAAGGGAAGAAGTGACCAAAACTTCAAGTGGTTCAACACTGATGTGAAAGAAAGCTTCACTTTGGTCTCCATATACATTTTTTTTTCTGCAGATCTGGATTTCTTTGGTTTCAAACAATACCCAAGTGCATGATTTTGAAGAAATATATATATAGCACCCTTGTTTCATGAAATGCTATCAAAACCACCCAGCTTTCCAGAAAGGCCAGTTACTTATCAGACAGTAAAACCACTACAAGAACAGGATGACGTTATGAAATTTCAGGTAGTACAAGTGAT
>NW_015092549.1:0-4124 GCF_001431845.1 Calidris pugnax
CTCCCCCAACCCCCCCACCCCATCCTCACCTCCTGCTGCTGCCGGACCTGTGCCTCCAGCTCCTCCTTGCAGCGCTGCAGGTTCTCCTGCTCCTCCCGCAGCTCCCGCAGCTGCTCCCGCAGCGCTCCCTTCTCCTCCCGGGCCTCTGCCAGCCCCCTCCGGGCCACCTCCAGCCCCTCCTGTGACAACAAGTCGGGGGGGGGGACACACCCAGCGTGACCCCCACACCCTGCTCTGCCATCCCTCCCACCCTAGGGTGCCAGCTCCCACCTGCAGCGCCCTGCGGTCCAGCTCGCCGGCGGCCAGGGCACCCTGGAGCTGCAGCAGCCGCTCGTGGAGCAGGTTGCCATCAGCCAAAGGGTTGGTAGCCACCGGGGCGGGGGTGGTGCTCGGTGGGGCATCCTCCTTCCAGCCCCCCTCTGCCAACGCCGTGCTCAACCGCTCCATCGCCTGCTGCAAGGCGCCGGCGCGCTGCTCGCTCTCTGCCAGCTGCACCCCGGAACAACCCCAAAAATTCGAGGTAATTGGTTAAAAAAATTTTAAAAAATTAAAAAAAAATATCAAACGATCACAGAATCACAGAACGACCCCCAAAAATTCGAGGTAATCGGTTAAAAAAATAAAAAAAATTTTAAAAAAAATCAAATGATCACAGAATCTTCTAGGTTGGAAGGGACCTTAAAGATCATCTTGTCCAACTGTCAACCTAACTGACAAAAACAGGCACCCACACAACAAACAAGGAGCATCATCACTAACCCATACCTCCCAGCACTACATCAACCCCTCTTTTGAACACCTCCAGGGATGGGGCCTCAACCACCTCCCTGGGCAGCCCATTCCAGTGTCTGATAACCCTTTCAGTGAAAAAATTTTTCCCAATATCCAGCCTGAACCTCCCCTGGTGTAACTTGAGGCCATTTCCTTCTCTGGACCCGCTCCAGCCCCTCAATGTCTTTTTTATGGTAGGGGGCCCAAAACTGGACACAGTACTCGAGGTGAGGCCTCACCAGTGCCCAGTACAGGGGGACCATCACCTCTCAGGCCCTACTCCCCACGCTGTTCCTGATCCAGGCCAGGATGCTGGTGGCTTTCTTGGCCACCTGGGGATTTAAGAGGAATTGGGGCCGTTACCTGTTTCTGGAGCTGCTCAGCCCGTTCCTGCATGGCTTGGGCCTCCGCTTGCCGCTCGCCCAGGGCCAGCCGTGCCCGTTGCAGCTCACCCTCCAGCACCCGTTGCTGCAGCTCCAAGCGGGTGCTGCGGCTCTCGGCCACCTCCAGCCGCTGCTTGGCATCCTCCAGCTCGGCTTTGCCGGCCCGTACCGCGCTCATCCTCTCCTGCGAGGCACCAGGAGCCATCAGGGATGGGGAGAGAGGAAAGGATGCTCCCCCCTGTGAGGTATCCAGAGCCATCAGGGATGGGGAGAAAGGGAAGGATGCTCCCCCCTGTGAGGAACCTGGAGCCATCAGGGATGGGGAGAGAGGGAAGGATGCTCCCCCCTGTGAGGAACCTGGAGCCGTCAGGGATGGGGAGAGAGGGAAGGATGCTCCCCCCCTCCAGCCCCATACCCCCAACCCTGCCCCACGGCGATGCCCACCTGGGCGGCTCGGCGCTCTCCCTCGGCGTCGCGCAGGCTGCGTTCCAGCGCCGTCACCTTCTCCCGCAGCGCCCGACGCTCCCGCTCGCCCCGTCGCAGCGTCTCCTCCTGCAGCACCAGCGTGGCCTGGGCGCTGCTCAGCTCCCCGCCGCGACGCCCTGCCGCAGCCGGGGCAGACAAAGGGGGTTTTAACCAGTTTTACTGGGGTTTACGGGGGATGCACAGGAGCTTTACCCATTTTACTGAGGTTTACAGGGGATGCAAGGGGGCATTTATCAGTTTTACTGGGCTTCATGGGGCATCTACCAGTTTGACTGGGCTTTACGGTGGATCCATAGAGGATTTCACCAGTTTTACTGGAGTTTATGGGGGATGCACAGGAGATTTGCCCATTTTATTGACGTTTATGGGAGGTATAAGGGGGCATTTGCCAGTTTTAGTGGGCTTCATAGGGCATCTACCAGTTTTACTGGGCTTTATCCAGAGCCATCAGGGATGGGGAGAGAGGGAAGGATGCTCCCCCCTGTGAGGCACCTGGAGCCATCAGGGATGGGGAGAGAGGGAAGGATGCTCCCCCCTGTGAGGCACCCGGAGCTGTCAGGGATGGGGAGAGAGGGAAGGATGCTCCCCCCCTCCAGCCCCATACCCCCAACCCTGCCCCACGGCGATGCCCACCTGGGCGGCTCGGCGCTCTCCCTCGGCGTCGCGCAGGCTGCGTTCCAGCGCCGTCACCTTCTCCCGCAGCGCCCGACGCTCCCGCTCGCCCCGTCGCAGCGTCTCCTCCTGCAGCACCAGCGTGGCCTGGGCGCTGCTCAGCTCCCCGCCGCGACGCCCTGCCGCAGCCGGGGCAGACAAAGGGGGTTTTAACCAGTTTTACTGGGGTTTACGGGGGATGCACAGGAGCTTTACCCATTTTACTGAGGTTTACAGGGGATGCAAGGGGGCATTTATCAGTTTTACTGGGCTTCATGGGGCATCTACCAGTTTGACTGGGCTTTACGGTGGATCCATAGAGGATTTCACCAGTTTTACTGGAGTTTATGGGGGATGCACAGGAGATTTGCCCATTTTATTGACGTTTATGGGAGGTATAAGGGGGCATTTGCCAGTTTTAGTGGGCTTCATAGGGCATCTACCAGTTTTACTGGGCTTTATGGTAGATCCATAGAGGATTTTACCAGTTTTACTGGGGTTTACGGGCCAAGTTTTGCTGGGGTTTATGGGGGATGCACAGGGGCTTTACCCATTTTATTGAGGTTTAGAGGGGATGCAGAGAGGCATTTGCCAGTTTTCATGGGCTTCATGGGGCATCTACCAGTTTTACTGGGCTTTACGGTGGATCCATAGAGGATTTTACCAGTTTTACTGGAGCTTATGGTGGATCCATAGAGGATTTTACCAGTTTTACTGGGGTTTACGGGGGATGCACAGGGGCTTTACCCATTTTATTGAAGTTTAGAGGGGATACAAGGGGGCATTTACCAGTTTTAATTGGGCTTCATGGGGCATCTACCAGTCTTACTGGGCTTTATGGGGGATGCATGGGGAGTATTACCAGTTTTACTGGAGTTTATGTGGGATGCACAGGAGCTTTACCCATTTTATAGAGGTTTAGAGGGGATACACGGGGCATTTGCCAGTTTTAATGGGCTTCATGGGGCATCTACCAGTTCTACTGGGCTTTACGGTGGATCCATAGAGGATTTCACCAGTTTTACTGGAGTTTATGGGGGATGCACAGGGGCTTTACCCATTTTATTGAAGTTTACGGGGGATGCAGGGGGCATTTACCAGTTTTACTGGGGTTTAGAGGGGATCCATAGATGATTTCACCGGTTTTACTGGGGTTTATGTGATATCTACCAGTTTTACTGGGCTTTATGGGGGATGCAGGGGGGCATTTACCCATTTTATCGAGGTTTATGGGAGGTATAAGGGGGCATTTGCCAGTTTTACTGGGCTTAATGGGGTCTGCAGGGGGGGTTACCAGTTGTATTGGGTTTTAGGGGGGATTCATGGGTCTTTTACCAGTTTTACTGCAGCTTACAAGTGATGGATGGTGGGGTTTACTGGTTATAATGGGGTTTAGAGGGGATACAGGGGGGAATTTACCAGTTTTACTGGGATTTACAGGGAATGCACAGGGCATTTACCAGTTTTACTGGGATTTACAGGGGATGCATGGGGAGTTTAACCAGTTTTACTGGGCTTAACGGGGTCTGCATGGGTGTTTACCAGTTTTACTGGGGCTTATGAGCGATGCATGGCGGGGTTTACCAGCTTTACTGGGGTTTACTGGGCATGCGTGGGGTTTTACTGGGATTCACTGGGATTGCTCAGGAGGTTTTACCAGTTTCACCAGGATTTTGGGGGTTGTGGAGGGGGAAACCCCACCAAGAACCCACATTCCCAGGCAGCAGCATCACCCGCCCCGTGCCTCAGTTTCCCCAAAAGCTCAGCGGGACAAATCAACCCCAAACCCAAATTTGGGGGGATGCACCCCCCCCCCCCCCACAAAACAAAAAA
>NW_015092549.1:4134-4455 GCF_001431845.1 Calidris pugnax
CCTCCTCCATCACCTTCCTCATTCTCAGCCACCAGCCTCTGGAGCTGCTGTGCCCGGGCGCTGGCGTTGTCCCTCTCCTCCTCCGCCTCCGCCAGCCGCCGGCTCAGGCCGCCCACCTGCACCCGCAGCTCCTCCTGGGGGGAGAAAATGGGGTGAAAAAGGGGGTTTTTTGGGAGGGGGGACACGATGGGGAAGGGGAAAAGGGGAAGGGGAAAAGGAGAAGGGGAAAAGGAGAAGGGGAAAAGGAGAAGGGGAAAAGGAGAAGGGGAAAAGGAGAAGGGGAAAAGGAGAAGGGGAAAAGGAGAAGGGGAACAGGAGAAG
>NW_015092549.1:4572-14306 GCF_001431845.1 Calidris pugnax
AGGGAAGGAGGGAAGGAGGGAAGGAGGGAAGGAGGGAAGGAGGGAAGGAGGGAAGGAGGGAAGGAGGGAAGGAGGGAAGGAGGGAAGGAGGGAAGGAGGGAAGGAGGGAAGGAGGGAAGGAGGGAAGGAGGGAAGGAGGGAAGGAGGGAAGGAGGGAAGGAGGGAAGGAGGGAAGGAGGGAAGGAGGGAAGGAGGGAAGGAGGGAAGGAGGGAAGGAGGGAAGGAGGGAAGGAGGGAAGGAGGGAAGGGAAGGGGAACGTACCCTCTCCCGCTGCGCGTCCTGCAGCTCACGCAGGAAATCCCGCAGCGCTGCCTGCACCGCCTCCGGCTCCGCGCCCCCATCCGAGTCCGGGGTTGAACCGGGGCTCCCCGACCCCTCCGGGCCCCCACCTGGTGCCGGGGGACAAACTGGGTGACATGGGGACATTGGAGGGGGGGGTGGTGCGCAGCAGCCAAGGGAGGATGGCAAGGGGGGTGAGTCTCAATGGGATGCAGCCAGGGGATTTGGGGGACCCCCTAAAGGTGTAAGAGATGGGATAATGGGGTACGGGGGACTCCCAGGGATGAAGAGGTAAGGTGTCAGGGACCCCAGGGATGGAGGGGATGGAGAAATGAGGGGTGATAAAGGACCTCCAGGGATGTAAGGGATGGAGAAATGGGGTGAGGAGGGACCTCCAGGGATGCAGGGGATGGAGAAATGGGGTGATGAGGGACCTCCAGGGATGCAGGGGATGGAGAAATGGGGTGATAAAGGACTTCCAGGGATGCAGGGGATGGAGAAATGGGGTGATTAGGGACCTCCAGGGACGCAGGGGATGGAGAAATAAGGTGATGAGGGACCTCCTGGGACACAGGGGATGGAGAAATGGGGTGAAGAGGGACCTCCAGGGATGCAGGGGATGGAGAAATGGGGTGATGAGGGACCTCCTGGGACACAGGGGATGGAGAAATGGGGTGAAGAGGGACCTCCAGGGATGCAGGGGATGGAGAAATGGGGTGATGAGGGACCTCCAGGGATGCAGGGGATGGAGAAATGGGGCGAGGAGGGGCCTCCAGGGACACAGGGGATGGAGAAATGGGGTGAGGAGGGACCTCCAGGGATGCAAGGGATGGAGCAATAGGTTGACGGGAGACCCCCAGGAAAGCAGGGGATGGGGTAACAGGATGATGGCGGACCACCAGGGATAGAGCAATAGGGTATGGGGGACCCCGGGGATGGAGCACTGAGGTACGGGGGGGACCCCAGTGATGTAGGGGACACAGCAACAGGGTGACAATGGGGTGCAAGGGATGGAGCCCAGGAGGATGGAGATGCAGGAGATGGGGCAACGGGGCATGGGGGACCCCAGGGATGCAGGGTATGAAGCAACTGGGTGGTGGGGGATCCCCAGGGATGTAAGAGATGGAGCAATGGGTTACAGGGGCCCCCCAGGGATGCAAGTGATGGAGCAACAGGGTGCTAGGGATGGAGGGGATGGAGTAATGGGGCATGGGGGACCCCAAGGTTGCAGGGGATGGGGCAACGGGGTGATGAGGGACCCCCAGGAATGCAGGGGATGGAATAATGGGTTGATGGGGACCACCAGGGATAGAGCAATAGGGTATGGGGGACCCCAGGGATGGAGCAATGGGGTACAGGAGACCCCAGGGATGGAGCACTGAGGTATGGGGGGATCCCAGTGATGTAGGGGACACAGCCACAGGGTGACAACGGGGTGCAAGGGATGGAGCCCAGGGGGATGGAGATGCAGGGGATGGGGCAACGGGGCACGGGGGACCCCAGGGACACAGGGTATGAAGCAACTGGGTGGTGGGGGATCCCCAGGGATGTAAGAGATGGAGCAACGGGGTACGGGGGCCCCCTAGGGATGCAAGTGATGGAGCAACAGGGTGCTAGGGATGGAGGGGATGGAGTAATGGGGCATGGGGGACCCCAAGGTTGCAGAGGATGGGGCAATGGGGTGATGAGGGACCCCCAGGAATGTAGGTGATGGGGTAATGGGGTGATGGGAGACCCCAGGAAAAGGGAAGAAGGGAAGGGGAAAAGGGAAGGGGAGAAGGGAAGGAGGGAAGGAGGGAAGGAGGGAAGGAGGGAAGGAGGGAAGGAGGGAAGGAGGGAAGGAGGGAAGGAGGGAAGGAGGGAAGGGAAGGGGAACGTACCCTCTCCCGCTGCGCGTCCTGCAGCTCACGCAGGAAATCCCGCAGCGCTGCCTGCACCGCCTCCGGCTCCGCGCCCCCATCCGAGTCCGGGGTTGAACCGGGGCTCCCCGACCCCTCCGGGCCCCCACCTGGTGCCGGGGGACAAACTGGGTGACATGGGGACATTGGAGGGGGGGGTGGTGCGCAGCAGCCAAGGGAGGATGGCAAGGGGGGTGAGTCTCAATGGGATGCAGCCAGGGGATTTGGGGGACCCCCTAAAGGTGTAAGAGATGGGATAATGGGGTACGGGGGACCCCCAGGGATGGAGAGGTAAGGTGTCAGGGACCCCAGGGATGGAGGGGATGGAGAAATGAGGGGTGATAAAGGACCTCCAGGGATGTAAGGGATGGAGAAATGGGGTGAGGAGGGACCTCCAGGGATGCAGGGGATGGAGAAATGGGGTGATGAGGGACCTCCAGGGATGCAGGGGATGGAGAAATGGGGTGATAAAGGACTTCCAGGGATGCAGGGGATGGAGAAATGGGGTGATTAGGGACCTCCAGGGACGCAGGGGATGGAGAAATAAGGTGATGAGGGACCTCCTGGGACACAGGGGATGGAGAAATGGGGTGAAGAGGGACCTCCAGGGATGCAGGGGATGGAGAAATGGGGTGATGAGGGACCTCCTGGGACACAGGGGATGGAGAAATGGGGTGAAGAGGGACCTCCAGGGATGCAGGGGATGGAGAAATGGGGTGATGAGGGACCTCCTGGGACACAGGGGATGGAGAAATGGGGTGAAGAGGGACCTCCAGGGATGCAGGGGATGGAGAAATGGGGTGATGAGGGACCTCCAGGGATGCAGGGGATGGAGAAATGGGGTGAGGAGGGACCTCCAGGGATGCAGGGGATGGAGAAATGGGGTGATGAGGGACCTCCAGGGATGCAGGGGATGGAGAAATGGGGTGATGAGGGACCTCCAGGGATGCAGGGGATGGAGAAATGGGGTGATGAGGGACCTCCAGGGATACAGGGGATGGAGAAATGGGGTGAAGAGGGACCTCCAGGGATGCAGGGGATGGAGAAATGGGGTGATGAGGGACCTCCAGGGATGCAGGGGATGGAGAAATGGGGTGATAAAGGACCTCCAGGGATGCAGGGGATGGAGAAATGGGGTGATTAGGGACCTCCAGGGACGCAGGGGATGGAGAAATAAGGTGATGAGGGACCTCCTGGGACACAGGGGATGGAGAAATGGGGTGAAGAGGGACCTCCAGGGATGCAGGGGATGGAGAAATGGGGTGATGAGGGACCTCCTGGGACACAGGGGATGGAGAAATGGGGTGAAGAGGGACCTCCAGGGATGCAGGGGATGGAGAAATGGGGTGATGAGGGACCTCCAGGGATGCAGGGGATGGAGAAATGGGGTGATGAGGGACCTCCAGGGATGCAGGGGATGGAGAAATGGGGTGATGAGGGACCTCCAGGGATGCAGGGGATGGAGAAATGGGGTGATGAGGGACCTCCAGGGATGCAGGGGATGGAGAAATGGGGTGATGAGGGACCTCCAGGGATGCAGGGGATGGAGAAATGGGGTGATGAGGGACCTCCAGGGATGCAGGGGATGGAGAAATGGGGTGATAAAGGACTTCCAGGGATGCAGGGGATGGAGAAATGGGGTGATTAGGGACCTCCAGGGACGCAGGGGATGGAGAAATAAGGTGATGAGGGACCTCCTGGGACACAGGGGATGGAGAAATGGGGTGAAGAGGGACCTCCAGGGATGCAGGGGATGGAGAAATGGGGTGATGAGGGACCTCCTGGGACACAGGGGATGGAGAAATGGGGTGAAGAGGGACCTCCAGGGATGCAGGGGATGGAGAAATGGGGTGATGAGGGACCTCCAGGGATGCAGGGGATGGAGAAATGGGGCGAGGAGGGGCCTCCAGGGACACAGGGGATGGAGAAATGGGGTGAGGAGGGACCTCCAGGGATGCAAGGGATGGAGCAATAGGTTGACGGGAGACCCCCAGGAAAGCAGGGGATGGGGTAACAGGATGATGGCGGACCACCAGGGATAGAGCAATAGGGTATGGGGGACCCCGGGGATGGAGCACTGAGGTACGGGGGGGACCCCAGTGATGTAGGGGACACAGCAACAGGGTGACAATGGGGTGCAAGGGATGGAGCCCAGGAGGATGGAGATGCAGGAGATGGGGCAACGGGGCATGGGGGACCCCAGGGATGCAGGGTATGAAGCAACTGGGTGGTGGGGGATCCCCAGGGATGTAAGAGATGGAGCAATGGGTTACAGGGGCCCCCCAGGGATGCAAGTGATGGAGCAACAGGGTGCTAGGGATGGAGGGGATGGAGTAATGGGGCATGGGGGACCCCAAGGTTGCAGGGGATGGGGCAACGGGGTGATGAGGGACCCCCAGGAATGCAGGGGATGGAATAATGGGTTGATGGGGACCACCAGGGATAGAGCAATAGGGTATGGGGGACCCCAGGGATGGAGCAATGGGGTACAGGAGACCCCAGGGATGGAGCACTGAGGTATGGGGGGATCCCAGTGATGTAGGGGACACAGCCACAGGGTGACAACGGGGTGCAAGGGATGGAGCCCAGGGGGATGGAGATGCAGGGGATGGGGCAACGGGGCACGGGGGACCCCAGGGACACAGGGTATGAAGCAACTGGGTGGTGGGGGATCCCCAGGGATGTAAGAGATGGAGCAACGGGGTACGGGGGCCCCCTAGGGATGCAAGTGATGGAGCAACAGGGTGCTAGGGATGGAGGGGATGGAGTAATGGGGCATGGGGGACCCCAAGGTTGCAGAGGATGGGGCAATGGGGTGATGAGGGACCCCCAGGAATGTAGGTGATGGGGTAATGGGGTGATGGGAGACCCCAGGGATGCAGGGGATGGGGTAATGGGGTGATGAGGGACCACTGATAGGGTATGGGGGACCCCCAGGGATACAAGAGATGGAGCAATGGGGTATGGGGGACCCCCAGGGATGTATGAGGTGCAGCAGTGGGGTACAGGGGACCCCCAGGGATGCAGCGGATGGGGTAATGGGTTGATGGGAGACCCCAGGGATGTAGGGGTTGGGGTAATGGGGTGATGGGAGACCCCCAGGGATGCAGGGGATGGGGTAATGGGGTGATGACGGACCACCAATAGGGTATGGAGGACACCCAGGGATACAAGAGATGGAGCAATGGGGTATGGGGGACCCCCAGGGATGTATGAGGTGCAGCAGTGGGGTACAGGGGACCCCAGGGATGCAGGGGATGGAGTAATGGGGTGATGGGAGACCCCCAGGGATGTAGGGGTTGGGGTAATGGGGTGATGGGAGACCCCCAGGGATGCAGGGGATGGGGTAATGGGGTGATGACGGACCACCAATAGGGTATGGAGGACACCCAGGGATACAAGAGATGGAGCAATGGGGTATGGGGGACCCCCAGGGAGGGGATGCAGGGGATGGAGAAATGGGGTGAAGAGGGACCTCCAGGGATGCAGGGGATGGAGAAATGGGGTGAAGAGGGACCTCCAGGGATGCAGGGGATGGAGAAATGGGGTGATGAGGGACCTCCAGGGATGCAGGGGATGGGAGACCCTCAGGAAAGCAGGGGATGGGGTAACAGGATGATGGGGGACCACCAGGGAGAGAGCAATAGGGTATGGGGGATCTCAGGGATGGAGTAATGGGGTACAGGAGACCCCAGGGATGGGGCACTGAGATACAGGGGGGACCCCAGTGATGCAGGGGACACAGCAACAGGGTGACAACAGGGTGCAAGGGATGGAGCAGAGGGGGATGGAGATGCAGGAGATGGGGCAATGGGGCATGGGGGACCCCAGGGACGCAGGGCATGGAGCAACTGGGTGGTGGGGGACCCCCAGGGATGTAAGAGATGGAGCAACAGGGTACAGGGGACCCCCAGGGATGCAAGTGATGGAGGGACGGGGTGCTAGGGATGGAGGGGATGGAGGAATGGGCCACGGGGGACCCCAAGGTTGCAGAGGATGGGGCAATACGGTGATGAGGGACCCCCAGGAATACAGGAGATGGAGCAATGGGGTGACAGGGAACCCTCAGGGATGGAGCAATGGGGTGATGGAGGATCGTCAGTGATGCAGAGGATGGAGTGATGGGGTGATGGGAGACCCCCAGGGATGCAGGGGATGGGGTAATGGAGTGATGGGAGACCCCCAGGGACGGAGCAATGGGGTGATGGGGGATACCCAGGCAAGCAGGGGATGGGGTAATGGCGTGATGGGAGACCCCCAGGGATGCAGGGGATGGGGTAATGGGGTGATGAGGGACCACCAATAGGGTATGGGGGACCCCCAGGGATACAAGAGATGGAGCAATGGGGTATAGGGGATCCCCAGGGATATAAGAGATGGAGCAATGGGGTATGGGGGACCCCCAGGGATGTATGAGGTGCAGCAGTGGGGTACAGGGGACCCCCAGGGATGCAGGGGATGGGGTAATGGGGTGATAGGAGACCCCCAGGGATCCAGGGGATGGGGTAATGGGTTGATGGGAGACCCCAGGGATGTAGGGGATGGGGTAATGGGGTGATGGGAGACCCCCAGGGATGTAGGGGTTGGGGTAATGGGGTGATGGGAGACCCCAGGGATGCAGGGGATGGGATAATGGGGTGATGAGGGACCACCAACAGGGTATGGGGGACCCCCAGGGATACTAGAGATGAAGCAATGGGGTATGGGGGATCCCCAGGGTGTACGAGGTGCAGCAGTGGGGTACAGGGGACCCCAGGGATGCAGGGGATGGAGTAATGGGGTGATGGGAGACCCCCAGGGATGCAGGGGATGGGGTAATGGGGTGATGGGAGACCCCCAGGGATGCAGGGGATGGGGTAATGGGGTGATGACGGACCACCAATAGGGTATGGAGGACACCCAGGGATACAAGAGATGGAGCAATGGGGTATGGGGGACCCCCAGGGATGTATGAGGTGCAGCAGTGGGGTACAGGGGACCCCAGGGATGCAGGGGATGGAGTAATGGGGTAGGGATCCAGGGGATGGGGTAATGGGTTGATGGGAGACCCCAGGGATGTAGGGGATGGGGTAATGGGGTGATGGGAGACCCCCAGGGATGTAGGGGTTGGGGTAATGGGGTGATGGGAGACCCCAGGGATGCAGGGGATGGGATAATGGGGTGATGAGGGACCACCAACAGGGTATGGGGGACCCCCAGGGATACTAGAGATGAAGCAATGGGGTATGGGGGATCCCCAGGGTGTACGAGGTGCAGCAGTGGGGTACAGGGGACCCCAGGGATGCAGGGGATGGAGTAATGGGGTGATGGGAGACCCCCAGGGATGCAGGGGATGGGGTAATGGGGTGATGGGAGACCCCCAGGGATGAAGGGGTTGGGGTAATGGGGTGATGGGAGACCCCAGGGATGCAGGGGATGGGATAATGGGGTGATGAGGGACCACCAACAGGGTATGGGGGACCCCCAGGGATACTAGAGATGAAGCAATGGGGTATGGGGGATCCCCAGGGTGTACGAGGTGCAGCAGTGGGGTACAGGGGACCCCAGGGATGCAGGGGATGGAGTAATGGGGTGATGGGAGACCCCCAGGGATGCAGGGGATGGGGTAATGGGGTGATGGGAGACCCCCAGGGATGAGGGGATGGGGTAATGGGGTGATGAGGGACCACCAATAGGGTATGGGGGATCCCAAGGGATGTACGAGGTGCAGCAACGGGGTATCCAGGGATGCAGGGGACAGAGCACTGAGGTGATGGGGATGCAAGGGCTGGAGCAACAGGGTATGGGGCCGCCCCAAAGGGATGCAGGGAGAGGATCATAGAATCATAGATTCATTGAGGTTGGAAGAGACCCTTGGGATCATCGAGTCCAACCATCTCCCCTACTCTACAAAGTCCTCCCCTACACCATGTCCCTCAGCACTGCATCTAAACGGCCCTTAAACACAGCCAGGGATGGTGCCTCCACCCCCTCCCTGGGCAGCCTGTTCCAACGCCCGACCACTCTTTCTGTGAAAAATTCCTTCCTAATGTTCAGTCTAAACCTACCCTGTGGTCCCAAATTAGCACATTCCCACCATGTTAGCAATCTCCTCTTTCCTGACTGCCTATACTGATGCTGTTCCTTTCCCCAGTGGTGAATTACACTCTGGACTGATCCCCAGGGATGCAAGGGATGGAGTTATAGGGTCCCTTCACTAGTTTCGTTGCCCTCCTCTGCACTCGCTCCAGCACCTCCAGATCTCTCTTGGATTGAGGTGCCCAAAACCGGACACAACACTCGAGGTGTGGCCTCCCCAGTGCTGAGTACAGGGGCACAACCACCTCCCTACTTCTGCTGGTCACACTATTTTTGATACAAGCCAGGATGCCCTTGGCTTTCTTGCCCCCCTGGGCACACGGCCGGCTCATATTCAGCCGGGTGATAGGATGCAAGAGATGGGGCAGTGGGATACGGGGGACCCCCAGGGGTGTGGGGAACGGAGAAGTGCAGCAGGAAGCAAGGGAGGGGGCACTGAGGGGGTCCTCGTGGACTCTCACCCTTGCCGGGGGAGCCGGTCCGTACGCGGCCGATGCCCATGGTGCGGCGCAGGGCGGACTGGATGCCCCCCAGGCGGGTCTGGGCAGCCCGGCGCAGGGCTTCCCCGCGGGCCAGCTCGGCTTCCAGGCCCTGTGCCCGGCCCTCGGCCGCGCTCAGCCGCAGGCTCAGCTCCGCCGCCTCGCCCCGCGCCGCCTCCACCTTCAGCTGCAGGTTACGGGCATCGGCCAGAAGCTTCTTCTCCTGCCCCCGAGCCTCCTCCAAGCTGCGGGCCAGGGCCTGCTCCCGCTGCCGGAATTCGCCCTCCGCCTCCGACAGCCGCCGCTGCAGGTGCTGGAGCTGGGGTGGGGTGGAGTGATGGGAGAGCAACAGGGTGATGGAGGAGCAATAGGGATGGAGGACCCCCAGGGATGGAGCAGTGGGATACTGGAGACCAACCCCCAGGAATGTGAGGGATGGAGCAATAGGGTGAGACCCCCAGGGACGAAGCAAAGAAGTGTGGAGGACCCCTAGGGATTCAGAGGAGGGAGCAATGGGGTGATGGGGGAGCAATAGGGTGATGGGATACCCCCAGGGATGGAGCAGTGGGATACTGGAGACCGACCCCCAAGGATGTAAGGGATGGAGTAATAGGGTGAGACCCCCAGGGACGGAGCAAAGGGGTGTGGAGGACCCCTAGAGATTCAGAGAAGGGAGCAATGGAGTGATGGGAGAGCAACAGGGTGATGGAGGAGCAATAGGGATGGAGGACCCCCAGGGATGGAGCAGTGGGATACTGGAGACCAACCCCCAGGAATGTGAGGGATGGAGCAATAGGGTGAGACCCCCAGGGACGAAGCAAAGAAGTGTGGAGGACCCCTAGGGATTCAGAGGAGGGAGCAATGGGGTGATGGGGGAGCAATAGGGTGATGGGATACCCCCAGGGATGGAGCAGTGGGATACTGGAGACCGACCCCCAAGGATGTAAGGGATGGAGCAATAGGGTGAGATCCCCAGGGACGGAGCAAAGGGGTGTGGAG
>NW_015092550.1:0-1314 GCF_001431845.1 Calidris pugnax
GTCACCAGGGACACCATGGGCCTGGTGTTTGGTGCCAGCAAAGGATGGACGTGCCAATGAGGTCTAATAAGCACTAAAGAGGGCTCTGCAACGTCAGGATAAGCAGTGGGGACAGAGCAGGACTGAGGAAGGGAGACGGGACAGTAATTCATGTCACCTTCAATGAGAAGCTGTGGACTGGATGCAGTGACAACCCTGAACGCTCCCTGAGACAGAGGGAATATCCTGTGATTGTCCACAGACCCCTGGGAAGGATTTGCTTCCCAGCCTGACCAGCACAACCAGTGTGGCCTCACCCTGCAGCCCAAGGGCTCTGCAAGCCCCTCGCTCTGCAGAGCAGCACCACCAGCTTGAGGCCTTGCAGGGAGCACAGGGAGGAAACCAAGGATGTCTGGCCAGGAAAACACTGACTGCTCAGCTGGGGAAAGAACGGGACACCGTGTGTGTGGCAGAAATGAGATAGGAGAAGAAGAATCCGTTTTTCCTGTAAATTGGGACACTGGGGGAGGCTGCCAAAGCACGGAAGGCAAGCAGGAAGAGATCACTGAGGGCTGTCAGGGGTGCATCTCCCCACCCCTGAATGGACTTCCCCTCTCCCGTTCCTATGCAGCAGGGCCATGGGACCACATTTGGGGCAGCAGGTCTGGGCCAGTGACAGGACAGGGCACTGGCCATGGCCTTAAAGCAGCCGTTAGGAGCTGAAAGCAAGGAGTGGCTACAGACAAGCCCAGGCTGCCTCCAATCTTGATGTCACCAAGTAGCTCCCTTGCATTGCTGACCAACAGGACACGTGTCTCATCCCCTCTGGTAGGTCTGCCTATTACCCGCCTGAAGAAGTTATCCTCGAGCATTCCAGGAGTCTCCTGGGTTGCCTACAGCTCACCGTGCTACTTCTCCAGCAGATGTTGGGGTGGTTGAAGTCCCCCAGCAGGACAAGAGCCTGCGGGCACGGTGCCTCCCATAGCTGGAGTAAGAAGGTTTCATCAGAGGAAGGCTTCCTCACCTACTTCCTCTTCCTGATCAGGAGGTTCAGAGCAGATGTCCACCCACCACAGTGTTGTCCATGTTTTTCTGCCCTCTCATTGTGACCCCTCAGCTCTCAGGCGACTCATTATCTGCCCCCTGGCAGAGCTCCACACACTCCTGATGATGTCTTCCATGAAAGACAACTTCCCTTCCGGGTCAAGACCTATGGCATTCTCTTGATTTCAGACCCCCAGGACCCTAGAGTTTCCCTAGGAAGTGCTCTGGGCTGCTGTCCTGGGTTGAGGTACAAAAGAACCGCTTTTCAATTCAGTAATTTTACTCCTTATC
>NW_015092551.1:0-995 GCF_001431845.1 Calidris pugnax
GCAGGGGAGGTGCCCCATAGATGGGGGGCAGAGGTCTCCGCCCCATAGAGCTGGCCTCGGACCCATAGAGCCGGCTTCAGACCCATAGATCTGCCCTCAGCCCCACTCCCAGCCCCACAGATCAAGCAGAACCTGCTCCAACCCCACCTCCTGCCCCATAGATCTGGGAGGGAACCACCCCCAGCCCCATAGATCCTCCCCCAATCCCACCTCCTGCCCCATAGATCTTTGAGGAAGACCCCTCTGCCCCATAGATCCGCCCTCAGCCCCATAGATCCTCCCCCGGCCCCACTTCCAGCCCCACAGATCAAGGAGAACCTGCTCCAATCCCACCTCCTGCCCCATAGATCCATCCTCAGACCCATAGATCCGGCCTCAGCCCCATAGATCTGCCCTCAGCCCCATAGATCTGGCCTCAGTCCCATAGATCCTCCCCCAGCCCCACTTCCAGCCCTATAGATCAAGAAGAACCTGCCCCAATCCCACCTCCTGCCCCATAGATCTGAGGGCAGAGCCCTCAGCCCCATAGATCTGCCCTCAGCCCCATAGATCTGCCCTCAGCCCCACAAATCTGTCCTCAGACCCATAGATCTGCCCTCAGTGCCATAGATTCACCCTCAGACCCATAGAAGCCACCCTCGGCCCCATAGAGCTACTCTCAGCCCCATAGATCTGCGCTTGGCCCCATAGAGTCACCCTCGGCCCCATAGATCTGGCCTCAGCCCCATAGATCTGGCCTCAGCCCCACAAATCCGCCCCCAGCCCCACATCCTGCCCCATAGATCTGGGGGGCAGAGCTCTCAGCCCCATAGATCCGGCCTCAGACCCATAGATCTGCCCTCGGCCCCATAGAGTCACCCTCGGCCCCATAGATCTGGCCTCAGCCCCATAGATCCTCCCCAGCCCCACTTCCAGCCCCACAGATCAAGCAGAACCTGCCCCAACCCCACCTCCTGCCCCATAGATCCGTGGGGCCAGCCCCCCCAGCCCCATAG
>NW_015092551.1:3997-6738 GCF_001431845.1 Calidris pugnax
ACCCCCAAGTTGCCCCCCCCCAGGTGTCGAAGGCGGCGGCGGAGCTGCTGTCGTACTGCGAGGCCCACGCCTGCCAGGACCCCCTCATCACCCCCGTCCCCACCTCCGAGAACCCCTTCCGAGAGAAGAAGTTCTTCTGCGCCCTCCTCTGACCCCCAACTTAGGGGGCAGACCCACACTTATGGGGCTGAGCCACAATTTGGGGGTTGGGGATACACTTAGGGGGTTGTATGACACTTTTTGGGGGCTGGAAAGGAGCTGGGGGCAGCCACAAGTCTTGGGGAGAAGCATAAAGCTCACAACTTATGGGGCAGACCCCCAACTTATGGGGCAGACCCACACTTATGGGGCTGAGCCACAACTTGGGGGGTGGGGACACGTTTAGGGGGCTGTGTGACACTTTTTGGGGGCTGGAAAGGAGCTGGGGGCAGCCACAAATATTGGGGGGAAACATAAAGCTCGGGGGCTGAGCCACAACTTATGGGGGAACCCCCAACTTATGGGGCAGACCCACACTTATGGGGCTGAGCCACAACTTGGGGGGTGGGGACACATTTAGGGGGCTGTGTGACACTTTTTGGGGGCTGGAAAGGAGCTGGGGGCAGCCACAAATATTGGGGGGAAACATAAAGCTCGGTGTCTGACCCATAACTTATGGGGCAGACCCCCAACTTATGGGGCAGACCCCCAACTTATGGGGCAGACCCCCAACTTATGGGGCAGACCCCCAACTTATGGGGCAGACCCCCAACTTATGGGGCAGACCCCCAACTTATGGGGCAGACCCCCAACTTATGGGGCAGACCCCCAACTTATGGGGCAGACCCCCAACTTATGGGGCAGACCCCCAACTTATGGGGCAGACCCCCAACTTATGGGGCAGACCCCCAACTTATGGGGCAGACCCCCAACTTATGGGGCAGACCCCCAACTTATGGGGCAGACCCCCAACTTATGGGGCAGACCCCCAACTTATGGGGCAGACCCCCAACTTATGGGGCAGACCCCCAACTTATGGGGCAGACCCCCAACTTATGGGGCAGACCCCCAACTTATGGGGCAGACCCCCAACTTATGGGGCAGACCCCCAACTTATGGGGCAGACCCCCAACTTATGGGGCAGACCCCCAACTTATGGGGCAGACCCCCAACTTATGGGGCAGACCCCCAACTTATGGGGCAGACCCCCAACTTATGGGGCAGACCCCCAACTTATGGGGCAGACCCCCAACTTATGGGGCAGACCCCCAACTTATGGGGCAGACCCCCAACTTATGGGGCAGACCCCCAACTTATGGGGCAGACCCCCAACTTATGGGGCAGACCCCCAACTTATGGGGCAGACCCCCAACTTATGGGGCAGACCCCCAACTTATGGGGCAGACCCCCAACTTATGGGGCAGACCCCCAACTTATGGGGCAGACCCCCAACTTATGGGGCAGACCCCCAACTTATGGGGCAGACCCCCAACTTATGGGGCAGACCCCCAACTTATGGGGCAGACCCCCAACTTATGGGGCAGACCCCCAACTTATGGGGCAGACCCCCAACTTATGGGGCAGACCCCCAACTTATGGGGCAGACCCCCAACTTATGGGGCAGACCCCCAACTTATGGGGCAGACCCCCAACTTATGGGGCAGACCCCCAACTTATGGGGCAGACCCCCAACTTATGGGGCAGACCCCCAACTTATGGGGCAGACCCCCAACTTATGGGGCAGACCCCCAACTTATGGGGCAGACCCCCAACTTATGGGGCAGACCCCCAACTTATGGGGCAGACCCCCAACTTATGGGGCAGACCCCCAACTTATGGGGCAGACCCCCAACTTATGGGGCAGACCCCCAACTTATGGGGCAGACCCCCAACTTATGGGGCAGACCCCCAACTTATGGGGCAGACCCCCAACTTATGGGGCAGACCCCCAACTTATGGGGCAGACCCCCAACTTATGGGGCAGACCCCCAACTTATGGGGCAGACCCCCAACTTATGGGGCAGACCCCCAACTTATGGGGCAGACCCCCAACTTATGGGGCAGACCCCCAACTTATGGGGCAGACCCCCAACTTATGGGGCAGACCCCCAACTTATGGGGCAGACCCCCAACTTATGGGGCAGACCCCCAACTTATGGGGCAGACCCCCAACTTATGGGGCAGACCCCCAACTTATGGGGCAGACCCCCAACTTATGGGGCAGACCCCCAACTTATGGGGCAGACCCCCAACTTATGGGGCAGACCCCCAACTTATGGGGCAGACCCCCAACTTATGGGGCAGACCCCCAACTTATGGGGCAGACCCCCAACTTATGGGGCAGACCCCCAACTTATGGGGCAGACCCCCAACTTATGGGGCAGACCCCCAACTTATGGGGCAGACCCCCAACTTATGGGGCAGACCCCCAACTTATGGGGCAGACCCACACTTATGGGGCTGAGCCACAACTTGGGGGGTGGGGACACGTTTAGGGGGCTGTGTGACACTTTTTGGGGGCTGGAAAGGAGCTGGGGGCAGCCACAAGTCTTGGGGAGAAGCATAAAGCTCACAACTTATGGGGCAGACCCCCAACTTATGGGGCAGACCCACACTTATGGGGCTGAGCCACAACTTGGGGGGTGGGGACACGTTTAGGGGGCTGTGTGACACTTTTTGGGGGCTGGAAAGGAGCTGGGGGCAGCCACAAATATTGGGGGGAAACATAAAGCTCGGGGGCTGAGCCACAACTTATGGGGGAA
>NW_015092551.1:8625-9799 GCF_001431845.1 Calidris pugnax
TTTTGGGGGAAATTTAAAGGAATCAAAGGGAAATCGCCGGAATTTGGCCCAAAAGCGGAAAAATGGGAAATAAAAAGGGAAAAGGGTTTGAAATTTCAAAAGGGAAAAAAAAGGGGGGGGGTTGGGGCTCAAAAATGGGGGGAAAAGGGAAAAAATGAGGTTAAAGGGAAAGGAAATGGAAATTAGGGGAAAAAATGAAGAAAAATTAAAATTGTGGAAAAAAATTGAACTCAGGAAAAAATTGAAATTAAGGAAAACAATGGGATTGAGGGAAAAAAAAGATCAAGATTTGAGGAAAACCTCCCAGAATTTAAGGGAAAAAACGAGATTGAGGAAAAAAATTGCGATTAAGGAAAAAGAAAGTTGAAATTAAAGAAGTAAAAAAATGGAGATTAAAGGGGAAAATGGGGGGAAAATTCCAGTTTAAACAAAATTAAAGGGTTTGAGAGGAAAAATCAGAGGAAAATTGAAATTAAGGAAAAGAAATCGAGATTAAGGGAAAATAAAAGGATTGAGGGAAAAACTGAGATTTAGAGAGAAAAAAATCAAGGAGAAGAAAATCCCAAATTTAAGATTAAGAAAGAAAAAAAAACAGATTAAGCAAAAAAAAGGATTGAAAAAAAAATTTGAAGTTTTCTTTGGGACTAGAGAAAATTAAAATTAAGGGAAGAAGTTCTAAATTAAGGGGAAAATTTGAGATTAAGGGAAAAATAATTGGGAAAAAATTAAAAATTAGAGGAAAATTTTAAAATGATGGTAGAAAATAATTTGGGATTAAGGGAAACAAAAGCCCCTCCTCCCCCAATTAACCCCCAGAATTAATTAGTGCCCCCCAGGGGGGGTCTGGGTAACGAAGGGCCCCTCCCCCACCCCGACCCCTGAATCAAGAATTCCCAGAATCACGAAATTTGCTGAAACCCCCCCAAAAAAACGAGACGAGGCCCCAAATCTGGAGCTTTTTGGATTTTTTTTTTTTGTTGTTTTTTTCAGGAAAAAAATTTAATAACATGGGGGGAGGGGAGGGGATTTTGAGTCATTTTCCGCCATTTCTGGGCAAATCCTTCCAAAAGTGCTCAAATTTGCCCGTTTTCACCCCAAATTCCGGCCCCTCCCCCCTTTCCCCCCAAAAAAACCATTTAAGAAACAACTTTTTTGGGGTCTTTTTTTTTTTTTT
>NW_015092551.1:10551-18100 GCF_001431845.1 Calidris pugnax
TGTAGGGGGAAATGGAAAAAATTTAAAAAGAATTAAATATGTAGTGAAAAATGGAAAAAAATTAGGGGGAAGCAGAAAAAATTTGGGGGAAACAAAAAATTTTAGGGACAACGAGAAAATTTTAGGGATGAGAAAGAATTGAGGAACAAATAAATATGTAGGGGGAAAGGGAAAAAATTTAGGGGAAAGGGAAAAAATTAATTTGGGAGAAAGGAAAAAAAATTAGGAGGAAAGGAAAAAAAACTTTAGAGGGAAAGGGAAAAAATTTAGGGACAAGAAAAGATTTAGAAAGAAATAAATATGTAGGGGGAAAGGGGAAAATAATTAGGGGGAAAGGGGAAAATAATTAGGGGGAAAGGGGAAAATAATTAGGGGGAAAGGGGAAAATAATTAGGGGGAAAGGGGAAAATAATTAGGGGGAAAGGGGAAAATAATTAGGGGGAAAGGGGAAAATAATTAGGGGGAAAGGGGAAAAATTTTAGGAACAAATAAATATGTAGGGGAAAAGGAAAGAATTAAGGGAGAAAGGGGAAATTTTAGGGACAAGAAAAAATTTAGAAAGAAATAAATATGTAGGGGGAAAGGCAAAAAATTCAGGGGGAAACAAAAAATTTAGAAAGAAATAAATATGTAGCAGGAAAGGGAAAAAATTTTATGGACAACAAGAAAATTTAGAAAGAAATAAATATGTGGGGAGAAAGGGAAAAAATTTAGGGGGAAAGGGAAAAAATTTAGGGGGAAAGGGAAAAAATTTAGAAAAGAAATAAATAGGGGGAAAGGGAAAAAATTCAGGGGGAAACAAAAAATTTAGAAAGAAATAAATATGTAGCAGGAAAGGGAAAAAATTTTATGGACAACAAGAAAATTTAGAAAGAAATAAATATGTGGGGAGAAAGGGAAAAAATTTAGGGGGAAAGGGAAAAAATTTAGGGGGAAAGGGAAAAAATTTAGAAAAGAAATAAATAGGGGGAAAGGGAAAAAATTCAGGGGGAAACAAAAAATTTAGAAAGAAATAAATATGTAGCAGGAAAGGGAAAAAATTTTATGGACAACAAGAAAATTTAGAAAGAAATAAATATGTGGGGAGAAAGGGAAAAAATTTAGGGGGAAAGGGAAAAAATTTAGGGGGAAAGGGAAAAAATTTAGAAAAGAAATAAATAGGGGGAAAGGGAAAAAATTCAGGGGGAAACAAAAAATTTAGAAAGAAATAAATATGTAGCAGGAAAGGGAAAAAATTTTATGGACAACAAGAAAATTTAGAAAGAAATAAATATGTGGGGAGAAAGGGAAAAAATTTAGGGGGAAAGGGAAAAAATTTAGGGGGAAAGGGAAAAAATTTAGAAAAGAAATAAATAGGGGGAAAGGGAAAAAATTCAGGGGGAAACAAAAAATTTAGAAAGAAATAAATATGTAGCAGGAAAGGGAAAAAATTTTATGGACAACAAGAAAATTTAGAAAGAAATAAATATGTGGGGAGAAAGGGAAAAAATTTAGGGGGAAAGGGAAAAAATTTAGGGGGAAAGGGAAAAAATTTAGAAAAGAAATAAATAGGGGGAAAGGGAAAAAATTCAGGGGGAAACAAAAAATTTAGAAAGAAATAAATATGTAGCAGGAAAGGGAAAAAATTTTATGGACAACAAGAAAATTTAGAAAGAAATAAATATGTGGGGAGAAAGGGAAAAAATTTAGGGGGAAAGGGAAAAAATTTAGGGGGAAAGGGAAAAAATTTAGAAAAGAAATAAATAGGGGGAAAGGGAAAAAATTCAGGGGGAAACAAAAAATTTAGAAAGAAATAAATATGTAGCAGGAAAGGGAAAAAATTTTATGGACAACAAGAAAATTTAGAAAGAAATAAATATGTGGGGAGAAAGGGAAAAAATTTAGGGGGAAAGGGAAAAAATTTAGGGGGAAAGGGAAAAAATTTAGAAAAGAAATAAATAGGGGGAAAGGGAAAAAATTCAGGGGGAAACAAAAAATTTAGAAAGAAATAAATATGTAGCAGGAAAGGGAAAAAATTTTATGGACAACAAGAAAATTTAGAAAGAAATAAATATGTGGGGAGAAAGGGAAAAAATTTAGGGGGAAAGGGAAAAAATTTAGGGGGAAAGGGAAAAAATTTAGAAAAGAAATAAATAGGGGGAAAGGGAAAAAATTCAGGGGGAAACAAAAAATTTAGAAAGAAATAAATATGTAGCAGGAAAGGGAAAAAATTTTATGGACAACAAGAAAATTTAGAAAGAAATAAATATGTGGGGAGAAAGGGAAAAAATTTAGGGGGAAAGGGAAAAAATTTAGGGGGAAAGGGAAAAAATTTAGAAAAGAAATAAATAGGGGGAAAGGGAAAAAATTCAGGGGGAAACAAAAAATTTAGAAAGAAATAAATATGTAGCAGGAAAGGGAAAAAATTTTATGGACAACAAGAAAATTTAGAAAGAAATAAATATGTGGGGAGAAAGGGAAAAAATTTAGGGGGAAAGGGAAAAAATTTAGGGGGAAAGGGAAAAAATTTAGAAAAGAAATAAATAGGGGGAAAGGGAAAAAATTCAGGGGGAAACAAAAAATTTAGAAAGAAATAAATATGTAGCAGGAAAGGGAAAAAATTTTATGGACAACAAGAAAATTTAGAAAGAAATAAATATGTGGGGAGAAAGGGAAAAAATTTAGGGGGAAAGGGAAAAAATTTAGGGGGAAAGGGAAAAAATTTAGAAAAGAAATAAATAGGGGGAAAGGGAAAAAATTCAGGGGGAAACAAAAAATTTAGAAAGAAATAAATATGTAGCAGGAAAGGGAAAAAATTTTATGGACAACAAGAAAATTTAGAAAGAAATAAATATGTGGGGAGAAAGGGAAAAAATTTAGGGGGAAAGGGAAAAAATTTAGGGGGAAAGGGAAAAAATTTAGAAAAGAAATAAATAGGGGGAAAGGGAAAAAATTCAGGGGGAAACAAAAAATTTAGAAAGAAATAAATATGTAGCAGGAAAGGGAAAAAATTTTATGGACAACAAGAAAATTTAGAAAGAAATAAATATGTGGGGAGAAAGGGAAAAAATTTAGGGGGAAAGGGAAAAAATTTAGGGGGAAAGGGAAAAAATTTAGAAAAGAAATAAATAGGGGGAAAGGGAAAAAATTCAGGGGGAAACAAAAAATTTAGAAAGAAATAAATATGTAGCAGGAAAGGGAAAAAATTTTATGGACAACAAGAAAATTTAGAAAGAAATAAATATGTGGGGAGAAAGGGAAAAAATTTAGGGGGAAAGGGAAAAAATTTAGGGGGAAAGGGAAAAAATTTAGAAAAGAAATAAATAGGGGGAAAGGGAAAAAATTCAGGGGGAAACAAAAAATTTAGAAAGAAATAAATATGTAGCAGGAAAGGGAAAAAATTTTATGGACAACAAGAAAATTTAGAAAGAAATAAATATGTGGGGAGAAAGGGAAAAAATTTAGGGGGAAAGGGAAAAAATTTAGGGGGAAAGGGAAAAAATTTAGAAAAGAAATAAATAGGGGGAAAGGGAAAAAATTCAGGGGGAAACAAAAAATTTAGAAAGAAATAAATATGTAGCAGGAAAGGGAAAAAATTTTATGGACAACAAGAAAATTTAGAAAGAAATAAATATGTGGGGAGAAAGGGAAAAAATTTAGGGGGAAAGGGAAAAAATTTAGGGGGAAAGGGAAAAAATTTAGAAAAGAAATAAATAGGGGGAAAGGGAAAAAATTCAGGGGGAAACAAAAAATTTAGAAAGAAATAAATATGTAGCAGGAAAGGGAAAAAATTTTATGGACAACAAGAAAATTTAGAAAGAAATAAATATGTGGGGAGAAAGGGAAAAAATTTAGGGGGAAAGGGAAAAAATTTAGGGGGAAAGGGAAAAAATTTAGAAAAGAAATAAATAGGGGGAAAGGGAAAAAATTCAGGGGGAAACAAAAAATTTAGAAAGAAATAAATATGTAGCAGGAAAGGGAAAAAATTTTATGGACAACAAGAAAATTTAGAAAGAAATAAATATGTGGGGAGAAAGGGAAAAAATTTAGGGGGAAAGGGAAAAAATTTAGGGGGAAAGGGAAAAAATTTAGAAAAGAAATAAATAGGGGGAAAGGGAAAAAATTCAGGGGGAAACAAAAAATTTAGAAAGAAATAAATATGTAGCAGGAAAGGGAAAAAATTTTATGGACAACAAGAAAATTTAGAAAGAAATAAATATGTGGGGAGAAAGGGAAAAAATTTAGGGGGAAAGGGAAAAAATTTAGGGGGAAAGGGAAAAAATTTAGAAAAGAAATAAATAGGGGGAAAGGGAAAAAATTCAGGGGGAAACAAAAAATTTAGAAAGAAATAAATATGTAGCAGGAAAGGGAAAAAATTTTATGGACAACAAGAAAATTTAGAAAGAAATAAATATGTGGGGAGAAAGGGAAAAAATTTAGGGGGAAAGGGAAAAAATTTAGGGGGAAAGGGAAAAAATTTAGAAAAGAAATAAATAGGGGGAAAGGGAAAAAATTCAGGGGGAAACAAAAAATTTAGAAAGAAATAAATATGTAGCAGGAAAGGGAAAAAATTTTATGGACAACAAGAAAATTTAGAAAGAAATAAATATGTGGGGAGAAAGGGAAAAAATTTAGGGGGAAAGGGAAAAAATTTAGGGGGAAAGGGAAAAAATTTAGAAAAGAAATAAATAGGGGGAAAGGGAAAAAATTCAGGGGGAAACAAAAAATTTAGAAAGAAATAAATATGTAGCAGGAAAGGGAAAAAATTTTATGGACAACAAGAAAATTTAGAAAGAAATAAATATGTGGGGAGAAAGGGAAAAAATTTAGGGGGAAAGGGAAAAAATTTAGGGGGAAAGGGAAAAAATTTAGAAAAGAAATAAATAGGGGGAAAGGGAAAAAATTCAGGGGGAAACAAAAAATTTAGAAAGAAATAAATATGTAGCAGGAAAGGGAAAAAATTTTATGGACAACAAGAAAATTTAGAAAGAAATAAATATGTGGGGAGAAAGGGAAAAAATTTAGGGGGAAAGGGAAAAAATTTAGGGGGAAAGGGAAAAAATTTAGAAAAGAAATAAATAGGGGGAAAGGGAAAAAATTCAGGGGGAAACAAAAAATTTAGAAAGAAATAAATATGTAGCAGGAAAGGGAAAAAATTTTATGGACAACAAGAAAATTTAGAAAGAAATAAATATGTGGGGAGAAAGGGAAAAAATTTAGGGGGAAAGGGAAAAAATTTAGGGGGAAAGGGAAAAAATTTAGAAAAGAAATAAATAGGGGGAAAGGGAAAAAATTCAGGGGGAAACAAAAAATTTAGAAAGAAATAAATATGTAGCAGGAAAGGGAAAAAATTTTATGGACAACAAGAAAATTTAGAAAGAAATAAATATGTGGGGAGAAAGGGAAAAAATTTAGGGGGAAAGGGAAAAAATTTAGGGGGAAAGGGAAAAAATTTAGAAAAGAAATAAATAGGGGGAAAGGGAAAAAATTCAGGGGGAAACAAAAAATTTAGAAAGAAATAAATATGTAGCAGGAAAGGGAAAAAATTTTATGGACAACAAGAAAATTTAGAAAGAAATAAATATGTGGGGAGAAAGGGAAAAAATTTAGGGGGAAAGGGAAAAAATTTAGGGGGAAAGGGAAAAAATTTAGAAAAGAAATAAATAGGGGGAAAGGGAAAAAATTCAGGGGGAAACAAAAAATTTAGAAAGAAATAAATATGTAGCAGGAAAGGGAAAAAATTTTATGGACAACAAGAAAATTTAGAAAGAAATAAATATGTGGGGAGAAAGGGAAAAAATTTAGGGGGAAAGGGAAAAAATTTAGGGGGAAAGGGAAAAAATTTAGAAAAGAAATAAATAGGGGGAAAGGGAAAAAATTCAGGGGGAAACAAAAAATTTAGAAAGAAATAAATATGTAGCAGGAAAGGGAAAAAATTTTATGGACAACAAGAAAATTTAGAAAGAAATAAATATGTGGGGAGAAAGGGAAAAAATTTAGGGGGAAAGGGAAAAAATTTAGGGGGAAAGGGAAAAAATTTAGAAAAGAAATAAATAGGGGGAAAGGGAAAAAATTCAGGGGGAAACAAAAAATTTAGAAAGAAATAAATATGTAGCAGGAAAGGGAAAAAATTTTATGGACAACAAGAAAATTTAGAAAGAAATAAATATGTGGGGAGAAAGGGAAAAAATTTAGGGGGAAAGGGAAAAAATTTAGGGGGAAAGGGAAAAAATTTAGAAAAGAAATAAATAGGGGGAAAGGGAAAAAATTCAGGGGGAAACAAAAAATTTAGAAAGAAATAAATATGTGGGGGGGAAAGGGAAAAAAATTGGGGGGGAAAGGGAAAAAAATTGGGGGGGAAAGGGAAAAAAATTGGGGGGGAAAGGGAAAAAAATTGGGGGGGAAAGGGAAAAAAATTGGGGGGGAAAGGGAAAAAAATTGGGGGGGAAAGGGAAAAAAATTGGGGGGGAAAGGGAAAAAAATTGGGGGGGAAAGGGAAAAAAATTGGGGGGGAAAGGGAAAAAAATTGGGGGGGAAAGGGAAAAAAATTGGGGGGGAAAGGGAAAAAAATTGGGGGGGAAAGGGAAAAAAATTGGGGGGGAAAGGGAAAAAAATTGGGGGGGAAAGGGAAAAAAATTGGGGGGGAAAGGGAAAATTTTAGGAACAGCAAGAAAAAATTTAGAAAGAAATAAATATGTGGGGGGGAACGGAAAAAAAATTAGGGGGAAAGGGAAAAAAATTTAGAAAGAGAAAAAAATTAGAAAGAAATAGGGTGAAACAAGAAAAATTTAGGGAGAGATAAGGGATATTTAGGTAAAAATAAGACAAATTGAGGGAGAAATAGCAAAAATTTGTAGGGAGAAATAGGAAAAATTGAGCAATGCAAATTTAGATGAAAATAAAAAATTGGGGAGAAATAAAAAAAATTGGGGAGAAATAAAAATTTAGGTGAAAATAAGAAAAATTTAGGGAGAAATAGAATTCAGTGGGAAATTAGAGAATTTGGAAAAGAAATTTTGGGGGCAAAATAAATTTGATGAAAAGAATTGGGGAAATTCAGGGGGAAATCAAATAGGGAAATAAAATTTGGGGACAAAATAAATTGGGGGCAAAATAATAAAATTTGAAGGGGAAATAATCAAAGTTGGGAGGAAACTAAAATTTGGGGAAAAGAAATTTTTGGGGGGGGCAAATAGATAGAAGTGGGGGGGGAATAAAAAGTGGGGGCAAATGGATAGATTTGAGGGGAGAGCGATACATTCTGGGAAGAAATCAATGAGTTTTGGGGCGAATTAAGGAATTTTGGGGTAAAATAAGGGATTTTTTGGGGAAAGTAAGAGATTTGGGGGTAAAAGAAGGGATTTTGGGGGCGCTCACCCCGCGGTGCCCCGGCTGCCCCCAGAACTGCTGCTGCTGCTGCTGCCCCCCCCCGTAGAGACGGGAGTCGTAGCCGCGGCGCTGCCCCCCCCCTGCCCGGGGAGAGAAATGGGTTAAAAACATCCAAAACCAGTAAAAACCCCCAAATTTCACCATTTCCACCCCCCTCCCGCCCCAAAAAGGTCCGTTGGGG
>NW_015092552.1:0-1331 GCF_001431845.1 Calidris pugnax
AAAATGTCCCCTGCTTCCCTGACAAAAGCCCTAAGAGGTAGAGAGGACACCTTGGAGCATCCCGTGCAAAGCCCAGGCTCCTTCATCAGCCCCAGCCCTGGCTTTCTGATCCTGGGCGCTGCTGAGTCCCATGTCTGGAGGGGAGGTGTGGGATGGAGGGAGAGGGGGACGCCTTGGTATAAGATCTCTCTTCAGAGCATCCATCAGTGGCAGCAACACACTCACACAGGAGAAGGACACAAGCACAATGCCCTGCCTGTCCCAGAGAGAGCTCTGTCCTCAGCAGAGCCATGTGTTGGCAATTGCCTGTCCCTTCTGCTCCCACCATGGGGATGTGTGCCATCTGTTCTTCTGGCTGTGGGGTGGCTGAGTGATCTGAGGTGCTCTTTGGCCATGGAATGTGAGGGTCTGTCAACAAGCAGCCTCTCCTGCTCTTTGTGCCTTGGCAAGACCCACATCTGGGATCATTTTTCCCAGCGGTCATCTTCTGCCCAGCTCCAGACATCTGATCCTGCAGATAGAGCAGACTGCAACAAGGCAGGTGGGTGGAGCAGGACTCTGGTGGCAGCCTGTCTGTCTGCATGGTGGAGGGAGGGATTTTGCCACCAGGACTGACTGTCTTGGCCCAGGGAGAGGAAGAGCAGACTCTGAGAAGTCAACACAAATTGTGATGTACCAGTCTCTCAGCTGTGCATTGCACATGGTCATGTGTGTCTGCCCTGGAGAAGAGAGATGGAAATCTCGGAGACCTTTTCCAATTGAGATGATTCAGAATAGAAAGGCCAGGCAGAAACATGAGAGCAGGAAGATGCTCATGACTCTTCATGGGACTTTTCGGCATGCCAAGCTTTTGGAACGTCCTTGTAGAGGACAGTGGATCCCACTTGAAGGAGAGTCTCACACGGTCTCAGGACCATCTCAGCTCAGACCAGCCACTGCTCTTCGCTGCAGCTGCTGGTGCTCAGGAAAACTTACTCTAAAAATAGCCATCCCTTTCTCACATCAGCTCTCTCACCAGCAAGGTATTTGCCTCCTACTTGTTTTGCAGGCTCACACGTTGACCACATGAGAACTTGACAACACGAGCTCTCCCAGGGACTGCACAGACCAAGCACCCGTGGGGACCCCCTCCCCCACCATCTCTCAACCCTGGGGATCAATCAATCCCTGCATTGCACAGCTGTGGCTCTGGCTTAGATCTGGCACCACCACTGTGCCCTTGGCGTGATGCTGGGGCAGGAGAGGAGCAGGATGCTTCCCCATGACTCGAAGGAATCACCCCACCCTGACCCCCAACTATCCAGGGACAGGCCATGGGGTACAGTAGGGTC
>NW_015092553.1:0-8968 GCF_001431845.1 Calidris pugnax
CTTCTGGGGTCTCCTCCCAGCGTGCTCCCCCTGTCTCGCTGCCCTCCCGTCACCTGCTTTTCCCCCGGCAGGCTGTGGGGCAGTGGGGATGTGGGGAATGGCTGTGCAGCAGAGGATGGGGGAATTGGCAGAGCTGACGGTTCCCTTCCTTCCTCTGCCCTCCTGCAGTTGGGCAGCCGTTTTTCTGCAAGCCCTTTGGGGGGCTCTACTCCCTGCCTTACCTGGGGGAGCAGCCGACCAAGGCTGCAGGGGCCCTGAGCCGCGCCGAGTGGTGGGAGCTGCTCTTCTTTGTGAAGAAGCTGGAAGCGCAGGAGCAGAAAGAGATCACCTACCTCATCCAGCAGGACCAGGGAGGGCAGGTACGGGCTGGAGCCTGCCGTGGGGAAACGGGAGGGAGGGAGAGCGTTGGGGAAGACAGCGGGCCAGAGGAGGAGATGACAAGGTTTGAGCTGTGCAGGGAGAGCCTGAACGGGGCAGAAGTGGGTCTAGAGTGGGGGGTGATGAAAGCGTGGGGAGCTGGGCAGAGCAAAGGGGTGAGGGGAGATGGGGAAACGCGGTCTCCCGTGGCCCTGGAGGAGTGATTGTGTCCAGCGAGGTCTGGGAGGCGAGGCGAGCCCGTGGGGTGGTTCTGGCTGTGGTGAGTGCAGGTGGGCACCAGAGGCTGGTGGTAGTTGGGTTGGGGGCAGCCAGGGGAGGGTGGCACTGGGGAATGGCCCTGGGGGGCTCCGGCAGCGCAGCCTTTCTGTGCGTTGTGGCACTGGCTGTGGCAAGGGGCGTGGGGTCTGTGGGGAGTCCGTGAGGGCTGACTTGAGCCCGTCTGTCCAGCTGTTGGAGATGGATGAAGAAGCCCTGATCCAGCTGTCGGTGCCTGTGGAGCTGGCCCAGAAGGTGC
The DNA here is from genome assembly GCF_001431845.1 of Calidris pugnax. Taxonomy (NCBI): domain Eukaryota; kingdom Metazoa; phylum Chordata; class Aves; order Charadriiformes; family Scolopacidae; genus Calidris; species Calidris pugnax. Next base: position 893 of record NW_015092553.1, read on the forward strand.
TGCATGTCTTGGAGAAGCGCTGCCAGGGCGGCGTTCAACGGGACCTGCGCGGCTCCCACGTCTACGCCAAATACTTCCTGGGTGGGGGGGCTGAGCAGGATGGTGGGGGGAGCCCCACAGTGTCCTCGGAGGGTGCCGGCTGCAGGAGCACTGGCCCTGAAGCCACAGCAGCCAAGGCAGCCAAGGAAGACCTTCCTGCAGCCCCAGTGCCTCCCCAGAGCCCCGCTGCGGCCTCCAAGTCGGATTCCCAGCTGTTCAGCGAGCTCCTGGAGAGGGAAGGGCTGTTCTTCCCGGAGCTGACGGAGGAGCAGATCAGAGGTAGAGGCTGCTGCGCCGGGGCCAGGGAGGGTGCTGGCGGCTCCGTCGCCTCGAGGGAGGAAGGCTCTGGGCAGGGCTGGGGAGGGCAGGTGCCCGGAGGCTGCCTGGGGAGGGGGGCTGTGGGCGCTGTGGGTGCGTGGCACCCCGGGAGTCGCTGGGGATGTTCCTGCTGCCCTGACCCTGTGTCCCTGCCTTCCTCCCGCCAGCGCTGGGCAGCTGCGAGGGGGTGAGCGAGGGGGGCTCGCTGGCCAAGATTGCAGCCGTGGTGGACGTGATCCGGAGCGGCAGCTCTGAGCTTGGGCTGCGTTTGGCCGGGCTGAAGCACATCGTGAGGATCCTGGAGGAGGAGCCTGAGTCCGAGCACCTCGTTGGCAAAGCCCAGGGCAGGCTGGGGAGCAGGAGCGTTGGGTGAGCCGTGGGGTGCTGCGCAGCCCTCCTGCTGGCTGGGGAGGGCCGTGTCGGCAGGGTGGGGGGACAGCAGTGGAGGTGGGAGTGCAGGAGGTGGCAGTGGGGGTGGGAAGGCCGGTATGTCCCCGTGTGCTCGGCAAGAAGAGATCTTGTGTCCCTTTGTCCCAGGCAGGCTCATTGCTGGGGCTGAGCCAGAGGTGGTAGAGCCGTGTGGGCAGGGAGAGGGTGGGCTGCAGGGCCTGGGGTGCTGGTGACGTTGGCAGGAGGCTCCTCCTGATGTGTCCTTTCCCGTGCAGGGAGAAGCTGGTGAACGTGGCAGTGGAGCTGCTGAGCACGGAGGTGGCAGAGAAGGCCCTGGTGGTGGTGGCGCTGCGGCTGCTGGCCGTGTTGATGGCAAAGTACGACTGGCGCCTGCCGTTTGCCACGGAGGGCGGCGTGCGGGCTGTGCTGGCCTGCATGCAGCAGCACGCCTCCTCCGCCCTGGTGCAGCAGGCTGGCCTGGCGGTGAGTGTGGCAGGGGGTGCTGTAGGGGGGCGGGCAGGGTGCAGGCTCGCCCGGGGTGGCGGAGATGCCCGCTGCCCTCCTGACTGCCGTTGACCTTGCAGGCCCTGAAGGTGCTGGTGGGCGCCGTGTCCGGCGAGGCAGGAGGTGCCGGTGGGAAGCCCTTGGCCCTGAACCACGCGGACGCGCAGATGATGCGGGAGATCTTTGCCAGCATCGGCTCTGCCTCCAGCGAGGGCTCGGCGAGCCTGCTGAGCGCCATCCCTGCTGCCATGAGCACCATGCAGAGGGTGCCAGGGTAGGGGCAGAGGACTGGGGGAGCGGGGGGACCCTCTGCGTGGTGGGGTTGGGCGAGGCAGGCGGGTGGCTTGGGGTGCAGGGGGGCTCCGTGCTTAGGGGAGGAAGGGGCCCGCATCGCTCTGTCCCTGCAGGGGCTCCTCAGGCGTGGAGAACGGCTTGCTGGTGGTGAACATGCTGATGGACAGCCACCGGGGCCTGGCAGAGCAGCTGGCGAGCTGTGATCTCCCCACGGTGCTCCAGAGCTGCCTGTGGGACGGGCAGAGCACGGGCTGCCCTCAGGCCATGCTGGCCCTCAGCGCCATCAACCGCCTGGCGGAGCACCGGCTGCCCCCGGGCCCGGAGACGGCAGGTACGTGCCACCCGCAGCCCCTGCCGTGCCACGGCCCCAGGGGTGCAGCGGGCAGGGCTGCCTCGCCTGGCAGGGCAGAGCACCCCGCTGGCAGCTGTGGGGTGGCCCACGTGTCCTTGTCACAGCAGGCAGAGAGGCCCCGCTGGACCTGAGGGACGTGCGGAAGCTTCTGGACGGCCTGGGGGACGGCACCTTGTCAAAGGACGTGGTGGTGGCCCTGGAGCGGCAGCTGTGCAGCGGGGGCCCCGTCCCCTCTGGCGAGGTGGCCCAGCTGCTGCAGGACCAGCGGTGCTTCAGGCTGCTGCTGCGCAGCTTGGAGCTGCTGGGGGCGGAGAAGGACGTGAGCCTGAGCATCCTCAGGTGGGTCCAGGGGGATGCAGTGGGGGGTCTGGGCCCTCCGCGGGGGTGTGAGTGCGGGTGCTGTCGGGGGGACACCATGGCGCATGTTTGTGGGTCCTGAGGGGGCTGTTCTTCACCAGAGGCAGGGGCAAGTGCACTCCAGCTCCTGTCAGGGGGTGCTGATTGGGGTGTCCTGGGGCACGGGGCCATCTGGTGAGAGAGCAGCTTAAGTTGGGGTGCTGATTGGGGTGTCCTGGGGCACGGGCCCATCTGGTGAGAGAGCAGCGTATGTCTGGGTGCTGGTGGGGACACGCAGGAGCAGCACAGCACACGGCTGGGTGCTGATGGGGTGTCCGAGGTGCCTGTGGAGCCTTGGCTCCCAGTCCCTGTGGGGTGCCAGCCTTCCCAGTGGGGCAGGGGGTGAGTGGGGCACGGGAGCGGGGCTGCCTGTGGCTCTGCTGTCTGTGTGCCCCGGTCTGAGCGGGCTCCCTCTGTGGCTCAGGATCCTGCACAAGTTCCTGGACGGTTACCAGGAGGACGTGCTGCCCTGGCACGAGTGTGTGGAGCCCTGTTTGTCCTCCCTGAGCGCCCACAGCAGCGACCGGGAGGTGAGGGGGTGCCAAGGTGCCGGGAGAGGTGGGGGGCGGCCGTCCCGGCCGTGGGCACGTCCCGGTGGCTGGTGTGCCCGGCCAGGCTCTGGCGTCGGGGTGGAGGGGATGGAGCGCGGCAGCGTCCCCCTGCTGGGGCCGGGGGGGGCGTTCCTGGAGCCGGCCCCTCACGGCTTCCTGCTCGGCAGGTGGTGCAGGAGGTGGTTGGCTTCCTGCACCGCCTGGCCACGGCCAGCAAGGACTGCGCGGTGGTGATGTGCCGCCTGGGCACCCGCGAGGCCCTGGCCAAAGCCCTGGACAAGCACAGCACGGCCCCGTCGCTGGTGCCAGCCCTGCTCGACCTGGTGAGCGACTGCGAGAAGTACGCCAACCTCTACAAGAAGCTGACGACCAGCATCTTGGCCGGCTGCATCCAGGTGGGCCCGGGGAGGCTCTGGGTCTCGGGGGGCGTCCGTCTGTCCCTGGCAGCGAGGGGCAGCTTTCTGCTCTCTGCCTGCCGCAGCCCTGGGGTGGGCGAGGGGAGGAGGACCCAGGGCCCCCCGGTGAGAGTCTCGCCCCATCCCGTAGCTGGTGCTGGGGCAGATCGAGGAGCACCGCCGGAGCCACCGGCCCATCAGCATCCCCTTCTTTGACGTCTTTCTGCGCAACCTGTGCCGAGGTGAGTGTGGGGAGAGGGAGCTCGGCCCCCTGCGCTTGGCGGGGGCTGTCCCGGCAGCTGGTGGCTCCACGTGCTCTCCCCACAGGCTCCAGCGTGGAGGTGAAGGAGGACAAGTGCTGGGAGAAGGTGCAGGTCTCCTCCAACCCGCACCGTGCCAGCAAGCTGACGGACAGGAACCCCAAGACCTACTGGGAGTCCAACGGCAGCACCGGCTCCCACTTCATCACTGTCCACATGCAGTGTGGGGTGGTGATCAGGTGGGGCTGGGCCGGGGGGGCCTTGGGGCCAGGGGGCCCGGTGGCTGTGGGGGGAGGAGAGGGCTTCGGGGCTCTGTGCGAGCTCTGTCCCCGCGGTCGCCGAGCCGGGGGCTGCGGGGTGTGGGCAGCAGCGCGTGGGGTGGCAGGGGCCAGGGCGGGGTGGTGGGGGCTGCTGGGCACAGGCTGTTTGCTGTGCTGCAGGGAGATGAGCATGCTGGTGGCCAGCGAGGACTCCAGCTACATGCCGGCCCGTGTCGTGGTGCTGGGGGGAGAGAGCCCTGCCACCATCAGAACGGAGCTCAACGCGGTGAGTCTGGCAGGGGCTGCTCGGGGCCCCCCGGGAGCGTCAGGCTGCTCCTTGCTGTGCCCCGAGACGCTCTCGCCTCGGTGGGGGGCCCCGGGAGGTGTCCCCCCGGGGAGGTGGGGGTGGCAGGAGCTGTGCTGCGGGAGCCTCCTCCTGGCTGCAGGCAGCGGGTGCTGGAGCCCTGGGCACGGGCAGCCCTGCAGCCCAGTCTGGCGCGGGCTGGTGTGGGAGTGGGGGGCTGTGAGCCAGGAGCTGGGGCCTGGCGGGGGGGGCTGTGGCTGCGAAGGGGCTGCTGGGGGAGACAGAGGCTGTGGCTTTGATGGGGGGCGGCCGGGGGAGCCTGCAGGGTGGCTGGTGCTCGCCGCCGGGCGTGCTGAAGGCTCGCCGTGTGCCTGCAGGTGACCGTCCTGCCCTCGGACAGCAGAGTGATCCTGCTGGAGAACATGACCCGCTTCTGGCCCGTCATCCAGATCCGGGTGAAGCGGTGCCAGCAGGTAGGGGAGCGGGGGCCGGGCAGGGGGCCGGCGGCGTGGGGCGCCAGGGCCGTGCCCGAGGAGCTGAGGGTGACACTCTCCTGTAGGGCGGCATTGACACGCGTGTGCGTGGCATCGAGGTGCTGGGTCCCAAGCCCACCTTCTGGCCCATCTTCAAGGAGCACCTGTGCCGGCGGACGTTCCTCTCCTGCACTGCTCGGGCTCATGCCTGGTGCCAGGAGATCTGCCGGGACCGGGGGCGACTGCTGCAGCTCTTTGGCAGGTGAGTTCTCTCTCCCGGCTGCGCCATCGCGTCCCTGGTGTCCTGGGGCCTGTGGGGACGGTGCTGGGGGGGCTGCAGGGCCAGGAGAGGAGCAGTTGGGTGTCCCACCTGGAGAGGTGGGGCCCTCCCTGGCCACCGGTGGTTCCAGAGGGCACCCTGGGGTCCCCCCCCCCAGCTAACCCATCAGAGAGGCGCCTTGCAGGGCCTGGTGTGTCCTGACCTGGCAGAGGTTGGTCAGTGCAGGGCCCGGTGTGTCCTGACCTGGCAGAGGTTGGTCAGACTCAGGATCTCACGGCTGCAGCCGCTGCAGAGCCCCCCAGTTGGGGGGATGGCGAGGGGCCCCAGCTGCTGGGGGTGACGGGGGCTGCTGAGCCGCGGTGCCCGGCAAGGGCCAGGGCAGGGAGCAACCGCCGCGCTCTGCTTTCCTGGGGGAGCCCCCCGGCCGTGGGCAGGTGCCCGTCAGCGCCGGGTGCTGCCCGCTGGCTGTTGCAGGCTGAACCGGGCGCTGCGGCACGAGCAGGGCTTCGCCGACCGCTTCCTCCCCGACGACGAGGCGGCCCGGGCCTTGGGCAGGACGTGCTGGGAGGCCCTGGTGAACCCCTTGGTGCAGAGCATCACCAGCCCAGGTACCCCGCGCTCTCCCGGGCCCCTGGGCGCCGTGCCCCGGGCTGAGGCACCCGGCTCTGAGTCCGTCTGGCCCCACAGACCCCCATGGCGTCAGCCCCCTGTCCTGGCTGCTGAGCGAGTACCTGGAGAGCCAGGAGCCGTCGAGCCGCCCCGTGAGCCGCGGCGCCGCCTTCGGTTCCCGTGTGCGGCGCCTGACCCAGCTCCTGGTGCACGTGGACCCCGGTGTCCCAGAGGCAGAGGAGGCAAGAGCAGCCGGTGAGCGAGGGGCTGCCCTCCCGTGGGGCTGGGGGCGGTGGTCCAGAGGGCCAGGGCTGCAGCCGTGGGGGAGGCCCGTGCACAGAAGGCTCCGGGGCTGGGGAACGTTCACGGCCGTCCCTCCGGCGCCGCGGTTCCTCCCCGGCATCTCTGCCCTGCGCCCCCCAGGGCGAGGGTGAGGCTGTTGGTGGTCGGGGTGCAGACCCTGCCCTCTGCCCTGCGCCCCCCAGGGCGAGGGGGAGGCTGTTGGTGGTCGGGGTGCAGACCCTGCCCACAGAGCCCCCTGAGCCCAGGGTTGTCCCTTGGCAGGCGGGAAGGAGGGGAAGAACAAGGAGGTGCCATCCAGAGCTGCAAAGGCAGCAGTGGAGAAGTCGAGCGGCCTGTGGGGCATCTCGCAGTGCTGGCGCGGCGTGGTGCAGCAGCAGGTAGAGCCTGGGGGGCCGGCTGGGGGGGCCGGAGGGGGCGTGTGGGACCCTGCACGGGAGCTTGGGGAGGGCATGGGGCCGTACCTGGTGTCAGCAGAGTGAGGCTGGGGCTGTGGATGTTCCTGGGAGACACACACAGGTGTGTCCCGCTGTGGGGCTCTCACCCCTTGGGTGCTGCCTCCTGCTGTGGGGCTCTCACCCTCCTCTCACCCTCTGGTGGTGCCTCCCACTGTGGGGCTCTCACCCCATGAGTGCTGCCTCCCGCTGTGGGGCTCTCACCCTCGGGTGCTGCCTCCCGCTGTGGGGCTCTCACCCTCCTCTCACCCTCGGGTGCTGCCTCCCGCTGTGGGGCTCTCACCCTCGGGTGCTGCCTCCCTCTGTGGGGCTCTCACCCCTTGACTGCTGCCTCCTGCTGTGGGGCTCTCACCCCTCGGGTGCTGCATCCCTCTGTGGGGCTCTCACCCCTCAGGTGCTGCCTCTCTCTGTGGGGCTCTCACCCCTCGGGTGCTGCCTCCCGCTGTGGGGCTCTCACCCTATGAGTGCTGCCTCCCTCTCTGGGGCTCTCACCCCTCGGGTGCTGCCTCCCTCCCGCAGGTGCAGCGGTTCCTGGAGGCGGCAGGGCAGGCGCCGGACCTCGTGGAGCGATACTGCGGGCTGTACCAGCGCCTGCGCGGCGCCACGGAGGAGCTCTTTGGGCAGCAGGCCGCCTTCGTGCTGGCCCTGGGCCAGGGCTTCGCGGGGGCTTTGCTGCAGCTCTCCTTCCTTGCCACCCTGCACGTGAGTCGAGGGAGCGTGGCACCGGCACCGGGGTTGTGCCCTCAGCGGGCTGGGGAGGTTGCTCTGGCCCCCAGCCGCGGGGCAAGCTCTGGGTGGGTGGTCGTTCTCCCCCTGGGCCACTGAGCCCTGCCCTGCAGTGGCCCTGCCCGGTGCCCGACTGCAGCTTGTCATGGCATGGCCCCAGCCCTGGCGCGCTCTGGCCTTGGGGTGGCCCTGCCCTGCGGTGGCCCTGCCCGGTGCCCGACTGCCGCTGTGCCGTGCTTGTCAATGGCGTGGCCCCAGCCCTGGCGCGCTCTGCCCTTGGGCTGGTGTCTGGGCACCCCCTGCCCGAGAGCCCCAGGGTTTGCCCCCCAGGGAGGTTGTGGCCACCCCGTGTCCCCCCTCCTTAGCCAGCTCTGTCCCTCTGCAGGTGAGCGAGCAGTTTGCCCGCTACCTGGACGGGCAGATCCAGGAGCTCCACGGGGCCGGGGGCAGCGCGGGGCCGCTGCAGCGGCTGCAGCAGATCCTGGAGCCCTTCGTCGTCTTCAGTGGCCTGGAGCTGGCCCACACCTTCGAGCACTTCTACCGGTGAGGGGGGCTGCGTCCCCACGGGGCGCTGCCAGGCCGTGTGCCTGGGGGTGTCTCTGTCTCCCGGCGGGCGGCTGGTGGCCACGGGGCTCGGGCCGGCCCCTGACCCGCTGCTGGTGGCCGTGGCAGGCACTACCTGGGTGACCGGCTGCTGGCGCAAGGGCCGTCCTGGCTGGAGGGAGCCATCGTGGAGCAGATCGGGCTGTGCTTCCCCAGCCGCTTCCCCCAGCAGATGCTGAGCAACTTGGCGGAGTCGGAGGAGCTCCAGCAGCAGTTTCACCTCTTCCAGCTGCAGGAGCAGGACAGGCGGCTTCTGGAGCTGGAGCCGGGCCTGGAGGAGGTGAGGGTGCCGGTGGGGTGGGGAGGCCGGGGGCCGCCCGCGTTCCCTGCGGGGCTCCCGGGCCCTGTCCTGAGCCCCCCTCGTGTCCCCGTGCCCAGGCGCCGGCCTCGGTGGCGGATGTGCCGGAGGTGAAGGTGCTGGCCCTGTCCCCGCGCTGCTGGCCCGTGTCCCCCTTCTGCTACATGGAGGACCCCGGGAGGTTTTTCCCCGCGGCCCTGAGCTCCCCCCTGGAGGAGTTTGCCGAGTTCTGCCGGCGGAGTGAGTGTGGGGGCAGGGGGTGTGCGTGG
>NW_015092554.1:0-1693 GCF_001431845.1 Calidris pugnax
TGGGGGTGCAGGGACACCCCTGGGGACACCACAGGGATGTTGTGGGGGACATCCTGGGGACAGGGGTTCAGGGACAACCTTGGGGACACCGTGGGGACATCGTAGGGACAAGGGGACACCCTTGGGGACATCCATGGGGACACTGTGGGGGACACCCTGGGGACAGGGGGTGTAGGGCCACCCCTGGGGACACCATGGGGACATCAGGGGGACATTGTGGGGACACCCTGAGGACACCCTGGGGACACTGAGGGGACAAGGGGTGCAGGGACAACCTTGGGGACACCATGGGGACATCAGGGGGACACTGTGGGTGCAGGGGCACCCTTAGGGACACCCTTGGGGACACCCATGGGGACATTGTGGGGGACATCCTGGGGACAGGGGGTGTAGGGCCACCCCTGGGGACACCATGGGGACATCAGGGGGACACTGTGGGGACACCCTGAGGACACCCTGGGGACACTGAGGGGACAAGGGGTGCAGGGACAACCTTGGGGACACCATGGGGACACCCTTAGGGACAACCTTGGGGACACCATGGGGACATCAGGGGGACATCATGGGGACACTGTGGGGATGGGGGACACCCTTAGGGCCACTGTGGGGCCAGGGGGTGCAGGGACATCCTTGGGGGACAACCTTGGGGACATCATGGGGACATCATGGGGACACCCTTAGGGACATTGTGGGGACACCCTGGGGACACTGTGGGGACAGGGGGCACAGGACCACCCTTGGGGACACCCTTGGGGTCACCCATGGGGACACCTTTGGGGACACCCTTGGGGACACCACGAGGACAATGTGGGGGACATCCTGGGGACAGGGGAGGCAGGGCCACCCTTGGGGACACCATGGGGACACCCTTGGGGACAGGGGGAGCAGGGACATCCCCGGGGACACTGTGGGGACATCAGGAGGACACTGGGGGTGCAGGGACACCCTTAGGGCCACCCTTGGGGACACCATGGGGACAGGAGGTGCAGGGACAACCTTGGGGACATCCTTGGGGACACCACGGGGACAATGTGGGGACACCCTGGGGACAGGGGGTGCAGGGACACCCCTGGGGACACTGTGGGGACATCAGGGGGACATCAGGGGGTGCAGGGCCACCCTTAGGGACACCCCTGGGGACATTGTGGGGACATCCTGGGGCCAGGGGGTGCAGGGACACTCTTGGGGACACCGTGGGGACATCAGGGGGTGCAGGGCCACCCTTGGGGACATCATGGGGACATCGTAGGGACAGGGGGACACCCCTGGGGACACCATGGGGACAAGGGGTGCAGGGCCACCCTTGGGGACATCATGGGGACACTGTGGGGGACATTGTGGGGCCAGGGGGTGCAGGGCCACCCCTGGGGACACCCTTGGGGTCACCCATGGGGACACCCTGGGGACAGGAGGCCACCCTTGGGGACACCCTTGGGGACATCGTAGGGACAGGGGGACACCATGGGGCCACCCTTGGGGCCACCACGAGGACAGAAGCTCCAGGGCCACCAGTTTCCCCCCCCGCAATGTGACTTTATGGGGGTGCAGGGGTGACCCGGAGGGGGGTGTGAGGTGACATTGGGGGGGTGAGGTGACATTTTGGGGGGGTGAGGTGACATTTTTGGGTCAGAAGGTGACATTTTTGGGGCCAAACCTGCTCCTGGAAGGCGGTGGCTTGTTCGGGGAATCCCAC
>NW_015092554.1:6261-7591 GCF_001431845.1 Calidris pugnax
CCTCCTCCTCCTCCTCCTCCTCCCCCCCCGCCGCCGCCGCCTGCGCCTTTAAGGAGGAGCCGCCGCCGCCGCCGCCGCGCGCGACCGAGGGGCGGGGCCTGGCGGAGGACACGCCCCCTTGGCCTTTTAGAACACGCCCCCTCCCCCTTCTTACACACGCCCCTTCCTCTTAGAGCGCGCCCTTCGGCGTAGGCCACGCCCCCTTACTCATAGACCACGCCCCTTCCTCGTAGGCCACGCCCATTCATCATAGGCCACGCCCCCTCCACCTTAAGCCACGCCTCTTCCTCTTTAGACCACGCCCTCTCCCTCTTAGAGACGCCCCTTCCTCTTAAGCCACGCCCCCTTCCTCGTAGAACACGCCCCTTCATCTTAGGCCACGCCCATTTAACATAGACCACCCCCCTTCCACTAGAACACGCCGCCTTTCTCTTAGGCCACGCCCCCTCCCTCTTAGAGACGCCCCTTCCTCTTAGGGCGCACGCCCGTCGGCATAGGCCACGCCCCCTTCCTCTAAGACCACGCCCCCTCCTCGTAGGCCACGCCTATTCATCTTAGGCCACGCCCCTTCCATTAGAACACACAATTTACTCGTAGACCACACCCGTTCATCTTAGGCCACGCCCCCTCTTCTTAGACCACGCCCCCTTTTCTCTTAGGCCACTCCCCCTCTCCTTTTAGACCACGCCCCCTCCCCTCTTAGAGATGCCCCTTCCTCTTAGGGCACGCGCCCCTCCGCGGAGGCCACGCCCCTTCCTCTTAGGCCACGCCCCTTCCTCCTAGGCAACGCCCATTCATCATAGGCCACGCCCCTTCATCTTAAACCATGCCTCTTCCTCTTTAGACCACGCCCCCTTCCTCCTCGAGACACCCCTTCCTCTTAGACCACGCCTCTTCCTCTTAGGCCACGCCCATTCATCTTAAGCCACGCCCCCTTCCACTCGAAAACGCTCCCTTCATCTTTAGACCACGCCCCCGAGACGTCCCTTCCTCTTAGGCCACACCCCCTTGCTCGTAGACCACGCCCTCTTCCTCTTTAGACCACGCCCCCTCCCTCTTAGAGACACCCCTTCATCTCAGGCCACGCCCATTCATATTAGACCACGCCCCTTCCATTGGAACACGCCCCCTTCTCTTACACCACGCCCCTTCCCCTCGGACCACGCCCCATCCACCCCTAGGCCACGCCCCTTCACACCAGACCACGCCCCCTCCACCCTAGACCACGCCCCCTCCTCTTTAGGCGACAACCCCCACCCTCATGCCACGCCCCTTCACCATAGACCACGCCCCTGCCACCCGAAGTCACGCCCCCTCCACAGCAGACCAC
>NW_015092554.1:7610-7810 GCF_001431845.1 Calidris pugnax
CGCCCCCTCCTCTTTAGGCGACAACCCCCACCCTCATGCCACGCCCCTTCACCATAGACCACGCCCCTGCCACCCGAAGTCACGCCCCCTCCACAGCAGACCACACCCCCTCCTCTCAGACCACGCCCCTTCGCCTCTAAACCACACCCCTCCCAACAGAGGCCACGCCCCTTCTCACCAGACCCCGCCCCTTTTCCCTT
>NW_015092555.1:0-819 GCF_001431845.1 Calidris pugnax
GGAGGAAGACGAGCCCCTCATCGAGGAGGTGCAGGAGGAGCCCCCCCCCGACGCTGGTGCCGACTCCGTCAAGAGCATCGCCAAGTTGTGGGACAGCCGGGCGGTGAGGGACCCCAAAAATGGGGGGGGACACCCCTAAAAATGGGGGGGGACACTGAAAAATGGGGTTAGAACACCCAAAAATGGGGTTAGGACACCCAGAAATGGGGTAATCGCCCCCAAAAATGGGGCTGAGGGGCCCAAAAATGGGGCTGGGACACCTAGAAATGGGGGGAGACGCTGAAAACTGGGGCTGAGGGCCCCCAAAAATGGGGTTAGGACACCCAAAAATGGGGCTGGGACCCCCACATCGGGGGGGGACACTTAAAAATGGGGTTAGGACACCCAAAAATAGGGTAATTGTCCCCAAAAACGGGGCTGGGAGCCCCAGAAATGGGGAGAGACACTGAAAGCTGGGGCTGAGGGCCCCAAAAATGGGGTAATTGCCCCCCAAAATGGGGCTGAGGGCCCCAAAAATGGGGAGAGACGCTGAAAGCTGGGGCTGAGGCCCCCAAAAATGGGGCTGGGACCCCTGGAAATGGGGGGAGACGCTGAAAACTGGGGCTGAGGGCCCCAAAAATGGGGCTGGGACACCTGGAAATGGGGGGAGACACTGAAAGCTGGGGCTGAGGCCCCCACAAATGGGCTAATCGCCCCCAAAAATGGGGTTAGGACACCCAAAAATGGGGCTGGGACCCCCACATCGGGGGGGGACCCCTAGAAGTGGGGACACAAACTGAAAAATGGGGCTGAGAAACCCATAAATGGGGTCATTGCCAC
>NW_015092555.1:2174-3219 GCF_001431845.1 Calidris pugnax
AGGAGGAGCCCCCCCCCGACGCTGGTGCCGACTCCGTCAAGAGCATCGCCAAGTTGTGGGACAGCCGGGCGGTGAGGGACCCCAAAAATGGGGGGGGACACCCCTAAAAATGGGGGGGGACACTGAAAAATGGGGTTAGAACACCCAAAAATGGGGTTAGGACACCCAGAAATGGGGTAATCGCCCCCAAAAATGGGGCTGAGGGGCCCAAAAATGGGGCTGGGACACCTAGAAATGGGGGGAGACGCTGAAAACTGGGGCTGAGGGCCCCCAAAAATGGGGTTAGGACACCCAAAAATGGGGCTGGGACCCCCACATCGGGGGGGGACACTTAAAAATGGGGTTAGGACACCCAAAAATGGGGCTGGGACCCCCACATCGGGGGGGGACACTTAAAAATGGGGTTAGGACACCCAAAAATAGGGTAATTGTCCCCAAAAACGGGGCTGGGAGCCCCAGAAATGGGGAGAGACACTGAAAGCTGGGGCTGAGGGCCCCAAAAATGGGGTAATTGCCCCCCAAAATGGGGCTGAGGGCCCCAAAAATGGGGAGAGACGCTGAAAGCTGGGGCTGAGGCCCCCAAAAATGGGGCTGGGACCCCTGGAAATGGGGGGAGACGCTGAAAACTGGGGCTGAGGGCCCCAAAAATGGGGCTGGGACACCTGGAAATGGGGGGAGACACTGAAAGCTGGGGCTGAGGCCCCCACAAATGGGCTAATCGCCCCCAAAAATGGGGTTAGGACACCCAAAAATGGGGCTGGGACCCCCACATCGGGGGGGGACCCCTAGAAGTGGGGACACACACTGAAAAATGGGGCTGAGAAACCCAAAAATGGGGTAATTGCCACCAAAAATGGGGCTGAGGGGCCCAAAAATGGGGTAATTGCCCCCAAAAATGGGGCTGGGAGCCCCGGAAATGGGGAGAGACGCTGAAAAGTGGGGCTGAGACCCCCAGAAATAGGGAGACACACTAAAAACTGGGGCTGAGGGCCCCAAAAATGGGGTGACCTCCCCAAAAATGGGGTGACCTCCCTAAAAATGGGGC
>NW_015092555.1:12310-13592 GCF_001431845.1 Calidris pugnax
AGGAGGAGCCCCCCCCCGACGCTGGTGCCGACTCCGTCAAGAGCATCGCCAAGTTGTGGGACAGCCGGGCGGTGAGGGACCCCAAAAATGGGGGGGGACACCCCTAAAAATGGGGGGGGACACTGAAAAATGGGGTTAGAACACCCAAAAATGGGGTTAGGACACCCAGAAATGGGGTAATCGCCCCCAAAAATGGGGCTGAGGGGCCCAAAAATGGGGCTGGGACACCTAGAAATGGGGGGAGACGCTGAAAACTGGGGCTGAGGGCCCCCAAAAATGGGGTTAGGACACCCAAAAATGGGGCTGGGACCCCCACATCGGGGGGGGACACTTAAAAATGGGGTTAGGACACCCAAAAATGGGGTAATTGTCCCCAAAAACGGGGCTGGGAGCCCCAGAAATGGGGAGAGACACTGAAAGCTGGGGCTGAGGGCCCCAAAAATGGGGTAATTGCCCCCCAAAATGGGGCTGAGGGCCCCAAAAATGGGGAGAGACGCTGAAAGCTGGGGCTGAGGCCCCCAAAAATGGGGCTGGGACCCCTGGAAATGGGGGGAGACACTGAAAGCTGGGGCTGAGGCCCCCACAAATGGGCTAATCGCCCCCAAAAATGGGGTTAGGACACCCAAAAATGGGGCTGGGACCCCCACATCGGGGGGGGACCCCTAGAAGTGGGGACACACACTGAAAAATGGGGCTGAGAAACCCAAAAATGGGGTAATTGCCACCAAAAATGGGGCTGAGGGGCCCAAAAATGGGGTAATTGCCCCCAAAAATGGGGCTGGGAGCCCCGGAAATGGGGAGAGACGCTGAAAGCTGGGGCTGGGACCCCTGGAAATGGGGGGAGACACTGAAAAGTGGGGCTGAGACCCCCAGAAATAGGGAGACACACTAAAAACTGGGGCTGAGGGCCCCAAAAATGGGGTGACCTCCCCAAAAATGGGGTGACCTCCCTAAAAATGGGGCGCTGGGACCCCTGGAAATGGGGGGAGACACTGAAAGCTGGGGCTGAGGCCCCCACAAATGGGCTAATCGCCCCCAAAAATGGGGTTAGGACACCCAAAAATGGGGCTGGGACCCCCACATCGAGGGGGGGACCCCTAGAAATTGGGGGGGACACACTGAAAAATGGGGCTGAGGGGCCCAAAAATAGGGTTAGGACACCCAGAAATGGGGCTGGGAGCCCTGGAAATGGGGAGAAACGCTGAAAACTGGGGATGAAAGCACCAAAAATGGGGCTGGGACCCCCCAAAACTGGTCCAAGACCTCCTTAAATGACACCCCC
>NW_015092556.1:0-690 GCF_001431845.1 Calidris pugnax
ACCTCAGGGGCTCTTGGTCCAGTTCTGCAGGCCCTTGCCTTTGATCAGCGTTCACAGCCTGCGTTAGTGCAACAGGTTGGAGGCCCTTGCTGTCACCCCATCCTTTGAACCCTGCTGTGTCTTCCTGCCACTTGCCACAGACCCTTCTGATACTGTCATTATTCCTTGCCTCAGGCGCGGTGGCAGCTGGAGGCTGTCCTTAGGCTCGTCTCTAGTGCTCCTGTATTTAACCCCCTCCCCCTTCCAGCCCAGTTTAAAGCCCTTTTGACAAGCCCTGCCAACTTATGATGTGCCAGGATCTTCCTGCCCCTCTGAGACAGATGTTCCCCAGCTGTTACCAGCAGACCTCGTGCCGTATGAACTTCGCCAAGGTCGAAAAACCCAACATTTTGTTGGTGGCACCATTCCCTAAGCCCCTTGTTAACCGTGCATGACTCCTGTTCCTGTCAGCGTTCCCACCTGCAGCCCAGGGTATTGATGAACATTCTCTGTGCCCCTGAGCCCTCGACCAGTTTTCCCAGGGCCTTGAATCCCTTTTGATCGATCGCTTTTAAACCTCTGGGTTCAACCTCCGGGTTCAACCTCCTCGTGTCCCCCCCGCACACCTGGGGAGGGGAGCAGCCTCAGGGACGCCTCTGACCCGGGGCCCTGGGAGGGAGCACACCTCCCCGGCCCATTGCCCCCCCATTC
>NW_015092556.1:4701-5644 GCF_001431845.1 Calidris pugnax
ACCCCTGGGTGCCTTCTCAGTGCCCGTGGGTGCCCCCCATCCCCCCTGGGTGCCCTCCAGCGCCCTGGGTGCCTCCCCATCCTCCGTGGGTGCCCCCCCATAGCCAGGACTGCCCCACACCCGCTCCCCAGCACCCCTGGGTGCCTTCCCAGTGCCCGTGGGTGCCCCCCCATTGCCCCTGGGTGCTCCCCACAGCCATGACTGCCCCACACCCGCTCCCCAGCACCCCTGGGTGCCTTCCCAGTGCCCGTGGGTGCCCCCCATCGCCCTGGGTGCCCCTCCATCCCCCCTGGGTGCCCCCCCATCGCCCCTGGGTGCCCACTGACCGGTGCCGGTGGCGTTGCTGTAGACCTTGAGCATCTGGGAGGCCATGAAGTTGACCTGGGTGTTGTAGGTGGCCTGGACACTGCGCTTGATGCGCAGCAGCTCCCGGATGGTGTCCTCGTTCCCGTGGCGCAGCTCAAACTCCTTCCACGTCTGCCAGAACCCCCCCGTGATCTGGGGGGGGACAACAAGGGGGGAAAAACCTCAGGGGACAGCCCCCCGGCCATGGGGACACCCCCCGGCCATGGGGAACCACAGGGTGCTGGGGAAAGCCCTGGCTCTGGGGACCCCCCAGCAATGGGGCACCCATTGGATGTTGGGGGCACCCCTGGGGACACCTCCAGCACTGGGGTACCCTGGTGGTGCTGGGGACACCCCTGGGGACCCCCCTGGCACAGGGGACCCATATGGCCCTGGGGACATCCCCTGGCAATGGGGCACCCATGGGGTGTTGGGGATACACCCCGGGGACACCCCACGGCCACTGGGAACATCCTGGGTGCCCCATTGGGTGCCCCCTCTGCTCTGATGGGTGCCCCCCACCCACAGCCTCCCCCCCAACCCGGCTCTGTTGGGTGCCCCCTACCCCACTGGGTGCCCCTCCTGTTGGGTGCCCCCC
>NW_015092556.1:13401-14901 GCF_001431845.1 Calidris pugnax
TGTCCCCCGGGGTGGGGTTGGGTGACACGTGTGACATCTCCGTGTCCCCCTCCTTTCCTTCACCAGGGGGTGGTGGCACGTGGTGGGTTCCTGTCCCCTCCGTGGTGGTGGCACCAACTCCAAAGCCAGGCACGGATTGGAAGGGGGATGGACAGGGACCCTTGGGGACCTTTGGGGACATCTGGGGACCCTTGGGGATCCTTGGGGACATCTGGGGACCCTTGGGGACATCTGGGGAAAGTTGGGAACACCAACCTGCTGGTAGATGGTGGCCTGACCAGGTGGTGGGTTCCTGTCCCCTCCATGATGGTGGCACCAAGCCCAAACCCAGGCACGGATTGGAAGGGGGCTGGGGACAGGGGGCTGGGGACACTTGGGGACATCTGGGGTGACCAGGACTCTCCAAGGGCACTGGGCACCCCCCGGAGCGGGGACGGGGTGTCAGGCCCCCCCTCCCAAAGTCACCTTTTTTGGGGGGAAACAGAGCCCAGCCCCCCCCAGACCCACACCTTTTGGGGTGAAGGTGGGTCCAGCCCCCTCTAAACTCATTTTTTTGGGGGAAACAGAGGGCAGACCCCCCCAAACTCAGGAGGTTTTGGGGGAAACTGAGGCGGGCCCCCCCCAAACTCAGGAGGTTTTGGGGGAAACTGAGGCCCAGCCCCCCCCATTTGGGGCGAAGGTGGGTTCAGACCCCCCCCAACTCCCAGTTTTTGGGGTGAAGGTGTGTCTGCTCTCCCTGCCCTCACAGTTTTGGGGGGGAAAGTGATGCTGGAGCCCCCCAAACTCAGGAGTTTTTTGGGGAAATGGAGGCGGGGCCCCCCCAACCCGTTGTTTTTGGGGTGAAGGTGTGCCTGCCCCCCCAGGCTCACCGTCCTCCTCCCGGCCCAGCTCGGCCGCCGTCTCCATGCGGGCGGCGATGACGCTCTCCTCGAACTGGGCGTAGCTGTCGAACACCTGGGTGAAGTCTCGCACCGTCATCACCGTCTGCACCGCCTCCTCGTACACGTCCCGTGCCTGGGGGGGACACCCACACCCCCTCAGGGACGGGGACACCCACGGGGACACCCACACCCATCAGGGATGGGGACACCCACGGGGACATGGATGCACCCTCGGGGACGGGAACACCCACACCCCCCTGGGGACAGAGACACCCCCTTGGGGACAGAGACACCCCCTTGGGGACAGCCCATGGGGATGGGGACACTCCCTCAGGGATGGGGACAGCACTGGGGACAGGGACACCCCCTTGGGGACAGTCCATGGGGACGGGGACACCCCTTAGGCACAAGGACACCCCCTCAGGGACAGGGACACCCACTGGGAATGAGGACAGGGACACCCCCTGGGGACAGCCCATGGGGACAGGGACACCCCCTTGGGGACAGGGACGGGGACACCCCCTTAGAAACATAGACAGGGACACCCCCTTGGGGACACCAACAACCCCTGAGGATAGAGACACCCCCTCGGGGACAGCCCATGGGGATGGGGACACTC
>NW_015092557.1:0-1660 GCF_001431845.1 Calidris pugnax
ACCAGTAGCATCTTGGTTTGGATCGGGAATGATGTGGCCAGAAGGACTGGGGGGGTGGTGATGGTCCCCCCTGGATTCTGCACTAGTGAGGCCCCACCTCGAATATTCGGTTTTGGGCCCCTCAGGACAAGTAAGATATTCTCTGTGTCCAGAGAAGGGTAATGGAGCTGGTGAGGGGGCTGGAGCCTGTGGAGAAGGGGCTGGAGAACTTGTGAGGAGAGGCTGAGGGAGCTGGGGGTGTTGAGCCTGGAGAAAAAGGAGGCTGAGGGGAGACCTTCTCGCTCTCTCCAACTCCCTGAGAGGAGGGTGTGGGGAAAATGGGGTCAGTTTCTTCTCCCAAGCAAGAAGAGAAAAGGAAGGGCCTGGAAGACAAACCATATGAAGAGCAGCTGAAGGAGCTGGGACTGTTTAGTATGAGGAAGAGGAGGCTGAGGGGAGACCTCATCACTCTGTAGAGAGGTTGGTGCTGGTCTCTTCTCCCAGGTGATTAACGACAGAACGAGAGGAAACGGCTTCAAGCTCCAACAGGGTAGGTTTAGACAACATTAGGAAGGAATTTTTCACAGAAGGAGTGGTTGGGCACTGGAATAGGCTGCCCAGGGAGGTGGTTGAGTCCCCATCCCTGGATGTGTTTAAGGGCCGTTTAGATGCAGTGCTGAGGAATATGGTGTAGGGAAGGACTATGTAGAGTAGGGGAGATGGTTGGACTCGATGATCCCAAGGGTCTCTTCCAACCTGAATGATTCTATGATTCTATGAAATGGCCTCAAGTTGTGCCAGGGGAAGTTTGGGATGGATGTTGGGAAAGGTTTCTTCACTGAAAGGGTTTTCAAGCCTTGGAGGAGGCTGTCCAGAGCAGTGGTGGAGTTGCCATCCTTGGAGGGATTTAAAAGCCGGGCAGATGTGGGGCTGAGGGACATGGGTTGGTGCTGGGTTTGTCAGGGTTGGGTTAATGGTTGGACTCCATGATTTGAGATCGTTCAAACCAGGACACTGTATCACTCAAACCAGGACAGGTAGGAAGCAAAGCGCAAGGAACAGCTTCAATGCTTTTGAATCCCTGGGGAATACCCTCTTCTCCCTTTTTATGCTCTTAATGTATTGATTACATCTGGTTTTTTTTCTCAGAATCTGACCCTGGAGAGAAAAAACCAGATCCTGAGCCATTCCTAACACCACCTGCTGTAACTGCTGGGAGCAAGAAGAATGTTAGTTCTCGTGAGACGACCGGAGAGGCCAGGATGAAGAGATCCCAGGAAAGTCCCAGGCTCAGGAAGAGCCCCCGTGGTCCCAGCCCCAAGAGGATGTCTCCCTGGAGGAGCAGTCCCAGGAACGACCAGGCAATGACTTCCTTTAGCTTGTCCCCGAGACTTCTTGGCACCACTCCTCGAGCCAAGCGTCGCTCTTGGTGTCGCTCGAGCCTGAAGGGGATAAAACGCCGAAAATCTCTGCCTCCTGTTCACCAAGATGTCACGGGTACATTCTCCCTTTATCAATCTTTCTTTCAAGAAACTGGCCGGGCAGCAGCCTGCAGCAAATTGAAATTTAATTTCATGGCACGACTTTTAGGGTGGTTACAGCGTAATTGTGTTATTCTTGCCCAGTAACCACCGTTGTCTGTGTTGGCCGTGGTCCTGGAGATGCAGGCCCTTGAGGATAA
>NW_015092558.1:0-643 GCF_001431845.1 Calidris pugnax
CAGGTGGGGACCCCCCCAGGGAATCTCGGGGACCCCCCCAGATCCCAGTACCCCTTCCCAGTCTCACCAGTTTGCCAGGAGGGGGTGCGGAACTGGGAGAGCAGGGAGGAGGCGGAGGGGCCGGGCTGCGGCGCCCGCGACTCCAGGGCCGAGATGAGGTTCATGACGGAGGCGTCGGGGGCGCCCCCCCCCGCGTGGTGCAGCCCCGTCTCAAACAGCCCCGACAGCCCTAGGGACACCCCAAAAAGGTTGGGGACACCCCAAAAAGGGTTGGGGACACCCCAAAAAGGGTTGGGGACACCCCGACAAATCGGGGATGCCCCCACAAATGGGGGATAACGCGAGGGGTTGGGTTGGGGACACCAACGAGGGGTTGGGGACACCACAGGGGACAACAATGAGGGTTGGGGACAATGTGGGGACACCCCGAGGGGTTGGGGACACCCCCACAAATGGGGGACACCCCCACAAATGGGGGACACCACGGGGGACAAGGTGGGGACACCCCAAAAGGTTGGGGACGCCGTGGGGACATCGTGGGGACACCCCAAGGGGTTGGGGACACCAAAGGGACAACATGGAGACACCTCAAGGGGTTGGGGACACCCCCACGGGTTGGGGACACCCCCACAAATTGGGGACA
>NW_015092558.1:4509-6891 GCF_001431845.1 Calidris pugnax
GCGGTGGGGGGCGAGGGGGTGTCGGGGTGTTTTGGGTGACAGGGTGACGGGGTGACATGGTGTCGGGGTGTTGGGGTGACAACGATGATGGGGTGACAGGGTGACAAGGCGTTGGGGTGACAGGGTGACGGGGTGACAACAATGATAGGGTGTTGGGGTGACAAGGTGTCGGGGTGATAGGGTGACAGGGTGACAATGATGATGGGGTGACAGGATGTCGGGGTGACAAGGTGACAGGGTGTCAGGGTGACAGGGTGTCAGGGTGACAGGGTGATGGGGTGACGATGATGGGGTGACAGGGTGATGGGGTGACAACGATGATGGGGTGATGGGGTGACGGGGTGACAAGGTGTCGGGGTGATGGGGTGTTGGGGTGACAAGGTGTCGGGGTGATGGGGTGTTGGGGTGACAATGATGATGGGGTGACAGGGTGTTAGGGTGACAAGGTGTCAGGGTGACAGGGTAACGGGGTGACGGGGCGATGGGGTGACAGGGTGACGGGGTGACAAAATGAGAGGGTGTCAGGGTGACAACGATAATGGGGTGACAGGGTGACAAGGCGTTGGGGTGACAGGGTGAGAACGATGATGGGGTGACAAGGGGTCAGGGTGACAAGGTGTTGGGGTGACAGGGTGACAACGATGATGGGGTGACAGGGGAGACAGGGGGTCGGGGTGACAAGGTGTCAGGGTGATGGGGTGTCAGGGTGACAGGGTAACAGAGTGACAATGATGATGAGGTGACAGAGTGATGGGGTGTTGGGGTGGCAGGGTGACAAGGTGTCAGGGTGACAGGGTGACAGGATGACAAGGTGTTGGGGTGACAAGGTGTTAGGGTGTCAAGGTGATGGGGTGACGGGGTGATGGGGTGACAGGGTGACAACGATGATGGGGTGACGGGGTGACAAGGTGTTGGGGTGAGAATGATGATGCGGTGACAGGGTGTTAGGGTGTCAAGGTGATGGGGTGACAGGGTGTTGGGGTGACAGGGTGACAGGGTGTTGGGGTGACAATGATGATGGGGTGACAAAGTGACAGGGGGGTGGGGTGACAACGATGATGGGGTGACAAGGTGATGGGGTGACAGGGTGTTGGGGTGACAGGGTGTCAGGGTGACAGGGTGATGGGGTGACAATGATGATGGGGTGACAGGGTGACAAGGTGTCAGGGTGACAACAAAGATGGGGTGACAGAGTGACGGGGTGTCAGGGTGTCAGGGTGACAAGATGCCAGGGTGACAAGGTGACAGGGTGACAACGATGGATGGGGTGACAAGGTGTCGGGGTGACAGGGTGGGGGGGGGTCAGGGTGACAGGGTGACGGGGTGACAAGGTGTCGGGGTGACAACAATGATGGGGTGACAGAGCGTTGGGGTGTCAAGGTGACAAGGTGACAGGGTGTCGAGGTGACAGGGTGACAGGGTGACAACAATGATGGGGTGTCAGAGTGACAAGGTGTCGGGGTGACAGGGTGTTGGGGTGGCAATGATGATGGGGTGACAGGGTGTCAGGGTGACAGGATGACAAGGTGTTGGGGTGTCAGGGTGACAGGGTGATGGTGTGACAGGATGACAATGGGTTGGGGTGACAACGATGATGGGGTGACAGTGACAAGGTGTTGGGGTGAAAGGTGACAATGATGATGGGGTGACAGGGTGTCAGGGTGACAGGGTGATGGGGTGACAGGGTGATGGGGTGACAGGGTGACAAGGGGTTGGGGTGACAGGGTGACAATGCTGTTGGGGTGAGAGGGTGTCGGGGTGTCAGGGTGACAACAATGATGGGGTGATAAGGTATCGGGGTGACAGGGTGACGGGGTGACAACGATGATGGGGTGACAGGGTGTCAGGGTGACAGGGTGTCAGGGTGTTGGGGTGTTGGGGTGACGGGGTGACAGGGTGGGGGTCAGGGTGTTAGGGTGTCAAGGTGATGGGGTGTTGGGGTGACAACAATGATGGGGTGACAAGGTGTTAGGGTGTCAGGGTGACGGGGTGACAAGGGGTCAGGGTGACAAGGTGACGGGGGTGGGGTGACAGGGTGTCGGGGTGATGGGGTGATGGGGTGACAGGGTGACAACGATGATGGGGTGTCAGGGTGACGGGGTGTTGGGGTGTTGGGGTGACGGGGTGTCGGGGTGATGGGGTGACAGGGTGACAACAATGATGGGGTGATAAGGTATCGGGGTGACAGGGTGACGGGGTGACAACGATGATGGGGTGACAGGGTGTCAGGGTGACAGGGTGTCAGGGTGTTGGGGTGTTGGGGTGACGGGGTGACAGGGTGGGGGTCAGGGTGTTAGGGTGTCAAGGTGATGGGGTGTTGGGGTGACAACAATGATGGGGTGACAAGGTGTTAGGGTGTCAGGGTGACGGGGTGACAAGGGG
>NW_015092558.1:9930-12954 GCF_001431845.1 Calidris pugnax
CATCAACAGCCCTCCTTGCACCATCAACACCCCCCTTGCACCATCACACACCCCTCGCACCATTAACATCCCCCCTTGCACCATCAACACTCCCCTTGCACCATTACACCCTCCTTGCACCATTAACATCCCTCCTTGCACCATCAACACTCCCCTTGCACCATTACACCCCTTGCACCATCAACAGCTCTCTTGCACCATTAACACCCCTGTCACACTATTAAAACCCACCCTTGCACCATCACACCCCCCTTGCACCATCAACAGCTCTCCTTGCACTATCACACCCCCCCTCACACCATCAACACCCCATTTGCACCATTAACACCCCCTTTGCACCATCAACATCCCTCCTTGCACCATCAGACACCCCTCACACCATCACACCCCC
Organism: Calidris pugnax; assembly: GCF_001431845.1. Taxonomy (NCBI): domain Eukaryota; kingdom Metazoa; phylum Chordata; class Aves; order Charadriiformes; family Scolopacidae; genus Calidris; species Calidris pugnax. The sequence continues at coordinate 10,322 of NW_015092558.1, forward strand.
CTTGCACCATCAAGAGCCCCCTTACACCAACACCCCTCCCTTGCACTATCAACTCCTCCTTTACACACTTAATCCCTCCCTTGCACAATTAAACTCCTCCTTGCGCGCTCAACCCCCCCTCACACACTCACCCCCCTTTGCACAACTGCCCCCTCAGTTAACGCTCCTCTTGCACAATTAAAGTTCTCCTTGCACGCTCACCCCTCCCTGGTACGACTAACCCCCCTTGCACAATTAAACTCCTCCTTGCACTATTCACCTCTGCCTTCCACAATCTCTTCCTTGCACGCTCAACGCCCTCCTTGCACGACTGACCCCCCTTGCACACTGAGCCCTCTCCTTGCACACTCAACCCTCCCTCACACACTCAGCCCTGTCCTTGCACACTCAGCCCTCTCCTTGCACGACTGACCCCCTCGCACACTCAACCCTCTTTTTGCACGATTGACCCCCCTTGCACACGCAACCCCCTCCTTGCACGATTGACCCCCCTCGCACACTCAGCCCTCTCCTCGCACACTCAACTCTCCCTTGCACATTCAACCCTCTCCTTGCACACTCAAGCCTCGATCACACACTCAGCCCTGTCCTTGCACACTCAGCTCTCTCATTGCACACTCAGCCCTCTCCTTGCACGACTGACCCTCCTCACACACTCAGCCCTCTCCTTGCACACTCAACCCACTCATTGCACACTCAGCCCTCCCTCACACACTCAGCCCTGTCCTCGCACACTCACCCCTCCCTTGCACGATTGACCCCCCTTGCACATTCAACCCCCTCCTTGCACACTCAATCCTCCCTCACACACTCAGCCCTGTCCTTGCACACTCAGACCTCTCCTTGCACACTCAGACCTCTCTCTGCACAACTGACCCCCCTTGCACACGCAACCCTCTCTTTGCACACTCAACCCTCTCTTTGCACAATTGCCCCCCTTGCACCTTTAACCCTCCCTTACACACTCAACACTCCCTTGCACAACTGACCCCCCTCGCACACTCAACCCTCTCCTCGCACACTCAACCCTCTCCTCGCACACTCAACCCTCTCCTCGCACACTCAACCCTCTCCTCGCACACTCAACCCTCTCCTCGCACACTCAACCCTCTCCTCGCACACTCCACCCCCTCATTGCACACTCAGCCCTCCCTCACACACTCAGCCCTGTCCTCGCACACTCAGCTCTCTCCTTGCACGATTGACCCCCCCTTGCACACTCAACCCCCTCCTTGCACACTCAGCCCTCCCTTGCACACTCAGCCCTCCCTTGCACACTCAGCCCTCTCCTTGCACAACTGACCCCCCTCGCACACTCAACCCCCTCCTTGCACACTCAATCCTCCCTCACACACTCAGCCCTGTCCTTGCACACTCAGACCTGTCCCTGCACACTCAGACCTCTCCTTGCACACTCACCCCTCCCTTCCACGATTGATCCCCCTTGCACACGCAACCCTCTCCTTGCACACGCAACCCTCCCTCGCACATTCAACCCTCCCTTGCACACTTAACCCCCACTCACACATTCAGCCCTCTCCTTGCACACTCAACCCGCCCTTGCACGATTGAACCACCTTGCACATTCAACCCTCTCCCTGCACACTCAACCCTCCCTCACACACTCAATTCTCTCCTTGCACACTCAACCCTCTCCTTGCACAATTGCCCCCCTTGCACACTCAACCCTCTCATTGCACACTCAGCCCTCCCTTGCACGATTGATCCCACTTGTACACTCAACTCTACCTTGCACCCTCAACCCTCTCCTTGCACAACTGACCCCCCCTTGCACATTCAACCCTCTCCTTGCACACTCAACCCTCCTTCATACACTCAACCCCCCCTTGCACACTTAACCCTCTCCTTGCACGACTGACCCTCCTCACGCACTCAACCCTCTCCTCACACACTCAACCCTCTCCTTGCACAATTGACCCCCCTTGCACATTCAACCCTCTCCTTGCACACTCAACCCTCTCCTTGCACGACTGACCCACCTTGCACACTCAGCCCTCTCCTCGCACACTCAACCCTCCCTTGTACACTCAACCCTCTCCTTGCACGACTGACCCTCCTTGCACAGTCAATGCTCTCCTTGCACACTCAGCCATCTCCTTGCACAACTGACCCCCCCTCGCACATTCAACCCTCTCCTTGCACACTCAACCCTCCCTCACACCCTCAGCCCTGTCCTTGCACACTCAGCCCTCTCCTTGCACGACTGACCCCCTCGCACACTCAACCCTCTTTTTGCACGATTGACCCCCCTTGCACACGCAACCCCCTCCTTGCACGATTGACCCCCCTCGCACACTCAGCCCTCTCCTCGCACACTCAACTCTCCCTTGCACATTCAACCCTCTCCTTGCACACTCAAGCCTCGATCACACACTCAGCCCTGTCCTTGCACACTCAGCTCTCTCATTGCACACTCAGCCCTCTCCTTGCACGACTGACCCTCCTCACACACTCAGCCCTCTCCTTGCACACTCAACCCACTCATTGCACACTCAGCCCTCCCTCACACACTCAGCCCTGTCCTCGCACACTCACCCCTCCCTTGCACGATTGACCCCCCTTGCACATTCAACCCCCTCCCTGCCCACTCACCCCTCCCTCCCACACTCCGC
>NW_015092558.1:14799-16276 GCF_001431845.1 Calidris pugnax
CACACTCAGCCCTGTCCTCGCCCACTCAGCTCTCTCCTTGCACGATTGACCCCCCCTTGCACACTCAACCCCCTCCTTGCACACTCAGCCCTCCCTTGCACACTCAGCCCTCCCTTGCACACTCAGCCCTCTCCTTGCACAACTGACCCCCCTCGCACACTCAACCCCCTCCTTGCACACTCAATCCTCCCTCACACACTCAGCCCTGTCCTTGCACACTCAGACCTGTCCCTGCACACTCAGACCTCTCCTTGCACACTCACCCCTCCCTTGCACGATTGATCCCCCTTGCACACGCAACCCTCTCCTTGCACACGCAACCCTCCCTCGCACATTCAACCCTCCCTTGCACACTTAACCCCCACTCACACATTCAGCCCTCTCCTTGCACACTCAACCCGCCCTTGCACGATTGAACCACCTTGCACATTCAACCCTCTCCCTGCACACTCAACCCTCCCTCACACACTCAATTCTCTCCTTGCACACTCAACCCTCTCCTTGCACAATTGCCCCCCTTGCACACTCAACCCTCTCATTGCACACTCAGCCCTCCCTTGCACGATTGATCCCACTTGTACACTCAACTCTACCTTGCACCCTCAACCCTCTCCTTGCACAACTGACCCCCCCTTGCACATTCAACCCTCTCCTTGCACACTCAACCCTCCTTCATACACTCAACCCCCCCTTGCACACTTAACCCTCTCCTTGCACGACTGACCCTCCTCACGCACTCAACCCTCTCCTCACACACTCAACCCTCTCCTTGCACAATTGACCCCCCTTGCACATTCAACCCTCTCCTTGCACACTCAACCCTCTCCTTGCACGACTGACCCACCTTGCACACTCAGCCCTCTCCTCGCACACTCAACCCTCCCTTGTACACTCAACCCTCTCCTTGCACGACTGACCCTCCTTGCACAGTCAATGCTCTCCTTGCACACTCAGCCATCTCCTTGCACAACTGACCCCCCCTCGCACATTCAACCCTCTCCTTGCACACTCAACCCTCCCTCACACCCTCAGCCCTGTCCTTGCACACTCAGCCCTCTCCTTGCACGACTGACCCCCTCGCACACTCAACCCTCTTTTTGCACGATTGACCCCCCTTGCACACGCAACCCCCTCCTTGCACGATTGACCCCCCTCGCACACTCAGCCCTCTCCTCGCACACTCAACTCTCCCTTGCACATTCAACCCTCTCCTTGCACACTCAAGCCTCGATCACACACTCAGCCCTGTCCTTGCACACTCAGCTCTCTCATTGCACACTCAGCCCTCTCCTTGCACGACTGACCCTCCTCACACACTCAGCCCTCTCCTTGCACACTCAACCCACTCATTGCACACTCAGCCCTCCCTCACACACTCAGCCCTGTCCTCGCACACTCACCCCTCCCTTGCACGATTGACCCCCCTTGCACATTCAACCCCCTCCCTGCCCACTCACCCCTCCCTCCCACACTCCGC
>NW_015092558.1:17541-17908 GCF_001431845.1 Calidris pugnax
CCCTTTGCACAACTGCCCCCCCAGTTAACACTCCTCTTGCACAATTAAACTCCTCCTTGCACTATTCACCTCTGCCTTCCACAATCTCTTCCTTGCACGCTCAACGCCCTCCTTGCACGACTGACCCCCCTTGCACACTGAGCCCTCTCCTTGCACACTCAACCCTCCCTCACACACTCAGCCCTGTCCTTGCACACTCAGCCCTCTCCTTGCACGACTGACCCCCTCGCACACTCAACCCTCTTTTTGCACGATTGACCCCCCTTGCACACGCAACCCCCTCCTTGCACGATTGACCCCCCTCGCACACTCAGCCCTCTCCTCGCACACTCAACTCTCCCTTGCACATTCAACCCTCTCCTTGCAC
>NW_015092559.1:0-5817 GCF_001431845.1 Calidris pugnax
GATGAAATAGTACAGATAGAGAGAGGCAACTGATGCCTTGTGGACTTCGATGAGGGTGGTAAACAGGGAAGAGCTGGGGAGGAGGGAGAAGGGAAGAGTCTGGGTGTGGTGATTTAACAGGCAAAGAGAGAAGAGGGGGCCACTGAGATCCAATGAAAACTGGAAAAATCACATTTGCGGTGAGTGTGTATAATTCCTCTTTTGTGATGCTCTCCCAGATCTTTATTATTTGCAGGTCCTGATGATGTTACAGTTTGTTTGCTCAGAAGATGCCTAATAGAGTCCAAGTGCTCATCTCATCTCCCTTCAAACCCCTTGTGAAAGGAGGGAAGGAGGGAAGGAGGGAGGGAGGGAAGGAGGGAAGGAGGGAGGGAGGCACAGGTGGAGCTTATTCAATGGCAGAGGCAGAGCTGATTTAAGTGGGCAGTAACTGAGGATGCCTGTTAATGAGATGGCTGGGAATGAGTAGGGTCAGTCGAATAAGAAGACATTAGTTCAAAGCAATTAAGGAACATCAGAGCTAGCAGCAGGGAGATGTAAACACCGAGGGACAAGCAGAGTTGCTTCCAGAGCAGTAACTTGGAGTAAGAGATCCAGGCACAGCAAAGGGATTCCAGGAGAAGAAAGAGCGTGGGCAGCGTCCTGGTTTGAGGTAGAACCAATTTACTGATCACAGGTGGAGCTTATTCAATGGCAGAGGCAGAGCTGATTTAAGTGGGCAGTAACTGAGGATGCCTGTTAATGAGATGGCTGGGAATGAGTAGGGTCAGTCGAATAAGAAGACATTAGTTCAAAGCAATTAAGGAACATCAGAGCTAGCAGCAGGGAGATGTAAACACCGAGGGACAAGCAGAGTTGCTTCCAGAGCAGTAACTTGGAGTAAGAGATCCAGGCACAGCAAAGGGATTCCAGGAGAAGAAAGAGCGTGGGCAGCGTCCTGGTTTGAGGTAGAACCAATTTACTGATCAGTAATTTTACTTTTCAGCTAAACCTCTTCTAATGCTTTGAAATTAACAACACATTGTGCAGAAACTGCTGGCTCCCAGAGTGATATAACCCGTGTTCATAGTTAATGCCAGGGAATGGGATGCAGAGAGGCTCTTGCTTGCACTTATTGCTCTACCAACCAAGTCAGATAACTTCATTATTTGTCCTGTTGGAGGGTTTGAAGCAGAGAAGCATGGAGGGGTTGCACCTGTGGGGAGGAGAGGACAGGAGGGGTGACCCCAAACTGACCAACGGGGTATTCCATCCCGTCTGCCCCACGTTCAGTATAAAAGCTGAGGGATCAAAGGGTCAGGTCTCTTTCCTCAACAGCTGACGTCTGAGGGGGACTCTGTTCGTCTGCCTTCAATCCCAATCTGTGTGTTTCTGAATCCAGATCTGAATCCAGTTCCTGTCTGTTGCTGAGTCCAGTCCGGAATTTTCTCAGTGCCTGCTGGTGACGTGATCATCATCCTGGGAGCTTGATACTGGTTTTGTATATATTTCTTATATATACATGTGCATATGTACATATACATATGTTATATACATGTGCATATGTAAATATACACATGTAAATGTACGATAAAATATATATTACTTTCTTTTAATCTTATTATTAATGTTTTCATTAAAGTTTCATCAAAGTTTCTTCTAAACTCAAGTGTCTCTCTCCCTCCCCTCCTCTCCTTGAGGAGAGATGTGGGGGAGAGGATCTGACGTTCATCTCGGTGGCCGGTAGAGCCCAAACCAGGCAGTGGGTTGGGTGGAGACGAGAGAGGGAGCATGTGAGAAGCGGAGGGAAGTTGGGCCATCAGAGCCGGAGTGTCCCGTGCACAGCGCCACCCGTGGCAGGACGCGTAAGTGCGACCAAGTTGGTGTGTCTTCGACAGCTTTGCTGCCACCATTCTGTCTGCGGTGGCAAGATGAGCCTGGGTGTTGTCCTGGAGGGCCCAATTCTGATGGTCTTCCTGTGAGAAAGGAATTGTGGGAAAATACACTAAATCCTGGTCAGCTCCGTTCTGCCTCCACGTGCCTGTTCGCTCGAGTCCTGCTCAGATTTTGGCCCGATGCGTGCTGGGAGCAGCGCCCTTCAGTCAAAGCGAGAGATCCACGTAGAGAGATGGGTGGCCAGAGAGAGCTAAAGGGCCACGGTGCAGCCATTGTCACCTGCAGATCACAGAATAATAGAATGAATCATAGAATGATTTAGGTTGGAAGGGACCTTAAAAATCATCGAGTTCCAAGCCTTCTGCCATGGGCAGGGACATCTCCCACTACACCAGGTTGCTCAAAGCCCCATCCAGCCTGGCCTTGACTGCTGTCACCTGCAACCACCGCCTTTTGTCTGGCAGTTTCATCAGAATCCGCTCACTTATGGAAAAACCAAACCTCCAAACTGGGGGGTGTAACACAGCAGCTTACCCAAAAAGCTTTTGAAGCAGATCCAATGCTAGCTGGAGCGCTGAGGCTTCTGTGCTTCCCAGGGTGATACAGGGGGACGCCCACACCAGGATGGAGGAGGAAGGATGAGCTCTCTCACCATTGGTTCGGTAACTAATTATATATATATATATATTTTTTTTTTTTTTGCTCATAAGTGCCTGAATTAAGAGTTATAGGGTATAAGTCATGAAACTTCATGACTCGGGTGGTGGAATAAGTGAATTCACGTGATAGTCTGGGCAAAGAGGACTGAGCCCTCTTTGTCATGTTTGTTTTTTGTATTTCTAAATCACTTAATGAAATAAAGTTTAAATCAAAGAGAACGTTGCCCTGTAAATGTGAGAGATCTAAACAGACCGTGACACTTCAGAAAATGTGTTGGAGCCCAGCTCGATGCAGATGGTGAGACGTTTGTGTCTACAGCATGAGAGCTGACGTTCAGCCCTGTTTGGGATTGTCCTGATTTGAGCGACACAGGATGAATTTCTCTTCCAATGTTTTGGAAAACTGCCCTTTTAGAAGACTCTGATGCCTGAATTTGTGACAATATTTACTTTACAGCCAGCTCTGGTGTGTGGGATTCAAGGTCTCAGTGTTTTCAAGCTCCCCAGGTGCGGTGACGAGGAGGAGCGAGACCCAGGCACTTGACCCAAGCTGCCAACAGGGTTATTTCATACCATGAATGGCACATTCCATGGAAATCAGAAAGTTTGCTGGGGAGTTCTGTCTCTCTCTCTCGCTCTCTCCCTCCCTCAATGGCTGGGATCCAGAGAACTCCTTGCCCCGGTGCCGGAGTCCTGAGCCCTTCCCTTCTTCCTGAAGCCACAGCGCTCGCAGTGTCCCATGTTGACTGTCCCTGCTGGGAGGGCACAGGTTCCTGGGATGGAATGGGCTGGGGATAATCCTTAAACTCTGGTAGAGGGTCGTGCTGCCACCCTGAGGGACCTCCACAGGCTGGAGAAATGGGCTGAGAGGAACCTCATGATGTTCAACAAGGAGAAGTGCAAATTGCTGCACCTGGCAAAGAAAATCTCCCGCACCAGAAGATGCTAGGGACCACCTGGCTGGAAAGGAGCCTGGCAAAAAAGGACTTGGTGGCCACCAGGTTGAACGTGAAGCCAGCAATGTGTCCTTCTGCACAGAATGTGAGTGGTGTCCTGGGTCATATTTGGTAAAATGCTGCCAGCACATCAAGGGACATGATCCTTCCCCTCAGCTCAGCACTGGTGAGGCTACACCTGGAGTCTAGTTCTGGGCTCCCCAGTACAAGAGAGACTCACTGGAGAGAGTCCAGCAAAAAGCCATGAAGGTGATGATGAGACTGGAGAATCTTCTCACATCAGGAATGACCAAGAGAGCTGGGACTGGAGAAGAGAAAGCTGAGAGGAATCTTATTAATGTATGTAAATACCTGGTGGGAGGGTGCAGAGAGGACAGTGCCAGGCTCTCGTCTGTGGTGCCCAGTGCCAGGCCAAGAGGCAACGAACACCAGCTGAAACACAGGAGGTTCCCTCTGAACGTTAGGAAACACTTCTTCACCATGAGGGCGAGAGAGCACTGGCAAAGGTTGCCCAGGGAGGCTGTGAGAGTCTTGTTCTTAGAGATATTAAAAAAAGCACTGTCTTGACAAAGGCTCTGGGTGGCCCTGGTTGAGCAGGTGGTTGGACCAGATGAGTTCCAGAGGTCCCTTCCCACCTCGGACATTCCAGGATTCTGTCATTGTGTAACTTGACAGCAGAAAAATGGCTCATTTGGGTTGGAAGAATCACCCTGGAGGTGACAAGCTGGAACATGGGAAGTTCCATTCAAATCTGAGGAAGGACTTCTTTTTGGTGAGGGTGGCAGAGCCCTGGAAGAGGCTGCCCAGGGTGTGGAGTCCCCTTCTCTGGAGATCTTCAAGCCCCACCTGGATGCTCCTGAGTGATGTGCTCTGGACAACCCTGCTTTGGCAGGGAGTTGGACTGGATGGTCTCTAGAGGTGCCTTCCAACTCCGACGATTCCATGACAGCAACCTGCTCAGCCCACGTCTGCAGCGCGGGATGCTCAGGGAGGTGACATGGGTTGAGGATGAGTCCTATGAGGTGACATCCAGTGCCTTGGCCACACGCCTGAGGGCGGACGTGGCGGTTGGGGACTCTGTGGGGATGGGGACTCTGTGGGAAGGGCCTGGCCCAGCATCGCCTCCTGCCTGTTGGCTCAGCCCCATCCATGCCCAGGGTGACGGTGGGGTGAGGCCAGGCCCGGGGCTGCCCCTTGTCCCCCTGAGAGCCACGTCTGGTACCAAACGCACCATTTCCAGCCTTAAATGAGCCCGGTGGCGGCGTGAGGGCTCAGGGGCCCCCGGCGGCCGCTCTCGGCCCCTCAGCGAGATCTTTCCTTGCAAGGATGCTTCAGGTGAAGCATGACCTTCTGCGGTCCCCGGGAGAGCCGCGGATAAAAAACATATATATATATATATATCGTCAGAAACATGCCCAGGCCGGGTTATGGGCCTGCCCGGGGTCTTACAGAGCGGGCAGACGAGCTGTCATTTCACTTCACATAGTTTTCCTTGAAGAAACGATGAGCCTCCCCTGCGTTTTCATTCAGTAACTGCTCACTTTCGTAGCTGTGTTTTTATTTAAAAGTTTTCTCGCATTTGGATAAGAATCAGTTATCAGAGGGGTTGTGGTTGGTAGGCAGAATTTTCTTGCAGATTCACGTCATTTATCTTTCTGGTTATCTTTCTGGACGTACTTGGAGGAGGCCGACTGTCCTGTCGGGAGAGAGAGCTCTGACTTCAGTTGTCAGGGGTGTCCATGGGCCACAAACCTGCTTGAGTACTGAGAAATACTCCGAGGTCTTGGTACCCCATTCTAGTGGGACCAAACCTGTTCCTTCAGGTGTGTGTCCTCTGTCATCACCTCTTTTGCTGTAAGATGAGGTCTTCAGGTTTAATACAGGGCAAATTAACACCCCTTTGCCTCTGATGGCAGAGAACAAGCCAAAGTACATTTCTTCTGTTGCCTGTTCGTTTGTCAGTGTTTAATCCTCCTCCCATGTGATTCACTTTCTTTGAATCTTTGGGGTTTTTTTTACGCTGCTCCCAGGATTTGGAACAACCTCTTTCCTCTTGTGCACGCAGTGGTGTTGCTTAAGGAAGTCTGATGTTTTCATTTCTCCATTGCTGGCTGAGAGCTCCCACTTCCAGCCTTCATGGCGCAGCTCTCTCGTGTCTGTCAGATGACTTCGTGATTAGTAATAAGCACATTTTGGTGAGGGGTCTGGAGCACAAGTCTTGTGAGGAGAGGCTGAGGGAGCTGGGGATGAGGACTCAGGAGGTGACTGTCCCCCAGGCCAAGAGGCAACGAACACCAGCTGAAACACAGGAGGTTCCCTCTGAACGT
>NW_015092560.1:0-5123 GCF_001431845.1 Calidris pugnax
CAAAAAAGAGACTGGAGCTGCTTGGTTTGGTCAAATTGCACCAAATTTCACCAAAATGAGCCCAAAAAGTACCCCGGATCCGCTTGTTATGGTCAAATTAAACCAAATTTTGCCAAAATGCGCCCGAAAAAGAGACTGGAGCCGCTTGGTTTGGTGAAATTTCACCAAATTTTGCCAAAATGTGCCCAAAAAGCAACCCAGATGCAACTATTTTGGTCAAATTGCACCAAATTTTGCCAAAATGAGCCCAAAAAACAGACCGGAGTCACTTGGTTTGGTCAAATTGCACCAAATTCCACCAAAATGTGCTCAAAAATGAGCCCAGAGTCACTTGTTTTGCTCGAGTTGCACCAAATTTCGCCAAAACGAGCCCAAAAATGAGCCTAGAGTCACTTGTTTTGGTCAAATTGCACTAAATCCCACTAAAATGAGCCCAAAAATGAGCCCAGAACCACTTGTTTGGCTCAAATTGCACCAAATTCCACTAAAATGAGCCCAAAAAGCAACCCAGATGCAACTATTTTGGTTAAATTGCACCAAATTTTGCCAAAATGAGCCCAAAAAGCAGCTTAGAGTCACTTGGTTTGGTCAAGTTGCACTAAATCCCACTAAAATGAGCCCAAAAATGAGCCCAGAACCACTTGTTTGGCTCAAATTGCACCAAATTTTGCCAAAATGAGCCCAAAAACCAGCCCAGAACCACTTGTTTGGCTCGAATCATGCCAAAATCCACCAAAAATGCAGCCCAGACCCACTTATTTTGGTCAAATTGCACCAAATTCCACTAAAATGAGTCCAAAACCAGCCCAGAGTCACTTGTTTGGCTCAAATTGCACCAAATTCTGCCAAAATAAGCCCAAAAACCAGTCTCGTGTCCCCTATTTTGGTCAAATTGTACAAAAACGCACCGAAAAACCAGCCCAGATGCTCTTATTTTGGTCAAATTGCACCAAATTCCACCAAAATCCACCCAAAAAACAGACCAGATCCGCTTGTTTGGCTCAAATTGCACCAAATTCTGACAAAATGAGCCCAAAAATGAGCCCGGAGTCATTTGTTTGGCTCGAATTGGACCAAATTTCGCCAAAATGAGCCCAAAAAACAGACCGGAGCCGCTTGGTTTGGTGAAATTGCACCAAATTTTGCCAAAATGTGCCCAAAAAGCAACCCAGATGCAACTATTTTGGTCAAATTGCACCAAATTTTGCCAAAACGAGCGCAAAAAAACAGACCGGATCCACTCGTTTGGCTCAAATTGCGCCAAAATATACTAAAATGTGCCCAAAAACCAGCCAAGACGCAACTGTTTTGGTCGAATTGTACCAAATTTCGCCAAAACGAGCCCAAAAACTAGCTCAGAGTTACTTGTTTTGGTGGAATTGCATCAAATTCCATTAAAATGAGCCCAAAAAGCAGCTCGGAGTTACTTGGTTTGGTCAAATTGCACCAAAATGTGCCCAAAACCGAGTCCAGAGTCACTTGTTTGGCTCAAATTGCACCAAATTCCACCAAAATACACTCAAAACCCACTCTTGTCTTCCTTATTTTGCCCAAATTCCATGAAAATGCGCCCAAAAACCAGTCCAGATGCTCTTATTTTGGTGAAATTGCACCAAATTCTGCCAAAATGAGCCCCAAAACCAGCTCAGAGTCACTTGTTTGGCTCAAATTGTACTAAATTTCGCCAAAATGAGCTGAAAAAACAGACCAGAGGCAACTATTTTGGTCAAATTGCACCAAATTCCACCAAAATGCGCCCAAAAATAAGCCTAGAGTCACTTGTTTTGGTCAAATCGCACCAAATTCTGCCAAAATCCGCCCAAAAATGAGCCCAGAGTCACTTGGTTTGGTCGAATTGGACCAAATTCTGCCAAAATGAGCCCAAAAAACAGACTGGAGCCACTTGTTTGGCTCGAATTGCACCAAATTTCGCCAAAATGCACCCCAAAAACAGACCTGAGCTGCTTGTTTTGGTCAAATTGTACCAAATTTTGCCAAAATGTGCCCAAAAAGCAACTCAGATGCAACTATTTTGGTCAAATTGCACCAAATTTTGCCAAAATGAGCCCAAAAAACAGACCAGAGTCACTTGTTTGGCTCGAATTGCACCAAATTTCACCAAAATGAGCCCAAAAAACAGACCAGATCCACTCACTTTGGTCAAGTTGCACCAAATTTCGCCAAAATAAGCCTAAAAAACAGACCGGAATAGCTTATTTTGGTCGAAGCGCACCAAATTATGCCAAAATCCGCCCAAAAATGAGCCCAGAGTCACTTGGTTTGGTCAAGTTGCACCAAATTTTGCCAAAATGAGCCCAAAAAAGAGACAGGAGCCGCTTGGTTTGGTCAAATTGCACCAAATTTTGCCAAAATGAGCCCAAAAAACAGACCGGAGCTACTTGTTTGGCTCGAATTGCACCAAATTTCGCCAAAATGCGCCCAAAAATAAGCCCAGAGTCACTTGTTTTGGTTGAATTGCACCAAATTCTGACAAAATGAGCCCGAAAATGAGCCCAGAGTCACTTGTTTTGGTGGAATTGCACCAAATTTCGCCAAAATGCACCCAAAACCCAGCCCAGAGTCACTTGTTTGGCTCGAATTGCACCAAATTTTACTAAAATGAGCCCAAAAATAAGCCCAGAGTCACTTGTTTTGGTCGAAGTGCACCAAATTCCGCCAAAACGAGCCCAAAAATAAGCCCAAAATCACTTGTTTGACTCAAATTGCACCAAATTCTACTAAAATGAGCCCAAAAAGCAGCTTAGAGTTACTTGTTTTGGTTGAATTGCACTAAATTCTGACAAAATGAGCCCGAAAACAAGTCCAGAGTTACTTGTTTGGCTCAAATTGCACCAAATTCTGCCAAAATGAGCCCAAAAAACAGACCGGAGCCACTTGGTTTGGTCAAATTGCACAAAATTCCACCAAAATGTGCCCAAAAATGAGCCCAGAGTCACTTGGTTTGGTCGAATTGCACCAAATTCTACTAAAATGAGCCCAAAAACCAGCCCAGAGTCACTTGTTTGGCTCAAATTGCACCAAAATGTGCCCAAAAACAAGTCCAGAGTTTTCAAATCGCACCAAATTCCACCAAAATGTGCCCAAAAATGAGCCCGGGATCACTTGTTTGGCTCAAATTGCACCAAAATGTGCCCAAAAACAAGTCCAGAGTTTTCAAATCGCACCAAATTCCACCAAAATGTGCCCAAAAATGAGCCCGGGATCACTTGTTTGGCTCAAATTGCACCAAAATGTGCCCAAAAACAAGTCCAGAGTTTTCAAATCGCACCAAATTCCACCAAAATGTGCCCAAAAATGAGCCCGGGATCACTTGTTTGGCTCAAATTGCACCAAAATGTGCCCAAAAACAAGTCCAGAGTTTTCAAATCGCACCAAATTCCACCAAAATGTGCCCAAAAATGAGCCCGGGATCACTTGTTTGGCTCAAATTGCACCAAAATGTGCCCAAAAACAAGTCCAGAGTTTTCAAATCGCACCAAATTCCACCAAAATGTGCCCAAAAATGAGCCCGGGATCACTTGTTTGGCTCAAATTGCACCAAAATGTGCCCAAAAACAAGTCCAGAGTTTTCAAATCGCACCAAATTCCACCAAAATGTGCCCAAAAATGAGCCCGGGATCACTTGTTTGGCTCAAATTGCACCAAAATGTGCCCAAAAACAAGTCCAGAGTTTTCAAATCGCACCAAATTCCACCAAAATGTGCCCAAAAATGAGCCCGGGATCACTTGTTTGGCTCAAATTGCACCAAATTTTGCCAAAATAAGCCCAAAAAAGAGACTGGAGCTGCTTGTTTGGCTCGAAATGCACCAAATTCCACTAAAATGAGCCCAAAAATAAGCCCAGACTTACTTGTTTTGGTCGAATTGCACCAAATTCCTCCAATCACCCTAAAACCCCCCTAAAATCCCACCAGAATTTTCCCAAATTTTCTGAAATTTTCCCAAATTTTCTCCAAATCTCCCAAATTTCCCCAAATCTCTAAAATCCCTCTTTTTCACCCCAGAAATCTCCCCAATCCCCCCCTAAAAATTCTCAATATGGTCTTTAATCCTCCCAAAATCCTCCAATCACCCTAAAACCCCCCTAAAATCCCACCTGAATTTTTCCAAATTTTCCTCGAATTTTCCCTAAATTTCCCAAATCCTCTCAAATTCCCAAAATTTGTCTTTTTCGCCCCAAAAATCTCCCCAATTCCCCCTGAAAAATTCCCAGTTCATCCCTCATCCCCCACAAATCCTCCAATCGCCCTAAAACCCCCTTAAAATCCCACTCAAACTTTCTGAATTTTTCCCAGATTTTCTCCAAATCTCCCCAATTTTCCCAAATGTCTAAAATCCCCCTTTTTCACCCCAAAAAACCCCCCCTGAAATCCCATCCAAATTTTCCCAAATCTTCCCCAAATCTCCCCAAATCCTCCCGAATTCCCAAAATCCCCGTTTTTGACCCCAAATTTTTCCCCACTTTCCCCCTAAAGATTCCCAGTATGTTCCTAATCCCCCCCAAATCCTCCTAAATCCCCCCAAATCCTCCAATCACACTAAAACCCTCTAAAATCCCACCTAAATTTTCCCAAATTTTCCCAAATCTTCCCCAAATCCCCCCGAATTCCCAAAATCCCTTTTTTTCACCCCAAAAATCTCCTCAATCCCCCCAAAAAAATTCCCAGTTCATCCCTAATCCCCCCCAAATCCTCCAATCGCCCTAAAACCCCCCCAAAATCCCACCTCAATTTTTCCGGATTTTCCCAAATCTTCCCCAAATTTCCCCCAAAACTAACCTTCTTTCCCTCTCCCCCCCCTCCGCAGCCGCCGCTTCGGCCACAGCAAGAGCCCCCTGTACCGGGAGAAGAGCCCCGTCCGGTGAGGGACAACCCCTTCCCCCCCAAAAACCATCCTTGGTGACCTCAGCGATGACGTCATCACCCCGTTGATGACGTCACGATGACGTCATGATGATGTCACACCCCCCCCCAGGGAGGCGCTGGGCAGCCTGAGCCCCGAGGAGCGGGACGCCCGCACGGTCTTCTGCATGCAGCTGGCCGCCCGCATCCGCCCCCGCGACCTGGAGGACTTCTTCTCGGCCGTGGGCAAGGTACGTGGGG
>NW_015092560.1:5571-8331 GCF_001431845.1 Calidris pugnax
GGGCCTTCGGCCTCTTCATCCTCTTCATCACCCCCATGGGGACCTCCAGCCTCTTCGTCATCTCCATGGAGATCTTCATCACCTTCATGGAGAGCTTCATTGTCTTCATGGAGAGCTTCATCATCTTCATGGAGATCATCATCTCCATGGAGACCTTCATTATCTCCATGGAGGCCTTCGTCACCTCCATGGGGAGCTCCATCCTCTTCGTCACCTCCATGGAGATCTTCATCATCTCCATGGGGACCTCCAGCCTCTTCGTCATCTCCATGGAGATCTTCATCACCTTCATGGAGAGCTTCATTGTCTTCATGGAGGCCTTCATCGTCTTCATGGAGAGCTTCATCACCTCCATGGGGAGCTCCATCCTCTTCGTCATCTCCATGGGGATCTTCATCATCTCCATGGGGACTTCCATCCTCTTCATCAGCTCCATGGAGATCTTCATCACCTTCATGGAGAGCTTCATTATCTTCATGGAGGCCTTCGTCATCTCCATGGGGACCTCCATCGTCTTCATCACCTCCATGGAGAGCTCCATCCTCTTTGTCATCTCAATGGGGAGCTCCATCATCTCCATGGGGAGCTCCATCCTCTTCATCACCTCCATGGGGAGCTCCATCCTCTTCGTCATCTCCATGGGGAGCTTCATCATCTCCATGGAGACCTTCATCACCTCCATGGAGAGCTTCATTATCTTCATGGAGGCCTTCATCGTCTTCATGGAGATCTTTATTATCTCCATGGGGAGCTCCATCCTCTTCATCATCTCCATAGGGAGCTCTGTCATCTCCATGGAGACCTCCATCCTCTTCGTCATCTCCATGGGGACCTCCGTCCTCTTCGTCATCCCCATGGAGGTCTTCGTCACCTCCGTGGAGAGCTTCATTGTCTTCGTGGAGGCCTTCATCATCTTCATGGAGATCATTATCATCTCCATGGAGGCCTTCATCACCTTCATGGAGGCCTTCGTCATCTCCATGGGGACCTCCATCCTCTTCATCAGCTCCATGGAGATCTTCATCACCTCCATGGAGAGCTTCATTGTCTTCATGGAGAGCTTCATCATCTTCATGGGGAGCTTCATCATCTCCATGGAGGCCTTCATCACCTTCATGGAGGCCTTCGTCATCTCCATGGGGAGCTCCATCCTCTTCGTCACCTCCATGGAGATCTTCATCATCTCCATGGGGACCTCCAGCCTCTCCCCCATGGGGACCTTCATCATCTCCCACCACCCATCTCACGTCCCTCCTCATGGTCCTATGACCATCTCCATGGTGCCACCACCCATCTTGTGTCCCTCCTCATGGTCCTATGACCATGTCCATGGTCCCACCACCTTCTCCATGGCCCCACCACCTTCTCATGGTCCCACCACCCATCTGGTGTCCTTCCTCGTGGTTCTATGACCATCTCCATGGTCCCACCACCTTCTCCATGGTCCCACCACCCATCTCATGTCCTTCCTCATGGACCTATGACCATCTCCATGGTCCCACCACGTTCTCCATGGTCCCACCACCCATCTCATGTCCTTCCTCATGGACCTATGACCATCTCCATGGTCCCACCACCTTCTCATGGTCCCACCACCCATCTGGTGTCCTTCCTCGTCGTCTTCATGGAGAGCTTCATTATCTCCATGGGGAGCTTCATCAGCTTCATGGAGAGCTTCATTATCTTCATGGAGGCCTTCATCACCCCCATGGGGAGCTCCATCCTCTTCGTCATCTCCATGGGGAGCTCCATCATCTCCATGGGGATCTCTATGCTCTTCCTCACCCCCATGGGGACCTTCATCATCTCCCACCACCCATCTCACGTCCCTCCTCATGGTCCTATGACCATCTCCATGGTGCCACCACCCATCTTGTGTCCCTCCTCATGGTCCTATGACCATGTCCATGGTCCCACCACCTTCTCCATGGCCCCACCACCTTCTCATGGTCCCACCACCCATCTGGTGTCCTTCCTCGTGGTTCTATGACCATCTCCATGGTCCCACCACCTTCTCCATGGTCCCACCACCCATCTCATGTCCTTCCTCATGGACCTATGACCATCTCCATGGTCCCACCACGTTCTCCATGGTCCCACCACCCATCTCATGTCCTTCCTCATGGACCTATGACCATCTCCATGGTCCCACCACCTTCTCATGGTCCCACCACCCATCTGGTGTCCTTCCTCATGGACCTATGACCATCTCCATGGCCCCACCACCTTCTCCATGGTCCCACCACCCATCTTGTGTCCTTCCTCGTGTTCCTATGACCATCTCCGTGGTCCCACCACCCATCTAGTGTCCTTCTTCATGGTCCTATGACCATTTCCGTGGTCCTACCACCTTCTCCATGGTCCCACCACCCATCTGGTGTCCTTCCTCATGGTCCTATGACCATCTCCATGGTCCCACCACCTTCTCATGGTCCCACCACCCATCTGGTGTCCTTCCTCGTGGTCCTATGACCATCTCCATGGCCCCACCACCTTCTCCATGGTCCCACCACCCATCTCACGTCCTTCCTCATGGTCATTTGACCATCTCCATGGTCCCACCACCCATCTGGTGTCCTTCCTCGTGGTCCTATGACCATCTCCATGGTGCCACCACCCATCTGGTGTCCTTCCTCATGGTCCTATGACCATCTTCATGGTGCCACCACCCATCTGGTGTCCTTCCTCATGGTCCTATGACCATCTCCATGGTGCCACCACCCATCTTGTGTCCTTCCTCGTGGTCCTATGACCATCTCC
>NW_015092560.1:8723-12618 GCF_001431845.1 Calidris pugnax
CCCTTGGAGGTTCTTGGGGAGGTTTAAGGAGGTCCTTGGAAGGGTTTTGAGGGATCTTGTGGGGTTTGAGAAGGTTCTTATGGGGTTTGAGGAGGTTCTTGGGGGGTTTGAGGAGGATCTTGGGGGGGTTGAGGGGTCTGCAAGGGGACGGGAAGGTCCAGGGAGGTTCTTGGGGAGGTTCTTGGAGGTTCTTGTTGGGGTTTTGAGGGATCTTGGGGGGTTTGAGGAGGTTCTTGGGGGTCTTGGAGGTTCTTGGGGAGGTTTGGGGAGGTTTGAGGAGGTTCTTGGAGGTTCTTGTTGGGGTTTTGAGGGATCTTGAGGGGTTTGAGGAGGTTCTTGGGTGTCTTGGAGGTTCTTGGGGGGGTTTAGGAGGTTCTTGTGGTGTTTGAGGAGGTTCTTGGGTGGTTTGAGAAGGTTCTTGGAGGTTCTTGTTGGGGTTTTGAGGGATCTTGTGGGGTTTTAGAAGGTTCTTATGGGGTTTGAGGAGGTCCTTAGGGGCTTTGGAGGTTCTTGGGGAAGTTCTTGGAGGGGTTTTGAGGGATCTTCTGGTGTTTGAGAAGGTTCTTGTGGGGTTTCAAGTGGTTCTTGGGTGGTTTGAGGAGGTTCTTGTGGGGTTTCAAGTGGTTTTTGTGGGTTTTGAGAAGGTTCTTGGGGGGCTTGGTGGGTTCTTGGGGGGTTTGAGGAGGTTCTTATGGGGTCTTGGAGGTTCTTGGGGGGTCTGGGGAGGTTCTTGTGGGCCATCGTTCCACCAGACTCGAGCCGAGCTGTGGTCCCCCTGGATTTGCGGTGACCTCCAGAGGTTTGAGGGTGGCCCAGGAGGAAGAAAGGGGTCTCTGTGGGGCCGTGTCCCCCCTCCCTGACCCCCAGGTTCCCTTGTAGGCGGAGAAGAACCGTCTGGCGGCCATGGCCAACAACCTGCAGAAGGGCAGCGGGGGTCCCATGCGCCTCTACGTGGGCTCCCTCCACTGCAACATCACCAAGGAGATGCTGCGCGGCATCTTCGAGCCCTTCGGCAAGGTGAGGGGTGGGGCTGGGGAGGTCCCGGGGGGCTTGGTGGGGTCGTGGGGACACGGTTGGGTCATGGAGATGGGGTTGAGGGACCCAGTTGGGTCATGGGGACGTGGTGGGGTCATGGAGATGGGTTTGGGGGACATGGAGACCCAGTTGGGTCATGGAGATGGGGTTGAAGGACCCAGTTGGGTCATGGGGACGTGGTGGGGTCATGGAGATGGGTTTGGGGGACATGGAGACCCAGTTGGGTCATGGAGATGGGGTTGAAGGACCCAGTTGGGTCATGGGGATGTGGTGGGGTCATGGAGATGGGGTTGAAGGACCCAGTTGGGTCTTGAAGATGGGGTTGAGGGACACGGTTGGGTCTTGGAGATGGGTTTTGGGGACATGGAGACCCAGTTGGGTCATGGAGATGGGGTTGAGGAACCCAGTTGGGTGATGGGGACATGGTGGGGTCATGGGGATGGGGTTGAGGGACATGGTTGGGTCATGAAGATGGGGTTGAGGGACACGGTTGGGTCTTTGAGATGGAGTTGAGGGACCCAGTTGGGTCATGAAGTTGGGCTTGGGGGACATGGGGACCCAGTTGGGTCTTTGAGATGGGGTTGAAGGACCCAGTTGGGTCATGGGAACGTGGTGGGGTCATGGATGTGGGGTTGAGGGACCCAGTTGGGTCTTGGAGATGGGTTTTGGGGACATGGAGACCCAGTTGGGTCATGGAGATGGGGTTGAGGGACCCAGTTGGATCTTGGAGATGGGTTTTGGGGGACATGGAGACCCAGTTGGGTCATGGGGATGGGGTTGAGGAACCCAGTTGGGTCATGGAGATGGGGTTGAGGAACCCAGTTGGGTAATGAAGATGGGTCTGGGGGACATGGAGACCCAGTTGGGTCATGGAGATGGGGTTGAAGGACCGAGTTGGGTCATGGGGACGTGGTGGGGTCATGGAGATGGGGTTGAAGGACCGAGTTGGGTCATGGGGACGTGGTGGGGTCATGGAGATGGGGTTGAAGGACCGAGTTGGGTCATGGGGACGTGGTGGGGTCATGGAGATGGGGTTGAAGGACCGAGTTGGGTCATGGGGACGTGGTGGGGTCATGGAGATGGGGTTGAAGGACCGAGTTGGGTCATGGGGACGTGGTGGGGTCATGGAGATGGGGTTGAAGGACCGAGTTGGGTCATGGGGACGTGGTGGGGTCATGGAGATGGGGTTGAAGGACCGAGTTGGGTCATGGGGACGTGGTGGGGTCATGGAGATGGGGTTGAAGGACCGAGTTGGGTCATGGGGACGTGGTGGGGTCATGGAGATGGGGTTGAAGGACCGAGTTGGGTCATGGGGACGTGGTGGGGTCATGGAGATGGGGTTGAAGGACCGAGTTGGGTCATGGGGACGTGGTGGGGTCATGGAGATGGGGTTGAAGGACCGAGTTGGGTCATGGGGACGTGGTGGGGTCATGGAGATGGGGTTGAAGGACCGAGTTGGGTCATGGGGACGTGGTGGGGTCATGGAGATGGGGTTGAAGGACCGAGTTGGGTCATGGGGACGTGGTGGGGTCATGGAGATGGGGTTGAAGGACCGAGTTGGGTCATGGGGACGTGGTGGGGTCATGGAGATGGGGTTGAAGGACCGAGTTGGGTCATGGGGACGTGGTGGGGTCATGGAGATGGGGTTGAAGGACCGAGTTGGGTCATGGGGACGTGGTGGGGTCATGGAGATGGGGTTGAAGGACCGAGTTGGGTCATGGGGACGTGGTGGGGTCATGGAGATGGGGTTGAAGGACCGAGTTGGGTCATGGGGACGTGGTGGGGTCATGGAGATGGGGTTGAAGGACCGAGTTGGGTCATGGGGACGTGGTGGGGTCATGGAGATGGGGTTGAAGGACCGAGTTGGGTCATGGGGACGTGGTGGGGTCATGGAGATGGGGTTGAAGGACCGAGTTGGGTCATGGGGACGTGGTGGGGTCATGGAGATGGGGTTGAAGGACCGAGTTGGGTCATGGGGACGTGGTGGGGTCATGGAGATGGGGTTGAAGGACCGAGTTGGGTCATGGGGACGTGGTGGGGTCATGGAGATGGGGTTGAAGGACCGAGTTGGGTCATGGGGACGTGGTGGGGTCATGGAGATGGGGTTGAAGGACCGAGTTGGGTCATGGGGACGTGGTGGGGTCATGGAGATGGGGTTGAAGGACCGAGTTGGGTCATGGGGACGTGGTGGGGTCATGGAGATGGGGTTGAAGGACCGAGTTGGGTCATGGGGACGTGGTGGGGTCATGGAGATGGGGTTGAAGGACCGAGTTGGGTCATGGGGACGTGGTGGGGTCATGGAGATGGGGTTGAAGGACCGAGTTGGGTCATGGGGACGTGGTGGGGTCATGGAGATGGGGTTGAAGGACCGAGTTGGGTCATGGGGACGTGGTGGGGTCATGGAGATGGGGTTGAAGGACCGAGTTGGGTCATGGGGACGTGGTGGGGTCATGGAGATGGGGTTGAAGGACCGAGTTGGGTCATGGGGACGTGGTGGGGTCATGGAGATGGGGTTGAAGGACCGAGTTGGGTCATGGGGACGTGGTGGGGTCATGGAGATGGGGTTGAAGGACCGAGTTGGGTCATGGGGACGTGGTGGGGTCATGGAGATGGGGTTGAAGGACCGAGTTGGGTCATGGGGACGTGGTGGGGTCATGGAGATGGGGTTGAAGGACCGAGTTGGGTCATGGGGACGTGGTGGGGTCATGGAGATGGGGTTGAAGGACCGAGTTGGGTCATGGGGACGTGGTGGGGTCATGGAGATGGGGTTGAAGGACCCAGTTGGGTCTTGAAGATGGCGTTGAGGGACCTTCTTGGGTCATGGGGACCTTGTGGGGTCATGGGGATGGGGTTGAAGGAC
>NW_015092561.1:0-1291 GCF_001431845.1 Calidris pugnax
CACTAATAACCTAGTAGCTTTTCTTCTATATTAATAAAATGAATTTAATAATCTTGACTAATTTGACATGTCTACTCAACTTAAACACACTTCAAAAGATTAGGGAAATACAGTTTCAATGTAAAGAAAACAATGGTGTACACTTCCAGTGATTTTTGAATTTTCAAATGCTTGACCTATTTTGTTCAATGCTGTTTTTCTTTAACCTTGGGGAGCTTCTGATCAGGGTGCAATGTGTCCAAGCCTCAAGTACAGTTTTTCAGGATTTGACTTTTTTCTTCTTTTTCCTTTGGTTTCTTGTTATCTTTTATAGTATTGTGTTCAGAAAACAATAAAACTGAATGTCTGTCTTCCTAACAATGTTACACAGGCATTTCAGATATATGTGCAAATACTTTACACTGTGTTAGCAAGACATCCGCTTCTTTTTTTCTCCTCCTCTTGCAGAAAGCAAATGCAATGTTACCGTCAGCAAGGCTACCTATTATTCATCTTGATTTAGGAAAAAATAAGCATTTTTATTGTAACAGTTCAGAATTTCCTGTCACTGTTCAGTGAACTCATCTCATGGAAATTCAAATGGGTACTTACTATTGCCAGTTGTTTTTATAAAGTAGTGAGGCAGAAGAGAGGATCAGAGTATAAAGTTTAAAAAAAGTTTATAAACCTTTCCCCTGATTTTTTTTTTTAAAATAATATAGCTATATATACAAATGCTCTAAATTAGCCATTGCCATTCAGAGAAGAGAGAGATACTGGAATTCTTGCAGAGAGTTCTCTGAAAATGTCAGCTCACTGCTCAGCTCTGGTTAAAGATGAGCAGAATAGTGATATTCTTTGGGGAAGTCATTGAGAACAAAATGAAATACATTATTATGATGCTTTTGTATAAATCCATGACGTTCTGGTGTCTTGAATCCTGTGGGCACTTCTTGCCTGTCCATCTCAAAAACCGAGGGGATGACATGGAGACCTTTGGTGCAGGAGGGGACGTGGCAGAGCAGAACTCCTTCCGACTGTAGCACTGGGTACCTGGTGAGCACGCTCGCACACGCGCTCTGTACCGTGCTTGTGATGGGAATAGCTGCCAGCAAAAGGTCTTGGGTTGACATAAAATTCAAAAGTGTATCTGGTATTTTATTAGTATCAAACAGGACCTGACTTCTGCTTTTATGTATTGGGTTTATTCACATAATTAAGAGTCTAATGTGAAAAATGGGGTTAAACGGAAATGCTGAAGGTGTAAACTGGATTACTAAAGACTTCTTCCTTGACTATTCAAAAACAGTTT
>NW_015092562.1:0-5341 GCF_001431845.1 Calidris pugnax
GGTAGATGACGTCTGTTGCTCTGCCCTTGGTCAACAGGTCTATGGCAACAGCGTAGAGAGCCACCAAAGTTGTCAGGCACGATTTCTCCTCAGTGAAGCCCTGTTGGCTGTCTCCAATCACCTCCCTATTTTCCATGTGCCTTAGCAGAGATCCCAGGAGGATCTGCTCCATGACCTTGCCAGGCACAGAGGTGGGACTGACTGGCCTAGAGTTCCCTGGGTCTTCTTTTTTCCCTTCTTTGAGTATCGGGGTTGTGTTCCCCTTTTTCCAGTCAGTGAGAACTTTGCCAGGTTGCCACGATTTCTCAAATATGATGGAAAGTGGCTTAGCAACTTCATCTGCCAGCTCCCTCAGGACCCGTGGATGGATTTCATCAGGTCCCATGGACTTGTGCACCTTCAGGTTCCATAACAGGTCTCGAACCTGATCTCCTCGTACTGTGGGCAGCTCTTCATTTGCAGAGCCCCTGTTTTTGCCTTCTGTGACTTGGGCAGTGTGCTTAGAGCCCTTGCTGGTGAAGACTGAGGCAAAAAAGTCGTTCCATATCTCAGCCTTCTCTATCTCCTGGGTGGCCAGGTCTCCCGTTTCCTTCTGGAGAGGGCCCACAGCTTCCCTGGTCTTGCCTTTAACTGTGATATATCTATAGAAGCTTTTTTTACTGTTTTTGATGTTCCTGGCAAGATTTAGTTCTGCCTGGGCTTTCGCTTGCCTGCTCTGGTTCCTGGCCGTTCACACAGTTTCTCTGTATTCTGTCCATTCTACCCGTCCCTGCTTCCACCCTCTATAGGCCTCCTTTTTGGTTTTGAGCTTGTTCAGCAGTTCCTTGTTCATCCATGGAGGCCTTCTGGCTATTTTGCCTGACTTGTTTTTTGGGATGCATCTCTCCTGAGCTTTGAGGAGGTGATCCTTGAATACCAACCAGCTTTCTTGGGCCCCTCTCCCCTCCAGTTCTTTCTCCCATGCTACCCTGCCAATCATATCCCTCAAGAGTCCAAAGTCTGCTTTCCTGAAGTCCAGGGTAGAAAGCTTGCTGCACGCCCTCGCTGCCGTAAGGATCTTGAATTCTACCATTTCATGGTCTCTGCAGCTGAGGGTAACCTTGAACCTGACATTCCCCAACAGCCCCTCCTTGTTGGGAAGCACAACATCCAGCACGGCTCCTTTCCTTGTTGGCTCCTTAATCATTTGAAGAAGAAAGTTATCATCAATGCATTCCAAGAACATTCTGGATCTCTTATGTCCTGCTTCCCCAGTAAAGGGTGAAAATGGGATGGGCGTCTCCAATCCCCATCCTCCTCAGCTGTCCAACCACTACTTCCTGGAGCAATATAAGTTCATGTATGGCCTGAAGCCCTGCTGGGAAGGGGCTGGGTCTCAGAGTAACCAATGGGGTAGAACCAGGAAATCTCTCTCCTTCCTGCTTCTTCAAAATCGAAACCAACTTGGAGACTGAAGCTGCCACCGGTCGCTCTTCATGGCAGCCAGGACACCTCTGGAAGTGCTCCAGGATGAAGCCTGCTGCTCCATCTGCCTGGGAATATTCCAGGACCCCGTGTCCATCCACTGTGGGCACAGCTTTTGCCGGTCGTGCATCACTGAGACCTGGGAAGGATGGACCACCAACTTCTCCTGCCCCCAGTGCAGGAAGATGAAGTCACGGAAGATCCTCCGCCCCAACAGGGAATTGGCCAACGTGATTGAAGCAGCCAAGAGATTGAACCTGCCACCAGACAGAGAGGTGGAAGGAGGGGAGAACTTGTGCGAGAAACACCAGGAACCCCTGAAGCTCTTCTGCCAAGATGACAAAAGGCTTATCTGTGTGGTGTGTGACAGGTCCAAGGTGCACCGTGACCATTCTGTGGTTCCCATCGGCGAGGCTGCCCAGGAGTGCAAGGTGAGGGGTTATGAGTGTGCTGAAGAGGTGGACATAGGAGCAGGACGCTCTTGGGGACCAAGGGGTCCTCTCCCCCAGGGTTCACCCACGAGCAGGGCCTTAGGGGAGGGTAGGAAACAGAGGCGTAGGATTTCTCCCCAACACAATCCCTCTGCAAAACTCCATCAATGGCTCTGTCCTCTGGGGTGCGGGTCCCTTGTCACGGTCAGCTCTGCTAAAGATCAGTAGGAAAGGAGAAAAAGAGATCCTCAGCCCTTCTCCCACCCCACAGCTCCCTGGAAGAGTTTTGGTCTTTGTCAAAATACTAAAAGAAAAGGTAAAGAAAGAGGTTAATTTCCTCGGAACAGTCATGGGGGTCCCAAAACTCAGCCAACACTTACCCCAAGAGCCACCAAGAGTTCCCCGGTGCTTCTGCTGAGGCTGCCAGACCACGATGCCATTCCACAGGGGACTTCTTTCTTTCTTTCCTCTCAGAAACAAATTCACACCCAACTGCACCTTCTGAAATCAAAGCAAGAGGAGCTTCAATCTTCCGTGAAGGACAGAGAAGACAGACTCAAGGACCACACTGTAGGTGCCCATCAGTTTTCCTGAGCAGAGGGTGGGGGAAGAAAGGAGGAACATCTCCTCCTCCTCCTTCTCTCCCGCAGGGGTGGGTGATGCTCAAGGGCTGTGGGGAAGGGAGAGGGGGTTTGTATCTTCCCCAAATGCCTCTTCTTGGTGGCTCCCACTAAGGCATGGCCCACCCTTGACCCTTGATGCTCTTCTCCTGCTCTCTTCATCTTTTTCTCCACTTGGGCTTGCCCTTGGCAGGAGAGGACAGAAGCTGCAAAGCAGGAGATTGTGAGGACATATAGGAAGATGCACGAGTTCCTGGAGAAGCAGGAGTCCTCTCTTCTGGCCCAGCTGGAGCAGCTGGACACAGAGATAAGGAAAGCCCATGAAGAAATCCTCCAGAGGCTTTTGGAGGAGACAACGAGGCTGGGCACGCTGATTGGGGAGATGGAGAGGACGTACCAGCAGCCAGACTGGCAGCTCCTGAAGGTGAGAGCCCAGGCTTTCCAAACTGGCTGGGAAGGCCCACCTTGAGCTTGGTCTCCAGCCCTCGCTTGTCTCCCCCAACCCGCTCCAAGAGGGACTTCCTTCGAGTGGGACCCCGGTACTCCAAGGGGAGGTGTTCCATCTCACTGAGTCTCTTCTTCTCTCTCCTCCAGGACATTGGAACCACCTTGAGCAGGTCTGTGGTCCTTCTCCTGTCCCCATGTCACCACCACAGAGCAGCTCTGTGGCAGGACACGGGGAGAAAGCACTTGGGGACGGGTTGGCTCTTCTGCAGTACAGCCCTTGGGCTTGACCGAGGCCACGGGGGGTTGGAAGGAGGGCTCTGCCTCTCTCTCCTGAATGAATGATGAATTTGGACACGGGCTGGCAGGAGGCAGGAGCAGGGAGTGCTGAGAAAACACGGAGCAGCAAAGTCCAACCAGGTGTAAATCCATCCCCTCTTCCCTTCCAGGGGCCAGAGGGAAACGCTCTCCCACTCACTCCAGATTTCCCCGCGGCTGGAAAAGAAATTCGCTGATTTCACCACAAAATCCGCAGCCATCAAGGAGAAATTCCGAGGTACCAAGGGCAGGTCCAGAAAGGGCAATGCCATCGTGCTTCTTGGTGGGGAGGGATGGAGTGAAGCCAGGGGAAAGAAAGGCATCCTGGGTGCTGAATGAGGGGTTATTTCTTTCAAGATCCCACAAGGAGACAGAGAACGAGCAGCGAGCGTTGGTCTGATGTTCCCTGCCTGTCCTCCTCCTCCTCTTCTCCTCTGCCTCCTCAAGTTGCTCGACCTTCCCCCAAGCCTGTTCCTGACTCTCGGGACTTTTGCAGAAACCCACAATCAGACCAACTGATCTTTGTGTTTCTCCATCTTGTCTCTTCCCTCTAGATTTCCTGGTGCTCGAGGTTCCTTTGACAAGTAAGTGAACCAAAAATATGACCAAGAAAGCCATCATATGAAATAAAAAATATGGGAAAAGAACCTCTTCTGCCCCCAAAGATTAACCTATAGTGCTCTGCTGCCTCCTTTCCCCCTTCTCCCATCCTGGTCCCACCACCAGGCGATGCCTGAAGAGGTCCCAACTGGGTCAGAGGGATGGGAAGGGAGGGAAAAATCCCTGTTTCTCCCCAGATCTGCTGCCATGAGCCTGACTCTCTCTTCACCTCCAGCTCAGATGACGCTGGACTGGCAGACGGCCAACACCAATCTTTACCTCTCGCAAGACTGCAAGCTCGTGTGGTACGAATTCGATAAGCAGAACCTGCCCTACAACCCGAGGAGGTTCAAATTCGATCCCTGTGTGCTGGGCTCAAGGGGCTTCTCATCGGGGTGGCACCGCTGGGACGTGGAGATCCACGGAGAAGGCAGATGGGCCATTGGGGTGGCCAAGGAGTCGGTTCCAAGGAAACACATGTTTTCGCTGAATCCCGATGTGGGCGTGTGGGCTCTATATCATACCCATGATGGGTACAAGGCTATGACCTCTCCTTATGTCATCCCCTTGACTCTACGCCATGTCCCCAAGCGGATACGAATCTGCTTGGACTATGAGGAAGGGAGGGTGGTGTTTTTTGATGCCGAGAGCAAAGAACGGATCTTTGCTTTTCCACCAGCAACTTTCCAAGGACAGAGAGTCTTCCCGTTGCTCATGGTAAGAAGAGATGCTCAACTCAAACTTCTTCCCTAAGGCACAGGAGGGAAAAAGAAGAACAACAAAACCCAACCCCCAAAGACCTCGAGTTCCCTTGGGAAAGAAACCAGGGGCTGGGTTTTGTCCCAATCCCACCAAAGGGACAGGAAAGGGGAGCGGTGTTCAGGTTCCTTTCCTTCTGTGCTAAATGGGAGCATTTCTGTGCCTTCAACTCTATTTTGATCTTTCAATCGCTGTTTAATCACTACATGGCTGTTACATGGTTGCTGCAAACTTGCCCTGTTGGGGAGTTAAAAGTAAAAGTTTAATTCTAGATCATTTCTGCCTTGTGTGTCTGCTTTTTATCTCAGGTTTATTATTTCCTCTGGGGTTTTCCTTGGAAGTTGCTTAAGAGAACTGGAGGAAGGGAAAGTCATCCTGGTCCCTCTCCAAAACCCACTGCACAGGGAGATGAGACCCAGGGGTTCCAGTGAAGGTCCATCAAGTCCTCCTCTTGTCCCCAGACATCCCTCTTCGGGCAAGCAGATCAGAGCAGGGTGAGGATGCCTATGGCCTCAGGAGCCCTCTTTTCCCACCGTCAGTGGGTAATTAACCAATTAACAGGGTTAATGAGCATGTAATGAGGGACACTGCAAGGGATCTGATAATGGGCTCTGCCCTCTCTCTAACCCCATTGGGCCCTGGCATCGTTTTGATCCTTCTCCTTTCCAGGCTGGACCATCCCAGTCTTTGCCCATCCATCCTGGG
>NW_015092563.1:0-5341 GCF_001431845.1 Calidris pugnax
TCATGGGGCAGAGGGATGCTGTGGGGCAGGGGGATGCCGTGGGGTGGAGGGAACGCATCTGGGGCTGTGGGTCCCTGCCGTGGGTCCATGCTATGGCTCTGGCTATGGGTCCGGCCGTGGGTCCATGGCCGTGTGTCCGTGTCCATGGGTCCATGGTTATGGGTCCGTGTGTCCGGCTGTGGGTCTGGCCATGAGTCCATGGCTATGGGTCCAGCCGTGGGTCTGTGTCCGTGTGTCTGTGTGTCCATGGCTATGGGTCCACGGTTATGGGTCTGTGTCCGTGTCCATGTGTCCGGCTGTGGGTCTGTGGCTATGGGGCCGTGTCTAGTGGTGCGGCTAGGTGTCCGTGTCCGTGTGTCCGTGTCCGTGTCGCCATGGCTATGGGTCCACGGTTATGGGTCTGTGTCCGTGTCCATGTGTCCGGCTGTGGGTCTGTGGCTATGGGGCCGTGTCTAGTGGTGCGGCTAGGTGTCCGTGTCCGTGTGTCCGTGTCCGTGTCGCCATGGCTATGGGTCCACGGTTATGGGTCTGTGTCCGTGTCCATGTGTCCGGCTGTGGGTCTGTGGCTATGGGTCCATGTCTATGGGTGCGGCTATGGGTCCGTGTCCGTGTGTCCGTGTCCGTGTCGCCATGGCTATGGGTCCACGGTTATGGGTCTGTGTCTGTGGGTCCATGTCCGTGTGTCCATGTCCACGTGTCCAGCGGTGTGTCTGTGGGGCCGTGTCTGTGTGTCCGTGTGTCTGTGTGTCCGTGGTTATGGGTCTGTGTGTCCATGTCCATGTGTCCGTGGTTATGGGTCCGTGTCCGTGGGTCCATGTCTGTGTGTCTGTGTGTCCATGTGTCCGTGTCTGTGTCCCCATGGTTATGGGTCCGGCTGTGGGTCCGTGTCCGTGTGTCCGTGTGTCTGTGTCCCTGTGGTTATGGGTCCGTGTCTGTGTGTCCGTGTCTGTGTGTCCGTGTCCGTGTGTCTGTGTCCGTGGTTATGGGTCCGGCTGTGGGTCCATGTCTATGGGTCCAGCTGTGTGTCTGTGTCCATGTGTCCGTGTCCGTGTGTCTGTGTCCCCGTGGTTATGGGTCCGGCTGTGTGTCCGTGTCTGTGGGTCCAGCCATGTGTCCGTGTCCGTGTGTCCGTGGCTATGGGTCTGGCTGTGGATCCGTGTCTGTGTGTCCATGGTTATGGGTCTGTGTCCGTGTCCATGTCCCCGTGGCTATGGGTCGGGCTGTGGGTCCATGTCTGTGTCCGTGTCTCCGTATCCGTGTCCCCGTGGTTATGGGTCCGGCTGTGGGTCCGTGTCCATGTGTCCGTGTCCCCGTGTCCACGGGTCCGCTGTGGGTCCATGTCCGTGGGTCCATGTCCGTGGGTCCAGCCGTGTGTCCATGTCTGTGTCCATGTGTCCAGCTGTGTGTCCGTGTCCATGTGTCCGTGTGTCCGTGTCCCTGTGGTTGTGGGTCCGTGTGTCCGTGTCCGTGGGTCCATGTCTATGGGTCCAGCCTTGGGTCCGTGTCCATGTGTCCGTGTCCATGTCTATGGGTCCGTGTCTATGGGTCCAGCCATGGGTCCAGCTGTGTGTCCGTGTCTGTGTGTCCGTGTGTCTGTGTCTGTGGGTCCGTGTCCGTGTCCATGTCCATGGGTCCATGGTTATGGGTCCGTGTCTGTGTCCCCGTGGTTATGGGTCCAGCCATGGGTCCGTGTCCGTGTGTCTGTGGTTATGGGTCCAGCTGTGTGTCCGTGTCTGTGTGTCCGTGTGTCTGTGTCTGTGGGTCCGTGTCCGTGTCCATGTCCATGGGTCCATGGTTATGGGTCCGTGTCTGTGTCCCCGTGGTTATGGGTCCAGCCATGGGTCCGTGTCCGTGTGTCTGTGGTTATGGGTCCAGCTGTGTGTCCGTGTCTGTGTCCCCATGGCTATGGGTCGGGCTGTGGGTCCGTGTCCGTGTCCATGTCCATGGGTCCATGGTTATGGGTCCGTGTCCGTGTCCCCGTGGTTATGGGTCCGTGTCCCCGCAGGCTGCCGGCGCTGCTGCCCCCCGGGCGCGTGGGGCGGTGGCTGGAGCGCTGTGGGGCGGGTTATGTCCCCGTGGTTATGGGTCCGTGTCTGTGTGTCCGTGTCTGTGTGTCCATGTCCATGGGTCTGGCTATGGGTCCATGTCTATGGGTCCATGTCTATGGGTCCATGTCCGTGTCCCTGTGTCCCCATGGCTATGGGTCCAGCTGTGTGTCCGTGTCTGTGTGTCCGTGTGTCTGTGTCTGTGGGTCCGTGTCCATGTCCATGGGTCCATGGTTATGGGTCTGTGTCCGTGTCCCCGTGGTTATGGGTCCGTGTCCGTGTCCCCGTGTCCATGGTTATGGGTCCGTGTCCCCGCAGGCTGCCGGCGCTGCTGCCCCCCGGGCGCGTGGGGCGGTGGCTGGAGCGCTGTGGGGCGGGTTATGTCCCCGTGGTTATGGGTCCAGCCGTGGGTCCGTGTCTGTGGGTCCATGTCTGTGTCCGTGTGTCCATGTGTCTGTGGTTATGGGTCCGTGTCCGTGTGTCCATGTCCATGGTTATGGGTCCGTGTCTGTGTCCCCGTGGTTATGGGTCCAGCTGTGGGTCCATGTCTATGGGTCCAGCTGTGGGTCCAGCTGTGTGTCCATGTCCGTGTCCCCGTGGTTATGGGTCTGTGTCTGTGTGTCCGTGTCCGTGTGTCCATGTCTGTGTCCCTGCAGTTATGGGTCCAGCCGTGGGTCCGTGTCCGTGTGTCTGTGTCCGTGTGTCCATGTCTGTGTCCCCGTGGTTATGGGTCCAGCTGTGTGTCTGTGTCCGTGGGTCCGTGTCCGTGTGTCCATGTCCATGTGTCCGGCTATGGGTCCATGTCTATGGGTCCAGCTGTGTGTCCATGTCTGTGTGTCCATGTCTATGGGTCCGTGTCCGTGTCCGTGTCCATGTCCATGTGTCGGTGCGGCTATGGGTCCGTGTCCGTGTCCGTGTCCGTGTCCGTGTCCGTGTCCGTGTCCGTGTCCGTGTCCGTGTCCGTGTCCGTGTCCGTGTCCGTGTCCGTGTCCGTGTCCGTGTCCGTGTCCGTGTCCGTGTCCGTGTCCGTGTCCGTGTCCGTGTCCGTGTCCGTGTCCGTGTCCGTGTCCGTGTCCGTGTCCGTGTCCGTGTCCGTGTCCGTGTCCGTGTCCGTGTCCGTGTCCGTGTCCGTGTCCGTGTCCGTGTCCGTGTCCGTGTCCGTGTCCGTGTCCGTGTCCGTGTCCGTGTCCGTGTCCGTGTCCGTGTCCGTGTCCGTGTCCGTGTCCGT
This sequence comes from Calidris pugnax, assembly GCF_001431845.1. Classification (NCBI taxonomy): domain Eukaryota; kingdom Metazoa; phylum Chordata; class Aves; order Charadriiformes; family Scolopacidae; genus Calidris; species Calidris pugnax. Next base: position 3,274 of record NW_015092563.1, read on the forward strand.
GTCCGTGTCCGTGTCCGTGTCCGTGTCCGTGTCCGTGTCCGTGTCCGTGTCCGTGTCCGTGTCCGTGTCCGTGTCCGTGTCCGTGTCCGTGTCCGTGTCCGTGTCCGTGTCCGTGTCCGTGTCCGTGTCCGTGTCCGTGTCCGTGTCCGTGTCCGTGTCCGTGTCCGTGTCCGTGTCCGTGTCCGTGTCCGTGTCCGTGTCCGTGTCCGTGTCCGTGTCCGTGTCCGTGTCCGTGTCCGTGTCCGTGTCCGTGTCCGTGTCCGTGTCCGTGTCCGTGTCCGTGTCCGTGTCCGTGTCCGTGTCCGTGTCCGTGTCCGTGTCCGTGTCCGTGTCCGTGTCCGTGTCCGTGTCCGTGTCCGTGTCCGTGTCCGTGTCCGTGTCCGTGTCCGTGTCCGTGTCCGTGTCCGTGTCCGTGTCCGTGTCCGTGTCCGTGTCCGTGTCCGTGTCCGTGTCCGTGTCCGTGTCCGTGTCCGTGTCCGTGTCCGTGTCCGTGTCCGTGTCCGTGTCCGTGTCCGTGTCCGTGTCCGTGTCCGTGTCCGTGTCCGTGTCCGTGTCCGTGTCCGTGTCCGTGTCCGTGTCCGTGTCCGTGTCCGTGTCCGTGTCCGTGTCCGTGTCCGTGTCCGTGTCCGTGTCCGTGTCCGTGTCCGTGTCCGTGTCCGTGTCCGTGTCCGTGTCCGTGTCCGTGTCCGTGTCCGTGTCCGTGTCCGTGTCCGTGTCCGTGTCCGTGTCCGTGTCCGTGTCCGTGTCCGTGTCCGTGTCCGTGTCCGTGTCCGTGTCCGTGTCCGTGTCCGTGTCCGTGTCCGTGTCCGTGTCCGTGTCCGTGTCCGTGTCCGTGTCCGTGTCCGTGTCCGTGTCCGTGTCCGTGTCCGTGTCCGTGTCCGTGTCCGTGTCCGTGTCCGTGTCCGTGTCCGTGTCCGTGTCCGTGTCCGTGTCCGTGTCCGTGTCCGTGTCCGTGTCCGTGTCCGTGTCCGTGTCCGTGTCCGTGTCCGTGTCCGTGTCCGTGTCCGTGTCCGTGTCCGTGTCCGTGTCCGTGTCCGTGTCCGTGTCCGTGTCCGTGTCCGTGTCCGTGTCCGTGTCCGTGTCCGTGTCCGTGTCCGTGTCCGTGTCCGTGTCCGTGTCCGTGTCCGTGTCCGTGTCCGTGTCCGTGTCCGTGTCCGTGTCCGTGTCCGTGTCCGTGTCCGTGTCCGTGTCCGTGTCCGTGTCCGTGTCCGTGTCCGTGTCCGTGTCCGTGTCCGTGTCCGTGTCCGTGTCCGTGTCCGTGTCCGTGTCCGTGTCCGTGTCCGTGTCCGTGTCCGTGTCCGTGTCCGTGTCCGTGTCCGTGTCCGTGTCCGTGTCCGTGTCCGTGTCCGTGTCCGTGTCCGTGTCCGTGTCCGTGTCCGTGTCCGTGTCCGTGTCCGTGTCCGTGTCCGTGTCCGTGTCCGTGTCCGTGTCCGTGTCCGTGTCCGTGTCCGTGTCCGTGTCCGTGTCCGTGTCCGTGTCCGTGTCCGTGTCCGTGTCCGTGTCCGTGTCCGTGTCCGTGTCCGTGTCCGTGTCCGTGTCCGTGTCCGTGTCCGTGTCCGTGTCCGTGTCCGTGTCCGTGTCCGTGTCCGTGTCCGTGTCCCCGTGGTTATGGGTCCGGCTGTGGGTCCATGTCTATGGGTCCAGCTGTGGGTCCAGCTGTGTGTCCATGTCCGTGTCCCCGTGGTTATGGGTCTGTGTCTGTGTGTCCGTGTCCGTGTGTCCATGTCTGTGTCCCTGCAGTTATGGGTCCAGCCGTGGGTCCGTGTCCGTGTGTCTGTGTCCGTGTGTCCATGTCTGTGTCCCCGTGGTTATGGGTCCAGCTGTGTGTCTGTGTCCGTGGGTCCGTGTCCGTGTGTCCATGTCCATGTGTCCGGCTATGGGTCCATGTCTATGGGTCCAGCTGTGTGTCCATGTCTGTGTGTCCATGTCTATGGGTCCGTGTCCGTGTCCGTGTCCATGTCCATGTGTCTGTGGTTATGGGTCCGTGTCCGTGTCCCCGTGGTTATGGGTCCGTGTCCCCGCAGGCTGCCGGCGCTGCTGCCCCCCGGGCGCGTGGGGCGGTGGCTTG
>NW_015092564.1:0-25818 GCF_001431845.1 Calidris pugnax
GGGAGCGGGGGGGGCTTCTTCTGCCCCCTCCCCCGCGCTGCCAGGGGGAAAAAAGTGGAGCGAAATTAATTGTAATTTAAGGAGTTTTAATGGGGACCCCCTGCTTTTTCCCTGGGAAGAAGGTGGGGGAGCCCCCCTTTTCCCTGGGAAGAAGGTGGGGGGAGCCCCCTTTTTCCCTGGGAAGAAGGTGGGGTGAGCCCCCTTTTTCCTGGGAAGAAGTGGGGGGGACCCTTTTTACCTGGGAAGAAGGTGGGGGGAGCCCCCTTTTTCCCTGGGAAGAAGGTGGGGAGCCCCCTTTTTCCTGGGAAGAGATGGGGTGAGTCCCTTTTCCCTGGGAAGAGCTGGGGAAGCCCCCCCTTTCCCTGGGAAAGAGGTGGGGGAGCCCCCTTTTCCCTGGGAAAGAGGTGGGGGAGCCCCCTTTTTCCTTGGGTAGAGGTGGGGGAGCCCCCCCTTTCCCTGGGGAAAAAGCTGGGGGGAGCCCCCTTTCCCTGGGAAGAGCTGGGGTGAGCCCCCTTTTTCCCTGGAAAGAAGTGGGGGGCCCCTTTTCCCTGGGAAGACCTGGAGAGTTTTCCTCCGGGGAGGGGGGAAATATTGCAAGTTTTCCAAGGGCTGGTGGTGAAATCCAGGAGGCAGCAGCGGCTGGTTCTTTATTTAGGAGTGGGGAAGGGAAAGGAGGTGTTGCCTGAGCTGTTTTTCCTTCAATCTTTCATGCAAACACCCCCATTGCAAAAAAAAAAAACAAAACCCAACAGTGAGGATAGGGATAAAACAGCCCAGGATTTCTAAATCGCTTTAATATAAGATTTTCCCCCCCCCCCACTTAATGCTTGATGGTAATTTATTGAGGGCATTTCTCATGAGACAACTGTAACCTTCCAAATTGATTAACTTGGGCGTGTTAACATCATTCACTCCCCCCTGACCCCCCTCTCCCTGCCCTAAATCTGTGCTGCTGTCCCAGTCCCCTTCAACTGAGGTGACAGGTGGCCCCAGCCTGCAACCAGGCACCATCCAGACCTCAGGGTGGGCAAAATCCGGACCCAGTCTTGTTGCCGAGGTCCAACTGGACTCAGTGAATGTGGAGAAAGACACTCTGGGCTCCTGAGAGTCTCTGGGGAAGGGTGTGAAGCCATGTAGAATCCAGGCCAAATGACCAGTCCTTCTGCAAAAAATAATCTGGGCGTACCTGGGTGATTGGCATGTTTTGCTCAATTGAAGAGCCGGGTCTGTTCTCCCTTCCTTCTTCAGGTCTGTGGGCTAGAGGGTGCTGCTGAGCCCTCGAGTCATCATCCTGGCAATGCGGAGAAGAAAGGCTTTTATTATTTTATTTTTTATTTTTTTTTTCCTCCGAAAGGTGTGGTTTGAGCTTGTTTGAGCTTCTCTTCGGCGACTGCAGTGCACAAAAGCACCATAATCGGAGGGCCTTTGAATTTCAAGAAAATTTGGGCCCGTGACTCTGTTTCTAGTGTGTGGGGCTGGGATGTGGAAAGCAGATGTTAAACAGAGTGTTGCAGAGTTACCTCGGGGTTGTCGTGGGCAGGGGATCTTCTGAAGAGAGTTGCTGAAAAGGCATCAAACTTTTAGGCTTTGTCTCTTTTTTATTTTTTTTTTCTTTTGATACGAACCATCTATTCGAATAGATTGCTCCTCATCGTAATTAGCTAACTCCCAAAGACTCTAGAAATTTAAATTTTTCTTAGCCTCCCTCTCTATCTTTTTTTCTTTTTTTTTGAAGAGTTGGCTTTATAACATCTCAGCAGCTGACTAAAGAATTGGCAGCTACGTCAGCTTTTATCCCTGCTCGTCTCTGCATCTTTTTAAGCAGCACGTTGTCTACTAAATATACTCCTCCTAAAGCCATCTTGGTCTCTGGCCATGCAGGAGAAGCTATTTCCACGGTGACCGAGAGGGCTCTGCTTTTAACAGAAATAATGGTCTTATTTGGTTGGAAGGAGAGGTTATAGAAGGTTTAGAGCCATTCCTGTCCCAGCATCGGCACGTTCTCCAGCTGCTGGTGGGTCTGGGAGTGCACACCATCACGCTTTGACCTGCCAGAGGGGACACCCAGATGGGTGTTTTCTTCTCTACTTTGAGCAGTTGGTTCCATCATCTCAAACCAGCGAGGAGGAGGAGGAGTCGTGGTTGGTGTTGCTTTGTGTCTTGGGTAGCAACAGGCAGCTTGAGGGGTCTAGTCCACCTTTTTTTTTGTGCGCTTGGGAGCCAAAGACTTGGAATTTTGGATCTTTCTGTTGGGTGGGAAGAGAAATTAACCTTTTAGTAGAAGATACAGTAATATCAAGATAACAATATAAATGAGAAGATACCTGTTCTCGCTTTAAGAAACCATCTAGGCTAATTAGTCTTCTGAACTCTTCAATTTTTATTACCTAATTTAAGTGCTGGAGACTTTCACATTGTTTTAGTTCACTTTTACCCTAGGCAAGCTGCACACAGATGTAATGAGGATATGATAGACCCACCTGCTTGCCTAAAGTCGTGAAGGTCCTCCAATATCTGCAGGGAGCCTCCAGGAGAGCTGTGGAGGGACTCTTTGTCAGGAAGTGCAGTGACAGGACAAGGGGTAACGGTTTTAAATTGGAAGAGGGGAGATTTAGGTTAGATATCAGGAAGGTGTGATATCACCACCTGTGAGGGTGGTGAGACATTGGAACAGGTTGCCCAGAGAAGCTGTGGCTGCCCCATCCCTGGAGGGGTTCAAGGCCAGGCTGGATGGGGCTTGGAGCAACCTGGTCTGGGGGGAGGTGTCCCTGCCCAGGGCAGGGGGGTGGAACTGGATGATCTTTAAGGTCCCTTCCAACTCAAACCATTCTATGATTCTAAGGTCTTGTGAAATTCCCCGTGCGATGCTCCTTGTGCTGCTTCTTTGGGGCTTCAGAGGTGGAAGTCCCTGTGCTCAACTCCCCTACTTTTTGGGCAGGTTGCCGTGGTTGGGGCATGAGTCTCGTTGCCCCTTAAGCTGTTCTGCAGCATCCTTATTTTCATACCTCAGTGGCCCTAGAGCAAACACCAGCTTCTCAGCGTATAGCTTGTTTTACTGTTGCTTCTAGCCAAAATGGATAAAATATCATTGGGTGTCATAGAATCATTCAGGTTGGAAAAGACCCTCAGGATTTCACTGAATTTCACTGAATTTTAGAGTTGGAAGGGACCATAGAGATCATCTAGTCCAACTCCCCTGCTGAAGCAGGATTGCCTAGAGCTTGTCAGAGCATGTTACTCAGGAGCATCAGGCAGGGCTTGAAAATCTCCAAGGAAGGGGACTCCACACCCTCCCTGGGCAGCCTGTTCCAGGGCTCTGCCACCCTCACCGTGAAGAAGTTTCTCCTCATATTTGAGTGGAACCTCTTATGTTCCAACTTGTGCCCGTTGCCCCTCGTCCTCTCACTGGGAACCACTGAAAAGAGTCTGGCTCCCTCCTCCTTCAACCCTCCCTTGAGATACTTGTAGGCGTTGATAAGGTCTCCCCTCAGCCTTCTCTTCTCCAGACTAAAGAGTCCCAGCTCTCTCACCACACTGTATCCCCCAACACCTCATCTAAATGACTCTGAAACACATTCAGGGATGCTGACCCAACCACCTCCCTGGGCAGCCTGTTCTAGTGTCACCAGTCTATTCCAGTGTCTTCCTGCCTCATCTTCTGTTCTACTTCTGAGCAGTCGGGTTCTTCGAGAGAGAAGAATTCCCTATTCTGTATAAAGCTCCTGAATGAAATCTCTCCAAGTTTCGTTGCTTTGCAGCCGGATCCCTTTTTCCCCAGACGGGCTGTGGATGCTACAAATTCCACTTAAATTGGCTTCCCCACACTTGTGTTGGAATCTCTCCAAGTTTCGCTGCTTTGCAGCCGGATCCCCTTTTTCCCCAGACGGGCTGTGGATGTTACAAATTCCACTTAAATTGGCTTCCCCACACTTGTGTTGGGGGGAGGAAGTAAATCCGTCGCCGTGGGTGGTGGGGAAGCAGAATTTGACTGTTCCAAACAAGAAATAAGGAGTTGTCAAGCTTTTCTGCTTCCGTTTCTCTGGTGTGGTAGGTGAGGTGATGAGAACTCGTGAAGAGGGAGGGGGAAGATCTTGGAAATATCCTAAAACAAAGCAGATGCTTTTGCTGTGCTGGGATCTGTCTTTACACCTGGGTGGGCATGCGCTGTAGGAGCTGAGGTCCAAAACTTGAAACCACAGTTAATGCTGTTGGTGCTTGCTGCAGGCTGGGCAAACGGGCCTGTTGAGTAGGATACCCATCGACTCGTGCTCAAGCTGGGTTTTGTTTCATAGAATCATAGAGTTGTCCAGGTTGGAAGGGACCTTTAAGATTATCGAGTCCAACCATCAACCTAACTCTGATAAAACCCATCACTAACCCATGTCTCTAAGCACTGTGCCAACTCGGCCATTGAAAACCTCCAGGGATGGTGCCTCAACCCCTTCCCTGGGCAGCCCAAGGCTTAAGAACCCTTTCCATGTCAATTTTTTTCCTAATCTCCAACCTGAACCTCCCCTGGTGCAACTTGAGGCCGTTTCCTCTTGTCCCATCACCTGTTCCTTGGGAGAAGAGACCGACCCCCCCTGGCTACACCCTCCTTTCAGGGAGTTGGAGAGAGCCAGAAGGTCTCCCCTCAGCCTCCTCTTCTCCAGGCTCAACACCCCCAGCTCCCTCAGCCTCTCCTCATAAGACTTGTGCTCCAGACCCCTCACCATCATTGTTGCTCTTCTCTGGACACACTCCAGCACCTCAATGTCTTTTTTTATGGTAGGGAGCCCAAAACTGGACACAGCCCTCGAGGTGGGGCCTCACCAGTGCCCAGTTCAGGGGGGCCATCACCTCCCGAGTCCTGCTGGTCACACCATTCCTGATCAGGAGAAGTAGATCATGAGAGCAAAGGTTTGGAAATACAAAACCCCAGCTGAATGGGAGTTGCTACACCCCTGTGATTCGTCCCGAGCCCTAAATGCTGGCCATGGCTGATGGATGGGTGGTCTGAAATAGCACGTGGAGCTGCTCTATATATAGATATACATATATACCCTGCACGTGTTAAGCAAAGGAATCAAACTCTGCACAGCAGCAGAGTGGGCTCGTGGATTTATTAATATATTGTGTCCATGACCACGTATTCAAAACAGTAATTGTATTTTTATTTTTATGGCCCTTGCATGTCTCCCTCCCCCCATAGGCCCCCGGAGATCAGAAGTCAAACATAAGTAGTTTCTTTGGTAGTTCTGACTTCAGGAATTACCTCTGATATTTTTTTTTTGGGGGGGGGGAGAGGGGGCAGGTGGAATTTGAATTTAGAAGGGGTCAGTGGAAAGCTTTGCAGTAAGCTTGAGTCTGCTACATGGAGCTCCACGTGACTATTGCAAAACCTAAAGGTTCCACAGATCCAAAGGGCTGAAAAATGCCTATTCTGTTTTAAAAAGAATTTTAAAAAAAAAAACCTACAGTTTCTGGAACTCTTCTCGTTTTTAGTATTTTTAGCTGTTGAAACAGTCACGTAGCAGAAATGTGTCTTCGCAGTTGTCAGTACACACGAGAACTTTTTAAAAAAAGCTCTCCAGGAATGGAAATAGCTTTGGGAAGGATTAGACGTCGTATTAGCTTTGTGGGGTTTTCAGTCTTCACAGAAATTCAGCAAGGAAACTGAGCTTCCTATTTCGATAGAAATTGAAATACGCTGCTTCGTATTTTAATAGAAAATCAAGAGGTCAGAAAAAATCCCTGTATGATGTTGTGTATCTTTCTGGCCACATACAGTGCAGGTGTGTTTGCTGGTGGGTGTAGAGATGCACCTTTTTTTCCCCTCTTCACGTGTAAAATCTTACTCTTTCTTGGAAGATACAACTTGAAAAAGGGGTGACACATCCCGTGGGTAACGTGCTGGTGCAGACAACGGAGAAGGTGACAGCGCCGGGTTCTTAGGGATCTTGGAGCATCTTTTAATATGGCTTGGGCTTTCAAATGAAAGGTTCTGGGAGAGCCCTTGCAGCTATTGCATCACTTGCCAAAAATAGCATCTCTACTGCATCAGGCAGCCTGTCTGCAGTGTGGATGGGCTTGAGAAATTAGTGCTTCTTGTGAATGATGTTCAGTCATTTTTCCTTCTCGGTTAAGCAGGTTTTTAGTCTAAATTTCGAGGCAGATGGGAAGCAAAAGGTTTTCTTTTTCTGTCTCTGGGGGTGGGGTGGGTTTGAAAATAGCAGTGTCCGCTTCTGTCTGCAGCATGATTCTCAAAAAGCACATTTTTAAGCTTACTGAAATTACAGTTTGAAGACACTGATAAATACGTTCTTGTATTGTAATTGTCTGGGGAGGGGAAGGAAAAAAAAAATTTGCTTTGTGCAGCATGAGGTAGTCTGCTGTTCTCATCAATCACTTAAAATTTAGGAGTGGCTTTTTAAATTGCAGTTACACAATGCAAGGAAAGTACAATTCTAGCCTAAAGTCTTATTAAAAAGAAAAAAAACACCACAAAACTCAAATACCTTCTCTTGAAAACAGAAGATATGTTCAACAGTGGGGGTTTTTGGTTTGTTTTTTTTTTTTTTCCCCTCCCCTTCTCTTGTTCTGAAATCTTAGTCAAGATGTACCAGCGAGGGAGTGTGTTTGTATTCCAGTGGTGTTGCTGAACCAGACAGGTCTGCAGCGCAGCATTTTATTTTTAGACTCTAGGTTGCCATTTTTATCCTGTAAGAAAAAAAAAAAAAAGAAAAAAAAAGGCTTTTAATTCTCTCCCACAAGGCAACTGTCGATTCACTCCTCGGAGAGGGGCGGGAGGAAAAGGAGGGAGGCTGAGTGGGGAGAAAGGAATCTTCACCTCTTCTTTTTTTTTTAAAGTTTTTTTCCTGAAAAAAAAAAAAAAAAAAAAAAAAAAAAATTCATCAGCGTCTGGGTGACAGGCCATCAGTTTTTATAAATGTGTCAGACCACGTTTTTTCCACCTCTCTCTCTCTCTCCTTCTCCTTTTATGTCCTGCCGTGGTGGGGGGGGGAAAGGGAAGAGGGGGGAAGGAGGGTGCGGGTTTTAATTCATGCATTAGATATTTTTATTTATTTATATTTTTTTTCCCCCCCGATTCACAGATCTTTAGCGTCACAGGGTTCATTCATCTTCTGTGTGGGGCTGCTTACGCAGCTCTTCGCTTATTGTTGGCCATGGGTTGAGCCAGTTGTGGTCGCGCGGCGCCGGGGACCTGGGAAGGGGCCACCAGGGTTGGCTGCTGGACCCGTTGCCTCAGCTGCCCTCTCTCTGCTGGTGAGAAATAGCTTCATGTGGGGTTCCTTCCCCCCCCAATAAATTTATATAGAATCATAGAATTGTCCAGGTTGGAAGGGACCTTTAAGATTATCTCGTCCAACCATCAACCTAACTCTGATAAAAAAAGCATCACTAAACCGTGTCACTGAGCTCTATATCAACCCGTCTTTTGAATATGTCCAGGGATGGTGCCTCAACCCTGGAAATAGAAGCGGGGAGATCTCTTCTGGCCTGGGATATTGAGAAGTGGCCAGTGCTTGGCAGCAGGGGCTCCACTGAGCTCTCACTAAGCATGAACCTCTAGCACCAACTTCTCTTCGTGGCAGGAGAGCCACACGTTGTTTTTCTAGGGTGCTGGACTTCCATATCCCCATAGTGCTGCTGCCCTCTGTGTGTAGAAGAGTTTCATAAAGAGTTGCTTTTTGAGTCTTTGGAGACCCATCTAGGTTAGCATGGAAGTCAGCAGCTCTGCAGAGAGAGACCTTGAAGTCCTGGTGGACAACAAGTTGACCATTAGCCAACAATGTGCCCTTGTGGCCAAGAAGGCCAATGGTCTCCTGGGGTACATTTTGTGGCCAACAGGTGGAGGAAGGTCATCCTCCCCCTCTGCTCTGCTCGGGTGAGGCCCCATCTGGAGCACTGGGACCTGTTCTGGGCTCCTCAGTTCCAGAAGGACAGGGAACTGCTGGGAAGAATCCAACAGAGGCATGATCAGGGCCTGGAGCATCTCTCTGATGAGGAAAGGCTGAGGGACTTGGGTCTGTTGAGTCTGGAGAAGAGAAGGCTGAGGAGGGGTCTCACAAATGCTGAACGATATCTAAAGGGCAGGTGGCAAGAGGATGGGGTCAGGCTCTTCTCAGTGGTGCCCAGTGACAGGACAAGGGGCAACGGGGACAAACTGGAACATGGGAAGTTCCTTCTCAACATGAAGAAAATCTTCTTTGCTGTGAGGGTGGCAGAGCCCTGGCAGAGGCTGCCCAGGGAGGTGGTGGAGTCTCCTTCTCTGGAGACGTTCCAAACACCACCTGGACACGTTCCTGTGGGACCTGCTCTGGGTGGACCTCCTTTGGCAGAGGTCTAGATTCCTTCCAACCCCATCTCATTCTGAGATCTTGAACTCGGCGTAGGTTGCTATCACCAGAGTAGTTGGTTCTGCTGCTCGCCCCTTCCTTTTTCCTCCGAACCCAAACACGGGGATCTTGCTGTAGGAGTGAGGGGACCTTGCTTCTGAGTGGCTTTTTAGCTGCTTTTGCTGGTGTTGAGGAAGAGTTGTTGCTTGTGAGAGGTGGCAACCAGGAGCAGCTTGCTCCTGGAGCTGAGTTAGCCCTGGGAGGGCAACGGGTCACTTGGGTTTTACCCAAATGATGGGGGACGTGGCATCTCAAATGCTAACAGAGGACTGAGAGAAACAAGTGAACATGGTGCAAATACTCTTTATCAGTAGTGGAAGGGCTGAGTCAACTCTGTCCTCATTAGTTTTGATTTATTTATAATTTTAAAAACCTTTGAAGTCTTGGGAGTACCCAAGATGGCCGTTGGGGCAAGGTCAAGCCTTAAAGCATCCGAGCAGTTCTGCAGCTTGGGGTTCGTTGGGGCTGGAAGTTGAGAAGAAAAATAGGTTTCTTGCAGCGTCACTTTTCTCAGTCTTTCTGTGCTTCTCAGTTTGCCTATTTTTGGTGTAGAGTTGGCACACTGACATTCTACGCTGCAACTTGCATTCAAAATTAAGATTTTTAATTCTGGAGGTAGGGAAGTGGCAAGATTTTTCTAATAGATGGAATATATTTAGATCATTTTGGTATTTTAAATATACTGAATTTTTTAACTCATTAGCTGTCTGAAAACCTGGAGTCCTAAGAGATTCTGATCGAGGCTCCCATTAAAGGGTCCCCTGAATGTCTAATGTTATAAATTTTGTTATATCCGTTAGAATTACTTATTTAAGAAATTTATGAAATAAGTTGAAAATCCACAGCTTCCATTTAAAGGACAGAGAGAAAGTTAAGCGAAGCGATCAGCGTCATTGCTTACCAGCATCAGGAGATGGTGGAAAAAGCACCAAGTCCCCAAATTAAGCGTTTTGAAACTGCAGAACAGTTTCCAAAAGAACAGAAGACGATGACACCGTCCTATGCAGGATGTTGTTCAGCTGTGTAGCTTCCTGTTACGGCCTGATTAGATGCTAAAGGTTTACATGGATTAAATAAAATAAAATAAATTATTGTAGGTGATCTTCATAGCTTTTTTACAAGGCTTTTTTTCCTAATGACCTGATGCATCGGGATGTTCCATGTTTTCTGGTTGAAATGTACCCAAACCTTCATTTTTAAAGGCTTCTTCAAGACTTTTGTGGTTTGTAGAATTCAAAATAGTTCAGGTCCTGGTCATGAAGCTCTGAAAGGTTAACCAATGGTTCCAAGGTGTAGAGGAAAGGTTTTGTTTAGCGCTGCCTTCTGGGGTCTCTTGGCATGTACAGCAGAAAATTATGGAATCTCATGCCCATAGTCTGATCTTAAAAAAGCCATCATAAGCTGCTGTTGCTTCTGTTTTTGGTAAAAAAGGCATCATAAGCTGCTGTTGCTTCTGTTTTTGGAGACTTGCTTTGAATGCGAAGGTGCTGGAGTAAGATGGTTTGAGTTAGTGCTGGCACAACAGGGGGTTCCAGAAGGAATCCCTTCCAGGTTCAGATCCTCTCCCTGAAACCAGAACCTCTGTTCTGGTAGGGCCACTGTGCATTTGTCTCTCATATTTCTAACTGCAGTGAGGCTCTCAGTCATGAAGAGATGAGCAGAGACACCCTGGAAGTCCAACTGGGTGTTGAGATGGGGAGGGGAACAGAGGAGAACTTCTCCGATGCTCTCTCACAGCCTGAGGAAGCCTAGAAGCATGAGATTAATAGAATGGAGCAAAACCAGTCAACAAATTATGGTCAGACTTAGCTGGTTTCTCGTTTTCCTTTGGATCCATTAAATGGATGGTAATGAACAGATTCTTGCTGAAAGTTTGTAGTTCTGTTTCCAGAGTTACGTCTGTCTCATCCTACACTACTGTCTGGCATCTCAGGGCTCCTCCAGCAGGTCAGGTTCCTTCCCTTTACTGGGCTCTTCAGAGTCAGAAATAATCTTATTTTTGTCCTTCGAGGTATCCTAATTTCCAGTCTTAATTGTGACCAGCTCTATTTTCTTCCCCATGTTAACCTGAGCTTTTCATTTTCTGGTGGTTACACTGCCTGAGCTTATGAAGAGCAAACGAAACTCTTCTGAACTCATCTCCCCAAACAGGTAATTCTTAATCATCTTAGCTCCTTACATTACTTAATGTATTATTGCTTTCTATTGCTACGGGAAGCACCTCAGTGGATGCAATCAGGTTGTCTAAGTTGTCTTTATAGCCGCATCAGAATGGCAGTTTATAGTCCGTTTTATATCCGGCCACTGCACCCCAGGTACCTTCCTTCCATTGCTTGTGCTGGCAATGGTCACCTCAACTCTAAGCAAAGCTGGTCTCAAGTGCGTGTCTTGACATCAGGTACCGCTGTGTCACCAAGCAATATCTGGCAGCATTATGCTTTTATTGCTCCAGTCTGTAAAACCACCTCGTTCCTTGCAGTGAAGTTCAGAAAGCCTTTCCTTCTTGGTGTGGTGGTCACCAGTCACAGTGCTGAGATGAGTCCCTGAGGAGCATAACTAGTAGTTTGCTTTTATGCTGATAAAGTTCCATTTTTCTTTTCTTTTTTTTCCTTTGGTCTGAACCATTGTAGATGCCTCCTCAGTTACCTCCTGATGATTTGGTGCAATTTTTTTCCTTTGGTCTGAACCACTGTAGATGGCTCCTCAGTTACCTCCTGATGATTTGGTGCATCAGGAAGAGGGTGAGCAGCAGGTGGAGGGAGGTCATCCTGCCCCTCTGCTCTGCCCTGGGGAGGCCCCATCTGGAGCACTGGGACCAGTTGTGGGCTCCCCAGTTCCAGAAGGACAGGGAACTGCTGGAGAGGGGACAGCAGAGGCTACAAAGATGATGAGGGGCCTGGAGCATCTCTCTGATGAGGAGAGGCTGAGGGACTTTTGTCGGTTTAGTCTGGAGAAGAGAAGGCTGCGGGGGGATCTGATCTACACCTATAAATCCTTCAAGGGGGGGTGTCAGGAGGATGGGGCCAGGCTTTTTTCAGTGGTGCCCAGGGACAGGACAAGAGGGAATGGGCACAAACTTGAACATAAGAAGTTCCACCTAAACATGAGGAGGAACCTCTTTGCTGTGAGGGTGGCAGAGCCCTGGCAGAGGCTGCCCAGGGAGGGGGTGGAGTCTCCTTCTCTGGAGACATTCCAACCCCACCTGGACACGTTCCTGTGGGACCTGCTCTGGGTGGCCCTGCTGTGGCAGGGGGTTGGACTGGATGATCTCCAGAGGTCCCTTCCAGCCCCATGCGATTCTGTGATTCTGTGAGAGCTCATTTTTGGCTGAATATTGATACAATGCAGTAACTCTTATGGTAGTGTCTTACTGAGCACAAGGCAGCAACAGAGGGGAGATTGAGATGAGATCTCAGGAAGAACTTCTTTGGTGTGAGGGTGGTGAGACACTAGCCCAGGTTGCCCAGAGAAGCTGTGGCTGCCCCATCCCTGGAGGGGTTCAAGGCCAGGCTGGATGGGGCTTGGAACTGGATGATCTTTAAGGTTCCTTCCAACCCAGACTGTTCCATGATTCTGTAACAGCTTCTGCATGTGCTTATCTCAACTTAGACTTGAGGAGATGACCTGAACAATGTCGTCACTGTTACAGAAGTGGAGTTCAGGGCTCTCTTGGGTTCACCTGACATTTTCTGGATCAAAAGCCTTGAAAAGCAGCAAAGTTCTTCTAGTTTGCAACCATGGAGTGGGGGCTTCTGAATGCAGGAGATGGGATGACAAAGTTGCCCCTCTCCTCCCAGACTCCCATACCCTTAAGAGAGCAGCCCACGACTAACGGGAATTAAAGACCTCGTGGCCAAGGTTTGAGGGTGAGAGGGTAGAAAAAAATCCATCCTGGAATGGGGAGAGCTCCCATGGACCTGGTGTTGCATAAGCCTTGCTGTGACTTTTCACGAACTCTCCCATCTGTTTTTTTTTTGTTGGGATTTCTAGATTGCTTCCAGCTCTCAAGTCTAAAGAAATCTCGAGAGCGCACTGCCCCAAACCCTCTCTTGCTGTATGTAGTTCTGGATGAAATGGGAACTTGTCAGTGCTGTGATATTTATAGAATTTTTTTTTTTTTTTCTACCCACAATCCTAGCTCCTAGACACAAGCTGTTACCAAGTGTTTGGTTCTGGGAATTGAACCTTTTTTCCTGTAGCCTGGCTTTTCAAAGCATGACCATTAGGTGTTAGCTCCTTTGTGCAGGAAAAAAAACACCACCCAAACCTTTATATGAAAAAAAAAATAATATAAAAAATACAGAATTTCTCCGATTTCAGTGTGGGTAGGGATGATCTTTCTGATGAGGCTTCCTATTTCAGCAAGTTAAACGGAGAGTCGAAGTGAAGTTTGTCTTATTTTTTCCACTGAGTTTTCTGGGTGGTTTTTTTTTTTTTTTTTTTAATGAATAAAAATGCAGGGAGTTACTGCTGTCTTATTAACTTGCAGCCGGCGTGCTTATCTTCTTTGTTCTTCGTTAAATATGAGCTGGCATGTGTTAGACTGCGTTAGCGTTCGCTCTTTGGGACTTCAGTGGTTTCTAAATTTGGCAGCGCTAAGCCGGTGCCCTGTTTGCTTGAATCAATTGGGGCTGCTATTTTTAGCAACAAAAGGGAATTGAAATAGCAATTTTCTTTCCGTGTAATAGATCCCCAAGAGGAATACTGATGCAAGCTCTCTGTCATCCCGTATTCTCCCCCTCCCCACCTCCCCAAAAGCACTCAGACGAAAGGCAGCTGTCACGGTTTGCGGCTGTATTAATCTTTAATCAATCGAGTGTTTTCTGCATTCAGGTGTTCAGGGGAGAAAAAAAGAAAAAAACCAAGAAAAAAGGTCACGACGAGGATCTGCCTGGAATAACTAAGCGCCCGTGCACGGTCTGTGCAGTCAGAATTTGTGGGTGACGGCAGGGATAGACAGAGCAGCTAAAAATAGTGTGTTTGCTTCCAGTGTTTCTCCAGTCTATTTTTGATGCTTGATTTTGATAAGGTTGATTGGGCTCTTACTAAAAATAGCCCGTTCCTAGCAAGCTGAGGACAAAAAAGTAGAATATTTTTAACCACCGCAGACTCAAGTACTTTTGTTGGCTGCAGATAATCTAGAAGAAGCTTGGTATTGGTCAAATGCCAGTGATTTATATAAATCTGTAATAAATGAAGCACTGCTCGATGCCAAGCAGGGATAGTCTTTTCTCCCCTTGCCAGCTTCTGTTTTCCCCAGGAGCTGTCATATTCTTAATATAGCCTCCGTGTTTCGTAGCAGAAGAATCTCGAGTCTTCAGTTATTTATGTGTTGTACTTTGAACCTACACTAAGGTTAGCTGTGCCATGAAGTTCCTCTCAGCCCTATTGCTTTAATAAGGCACTCCTTTATCCCTTTCTGGTTTATTCTTTACGTTGATGATGATGATGTTCCTCATTTGTTCTTAATGTTGATGTCTGCTCCAGCTGGGTGCCCTGCCAGACCCCCGCTCCTGTCCGGATTTACTCTTGCAGGACAGGGATGGAGGATGCAGCTGAGAGACCAGCTCTGCAGTGGCCATTTTAACAACAAATCTGAGCAGAAACGTGGCTGAGCTGCCCTCCTTAAGATCTGCTTGTTAGCTCAATTTTTTTAATTTTTATTATTTTTTTTTGGCAGGAGGAGTATAGGTGCTCCCAAATTGCCAGACCCCACATCTAGGGGGACGAGCATCGTTAGGGGCTTGGGTTCTTGACGTGCATGAGTGCATCTGCAGTACTTGGAAAGGCTGCCTAAAACCTCACGTTTTTCTTAATGAAAACAGGGGAAAAAATGGCTGAACTGCAACAAATTTGTAGTTTGAAGAGGCCGGTAGAGAACAGGCATCATCTTTGTTAGCTCTGTCGTGCAGGTAGTCAAGGCAGCGCGGGGCGTATTGCAACACGGCTAAAAGTATTCCACGCTCTATCTCCATTAGGCATCTCAAAAGCTTATTTTGCTGTGGAAAAACCGTGTGTTTGTGTCTGAAGGCAGGCTTGATCTCTTTAAGCTTTATCTTTGCCGGAGTCTAACCTTGAATTGGGGAGTCACGAATCTATAATCTCGTTTCAGCGTGATTGCTCTGCAGAACTGCAGCAGGATTTTCTCCGCTTGCTCTCGCTCCCTCTCCCTGTGTCAACGCTGGTCCCTTGCTCCTGTCGTGAGACAACCATGATTTCTACATGCCTGCCTCATGCCTTCCCACCCCGGCCTTTGAGCTTGTTTCAGGATGTCCCGGCTGCATAAAAAGTGGATTAAACTGTTTGGTTTTTTTGGGGCCTGGAATATCCACTTCATTCACAAAACAGGCTGCTGTGGGTGCTGCAGGAGCCTGCCTGCAGAATGGTGGTCCCCTTTTTAACAGCAGAGAAGGTTTATATCCGCCTCTTGGGAGGTGGTGGATGCTTTCTGGGTGACCTCTTCTTTGGGAAAGGCAGTGGCTGTGACTTCTGAGAGGCAGAAAGACCACGTGAGCTCCCTGCACTGCTGGTGGTACCTTGTTCCCACCCATGTTTGGCCAGGGGATGTGGGATTTTTGAGGTGCTACTGGGAACATAGAATCATCATTGTAGGTTCAGGCTGGATATTAGGAAAAATTTTTTCACTGAAAGGGTTCTCAGCCCTTGGAATGGGCTGCCCAGGGAGGGGGTTGAGGCCCCATCCCTGGAGGTGTTCAAAAGACGGGTTGATGTAGTGCTGGGAGGTCTGGTTTAGTGATGATGCTCCTTGTTTGTTGTGCGGGTGTCTATTTTTGTCAGTTAGGTTGATGGTTGGACAAGATGATCTTTAAGGTCCCTTCCAACCTAGAAGATTCTGTGATTCCAGTTGGAAAAGACCCTTGGGATCATCAAGCCCAACCATCAGTCCCCCCTCTACAAAGTTCTCCTCATCTGCATATTCACCCTTCTGTAAGCCTTTTGGAGAAGAGTCTACATTTTTGACCCCTGAAATCATGTACCACTGGGCATATTAATCTTCTAAAGTCAGTGGCTGGTTACACAAGGTGTTTCATAGGCCTGGTCTGGGGCTTTTTTAACAACAAGAAAGCTCCTCCCTTTTAGTACAAGACCCTGTATCTCGTTGACTGCTGAGCCCCATGGTTGTCAGGGGTTGCCTCGAGTTTGGTACCAGCCAGGAGATGATGCCGATGCTCATGAGCTGGTTGATGGTTGGACTAGATGGTCTCAAAGGTCCCTTCCAACCTAGACAATTCTATGATTCTGTAGATGGTGTGTCTGTGGAAAAAAGCTGTGAAACACACCAGATGAAGCATCAGGAAGCAAAGTGGCTGGGGTGGTATTAAGGTTTAGAGAATTAGTGAGTCGCATCTATCAATAGTTAGTCCAGTGGTAGAGGCTCTGCTGGATTCCTGTGTATCTTAAATGAAAGAGATCACTGTAAGAGGTCAAAGATGTACAAGTAACGGCGCCGATGCTCATGAGCTGGTTGGTGGTTGGACTAGATGGTCTCAAAGGTCCCTTCCAACCTAGACAATTCTGTGATTCTGTAGATGGTGTGTCTGTGAAAAAAGCTGTGAAACACACCAGGTGAAACATGAGGAAGCAAAGTGGCTGGGTGGTATTAAGGTTTAGAGAATTAGTGAGTCGCATCTATCAATAGTTAGTCCAGTGGTAGAGGCTCTGCTGGATTCCTGTGTATCTTAAATGAAAGAGATCACTGTAAGAGGTCAAAGATGTACAAGTAAACTCAAAGCAGGAGTTGAAAAATGATCTATTTATTTATTTATTTTTCTTCCCTCCCCACACCATATAGGAAGCAAAATGCTGTGACAGTCTTTGAGGCGAAGATGCTATACTGTCTTGAGGTGGGCATTTTTGGTAATTCATGGAAATAATTCCATGAATGAATTATATACAATGGCAGCTGAAAGATGTACAGCCTATACATGGGCTAACCTCCTCCAGTGGTGTGAGCAGATGATGCCTCACGCTGCTTGGTTTGGAGACCGTGATATCACCTTGGAAGGTTCTCATTGCCCACTCACGCTTCAGCAAGGCTGCATCCAAAGCATCGGTGGCTTCAAAGTCACTGATACTTATGTGAGGTACAGTGGTGGCTGGCAGGAATGGTGATTTTTAAATGTTTTACCAGGTTTCCCTCTCACCTACCATTTTGAACAGAGTGGGGTCCGTGGAAGGGACTGAAATGAAAGCTGGGACTAGAGGATAAAATCCATGCATACTTCTGTAACCCCATTATCATAGAATGAATCACAGAATGGTTCCAGTTGGAAGGGACCTTAAAGACCATCCAGTCCCAACCCCCTGCCCTGGGCAGGGACACCTCCCACCAGACCAGGTTGCTCCAAGTCCCATCCAACCTGCCCTTGAACCCCTCCAGGGATGGGGCAGCCACGGCTTCTCTGGGCAACCTGGGCCAGTGTCTCACCACCCTCACAGCAAAGAATTTCTTCCTGAGATCTCATCTCAATCTCCCCTCTTTCAGTTTAAACCATTCCCCCTCGTCCTATGGCTCCCCTCCCTGATCCAGAGTTCCTCCCCATCTCTCCTGCAGCCCCTTGAGGGACTGGAAGGGGCTCTAAGGTCTCCCTGGAGCCTTCTCTTCTCCAGGCTGAACCCCCCCAACTCTCTCAGCCTGTCTTCATTATAATAATGATTATGCCAGTCTTACCCAGTCAAGAAAGTGTCATTACATAGAAGAGCAAGAGATGGTCCTTTCAGTGTGCTCACTCACTAGGGCCACGCTGTGTGGACTCTCATTTGGAACAGGAGCCTTTGGGAAAGCTTTTCAGACCTGGGAAAAGATGATGCAGTTTTGCCCTTATTGCCGTGTATTTATATGTATGTTGGCTTCATAAAAAACAATAATTGTGATGGGGATGGGTTCAGGATGCAGTCTAAATTATTTAGTGAAATACCTTGTGTCCAGAGCTGCTGGATTCTGGTTAGTGGTACCTTCCTGAGGTAGAACATCTCCAACCGACACAAGTGGTGGTTGGTTGGAGAAGTTTGGTTTATTAGGAGTGAGCTGTTCTCAGAATATGTCATCTTACCAGATACCTTTCTTTTTCTTCCTCTGTTCCTCTACAACCCCAAAAGTCAGGGGAAGATGGATCGTTGACCACTCTGCCTAAAATCAGCCAGTGCTTCAATACAGACTTCCATTCAGACAAACTTTTATTCGACGGGCTCAGGCACGAGCTGCTTGGGTGCTTCCTCTTGCTTCTCTTCTGGAGGTGGCAGATGGCTGAGGTGGGAAGCTACTGCAGTTAGGCTGAGGAAATGTGTATAATCACCCTTAGGGGCTGGTGCAGCCTTCTTGTAGAGACAATAACTTATTCCCACCCTACTTGTTTTGACTTCCTCTCCTTCCAGTTTAACTTGGGTTGGAACGCGGTCTGTAGAAGAAACGGTATTTAAAAGCTTGATCCACGCTTGGAGTCAAACTAGTGTTACCCAGGACGGGCCTCTGCTTTGTTTATAACCCTATGCTAACTAAAATGAGTTAATTACTGAGCTGCTTGGAGTCAAACTAGTGTTACCCAAGACGGGCCTCTGCTTTGTTTATAACCCTAAAATGAGTTAATTACTGAGCTTCTTACTGCGTGAGAAACCAGTTGGTCACCGAGCTGATGGGATGACAAGAAGTAGTTAAGCACCTCAAGGTTCTCTCATACGTCAAAGTACGTATCCCTGTACCAATTGGGTCAGAGCTGTGGCTGCTTGAAAGGAAGTCCATGTCATCCTCAAGAAGTTGGCAAACTTAAACTTTTTCTGTCCTGAGATGACTCGATATTTTAAAAGGACAATGTGAGGAAGGGTATCCCTACCCAAACGACCATGGAGGAGCTCACGCCTGCCCAGAAATGTTTTGCTGACTCTGCAAAATTTAATGCACGTGTCCAAAAGGGCTCTTGCTTGGGTCATCCTGAAGGATATGGAAGCCCAGGTGGAGTTATGGATTAGGTAGGCAGAATAATGATAATCTTGGGTGTCTAAATAATGGGTGAATGTCCCCAGTAAAGGTGTGCTAGATTTGTGGATTTGCACCTACCACCTGACGTCGAATAAAGCAGTATCTCCTCTCGAAACTGCTTCTGGGCTCCAGAGCTTTCGTTTCAGGTAACACTGGCTTCAGCACCTTAGGGTGATGGTTAAAATTTAGTTCAAGTGGCACAGCTTCTGGCTGTAGCTTGGGGTGGTTAAAACTCCAGCACTTGGCTCTGGAGTGGAAACCAGAGATTAACGTAATCAATATGAAGAATGTAAGTGCCTTGCTGATGCAGAAGTCTTACCAAAAACTCTTTTGATCGTTCTCCCTTTTCCCCATAGCATATACACTTCAGGTAGTCCACAACATGGAGGGAGATGAGGTGGTTGAACCTTGGCTCTTGTGGTATTGGTGCAGTCGGTTGACTTTACCCCGGCACAGGGTGTGAGTGTTGCTCTCTGCAGTGTGGCTCGGACACCTCTCGGGCAGATATCTGTCTGACCCCACAAACTGCCCATTAGAGTCCCATAAATGGGCCGTAACCACAGCTCCTGGGCTGAACTGGGTGCTACTGGTCAGCAGCAGGACAGGTCTGCATCGGTGCGTGTTTCCTATCTCAGTCCTTTGGTGCTGACCTCAGCAGCCTCCGCACCAGTGGAGCCATCGATGGGAAATTAATTTCCTTAGAATGGGTGAAAGCCAAGCCAGGTGCCTTCTCTTTAAGAGCCTCAGGAAGAAAAGTGTGGCCTGAAAAAGCAGTGTTTCCTAGGCTATCCATTGGAAAGTAGCCCTTGGAGCCTGATGAAGTTCAACAAGGGCAAGTGTAGGGTGTTGCACCTGGGGAGGAATAATCCCGTGCACAAGGACAGGTGACCTGCAGGAGAGCAGCTCTGAGGAGAAAGACCTGGGAGTCCTGGTGGACAACAGGATGCCCATGAGCCAGCAATGGGCCCTTGGGGCCAAGAAGGCCAATGGCATCCTGGGGTGGATCAAGAAGAGTGTGAGCAGCAGGTGGAGGGAGGTCATCCTGCCCCTCTGCTGTGCCCTGGGGAGGCCCCATCTGGAGCACTGGGACCAGTTCTGGGCTCCCCAGTTCCAGAAGGACAGGGGACTGCTGGAGAGGGGACAGCAGAGGGTACAAAGATGATGAGGGGCCTGGGGCATCTCTCTGATGAGGAGAGGCTGAGGGACTTGGGTCTGTTTAGTCTGGAGAAGAGAAGGCTGAGGGGGGATCTGATCAACACCTATAAATCCTTCAAGGGTGGGTGTCAGGCGGATGGGGCCAGGCTTTTTTCAGTGGTGCCCAGGGACAGGACAAGAGGGAATGGACACAAACTTGAATGTAAGAAGCTCCACCTAAAGATGAGGAGGACCTTCTTTGCTGTGAGGGTGGCAGAGCCCTGGCAGAGGCTGCCCAGGGAGGTGGTGGAGTCTCCTTCTCTGGAGACATTCAAACCCCACCTGGACACGTTCCTGTGGGACCTGCTCTGGGTGGCCCTGCTCTGGCAGGGGGTTGGACTGGATGATCTCCAGAGGTCCCTTCCAACCCCATGGCATTCCATGATTCTGTGTGATTCTGTGACTATGGTTGCTCTTCAGGGTGCTGTGGGAACACAAAGTTATTCTTCTCAGAGCGGAGCCATGGATCAACTGATGCCATTAGTGCCTTCTTGTGAGGAGATGTGATCCTGTGACTATGGTTGCTCTTCAGGGTGCCGTGGGCACACAAAGTTATCCTTCTCAGAGCGGGGCCATGGATAACCTGATGCCATTAGTGCCTTCTTGTGAGGAGAGGATTCTCTCGTTGCTCAGAAAGCCTAATTGTGTACTTTATTTGAATGCCTATGGCTTTCCTTGCAGCAGAAGCTAAACAACGTCATCTGTCGGCTAAGTGCCTGTTAATGTAGGTGATGGCTCAAGCACTTTTTTCTTCCTGGTGAGATTTTATAACGTTTTTCATCATTTATGTATATCAGACTTATTTAAATTTCTCAGGTTCTGTTCTGAAGGTACTTTAACCTCTGGGCTACAGGTTCTTTTAATTTGAAGTAGGATCTAAGAAGGGAGGAACCGTCCTGTTATTCATACTTCAGTTAGAAATCCCTGATCTTCAGCTTCTTAAGTCTCGTCTTCCAGCCAATTCTATTACAATTTACCTAAGCAATGAATTCAATAAATGAGTTAAATATCCTTGACTGAAATTGTGCTTGCACTCCACTAAGCCTTTAAAGTGCTGGAGATGCTTTTCTGGGTCCCTGCCGTATGGAGCGTACACCCTCAGCTGTAGTTGCTAGAAACCGAACAACTCGCGGTGTCAGAAAACAAAATTTTAAAATGCTGAGCTTATTATCTGGGGATAAAACCATTAAGTCCATGAATCTGGAGTTGGGAGGAGGAGAAACGATCTATAAGCCTTAGAGGGAATGGCTGTTCTTTAGGTTCCTCACTAACTGTAATGAAGGAAATAACCCCTTTCGCCAAGTCACTGAAGTTGGATGGTTTCCAGGTTGGGTCAACTTTGACCCATGTCCAACTGCTGTTGTAAACCTTGACAGGGAGGGACACCAGTAGAGGTTTTTCCTTCTGGGAATGTATTCTTGATTTCTTCTCCAAGGTTGGCTCTTTTTTTTCATCGTTTGGACCCTTTGCTTTTCTGTGTGTGGATTTGTTTCTCTAGCAAAACTGGTACTCACGCTTCCCTAATAGGGGCTGGATGGGAAGTGCCAAAATGAGGTGACACAGACACTTGGCTTCCTCAGTAAAATTCACCGGGGCTGAGGGTACAGCAGCTGGAACTCCATTTACTTGCCAGAGCATCCTGTGCTGTGTACAGTCACGCACATCCTTACCGCACCAGAGCTGTGGCATCTTGCAAATAAACCTTGAAACCAAGGTTAAATAAATGTACATATACGTACCATCAGAGAATTGTCCAGGTTGGAAGGGACCTTGTACATATACGTACCATCATAGAATTGTCCAGGTTGGAAGGGACCTTTAAGATCATCAAGTCCAACCATCAACCTAACTCTGATGAAAACCATCACTAACCCATGTCTCTAAGCACTATGTCAACCCATCTTTTGAATACCTCCAGGGATGGTGCATCAGCCCCTTCCCTGGGCAGCCCATTCCAAGGCTTCATAACCCTTCACATGGAAACATTTTTCCTCATCTAAAATCTGAACCTCCCCTGGTGTGACTTGAAGAGTCAGGGGCATGACTGGATCTTTTAACCCCTTGCCTGGCCATTCGAGCTCAAATAGGACCTTCACTGACAGCTTCATCACTTGTTAATTACATCCCCCTTATTTTAGAGCTAGCAGGCACAGAACCTGAAATGGTTACAGCATTTCCGAGCTGTTATTACTCAAACAGAAATATTCTGGCTGCTGTTTGCATGCCAACTGTTACGGGCGATCTGCAAGCGGTGACTAATCAAGTTATC
Source organism: Calidris pugnax (assembly GCF_001431845.1). Classification (NCBI taxonomy): domain Eukaryota; kingdom Metazoa; phylum Chordata; class Aves; order Charadriiformes; family Scolopacidae; genus Calidris; species Calidris pugnax. The sequence continues at coordinate 21,860 of NW_015092564.1, forward strand.
TCCAAACACGTCTCCTCCTGATGCCCTGAAGGGAAGTTATGGCTGAATCCCAGGGCCGGACAAACACCTCCGTCTGCTCTTGAGTTTCACTCGGGTAGAGGTTGACCTGAGAGCTGAACCAAACACTCTCAGTTGAGTTTTCTGAAACATTAAACAAGCCTGATTGTTTGAGGCATATGCCTATTGGAAGCACAAACCAAGCTGTTCTGATCTGACACCAGGACAAACAGAAAAATCCAGTATATTCTGTAGCCGCTTGGGGAGTGGGAGCAGAGGGGGATGGATGAGAAGGGAGCTGGTTGAGTAAGGATGGTGAGGTGTAGGCATTGGGTTTGATGAGAAGGAAGAGGTGAGAGAGAACGGAAGTGGTGCTGAACCTTCTTGCTTCAAAAGTAGTTGGAAAAGCAGATCCTGGAGGGAGGAATTTCTATTTGGTGAGTAAACTGAGATGATCAGCTACCGGTGTGGTGAGAGCCCTGGGATAATCCATCAAACTAATGGCATGTTGAGTCACTCAGAGCTTCCCAGCATGGGGAAAAGAATCCTAGAAAGACGTGAGGCTTGACACGGATCCTATCACCCATGGGTGAAAAGGTTTGAGCTCTAGAAGCCCAGCTTGCAACTGGTGGCCGCGTTGGCCGCTCATCCTTGCTACTGGTAGTGACAGCGATCACAGGGATCTGAAATCTGGGGAGTCACTAGCAGAGACTGAGATCTTTGTGCTATTGGATGCTTACAGGCTTTAAGATGCTTTTTATTTTACTATTAAACCCCCCCCCTGTTTTAATAGTAATAACTGAGCTTTTTTTTTTTTTTTAATTAAATAACTTGGAAGTCTCTCTTCGTCTGCAAAGCTTCTGAAGCAGCGTAGTGGGCCAGGTGACTGGTGAGAGGAGGGGTGCTGGATGTGATTCTTAAAATAACTGTTAGGCTCATAACTCCTCCTCTTCCTCTCCTTCCTTACAGATGGAAAGATTTTAGTCTCCCTAAGAGATTTCATAAGTTGTACACCTATTCCAGAAACTTAGACGCGTCTCCTGGCTGGAATGAGTACTTCAGTGGGACGACTAATGAATGGTTATTTCTGCAAAAGCAGCTAATGTGTATCTGTCTGTCTTTTTCAGTGGTCACAGGAGCTACCGATGGGATTGGAAAAGCCTATGCAGAAGAGGTAAGAGTTCTTATCACTTGGAAGTGTATCTGGATCCTTGGCAAGATGTTGTGCTGTCTCAGCATGTCCTACCTCCTCACCTGATCTGAACGTAGATACCTGTGGAGAAAAGAGGTCCCTCACCTTGCCTCCCTCAGGTGACCAGACAAAAGTTGTCTCCCTTTTTGTTAGTTTTCTTTATTTGTGAATTCTGTTTTCAGCCCTTACCTTGCCCTTCAGTTTTTATTGATTTTTTTTTTTTTTTTAGCGATTACAATTATTTTAACTTTCTCAATCCTTGGTATTTCCAGGCACTGACTAAAGAGCATTTCTAGCTGCCTGCACTATGGTCCGATTATTCCCTATAGTCCATGAAATCTCTGAAGCTGGGTTTTACTTCTGTCTCTTTTACTGTACTTTTCCTCTTGATGGATCCGTGGGCTCCAAAGAGGGTGCTGGAATGTATCGCTTCAGACAGAAGGTGCCTGTTAGTATGGGGCAATTTAGCCTGTAAGCCCAGAGAACATCATGACAAATAGTGCTGACTATGACAACTTAGAGCAAAAATAACTTTCTACTCCAGCCATCAGTATCAAAAAGATCCTGTCTGTACTCATTTTTGTGTTCTCTGAAACACCAGTGTGACTGCCCCATCCCTGGAGGGGTTCAAGGCCAGGTTGGATGGGGCTTGGAGCAACCTGGTCTGGTGGGAGGTGTCCCTGTCCAGGGCAGGGGGTTGGAACTTGATGATCTTTAAGGTCCCTTCCAACCCGAACCTTTCTATGACTTTGTGTGAGGAGATCAGCTGTGAGAGATTCCCTTTTTCTGGATTTCTTTTTGCTTTTGTTCTGCGGAGGGGAGGGTAGTGTTCATCTTGACGGGGTAGTCCTCATCCTTCGGATATCGCTGACGTCCCTGGGTGCCCTGTCACCCCCACCCTGAGCCCCTAGGTTCCTTTCTGCTTTGCAGAAGTCCTTCTTGGGTCAAGGAAAGCTGATCACAGGTGTGAGATCCTGCTGAGAAACACTTGACTGTTTCAGCTTCTCTGCTGTAGGCACAGATCACCCCAAAAGCACCCCAAAGGGTACAAATATTCATCCTTGGGCTATAGAATAAAACACATTTCTTCTTTTGTTAAAAAAAAGTATTATTGTTATTTATTTATTTAGAATAAAACACATATCCACCCTTTGACAGTTTATGGGGATGAAGAATATTTGATAAAATTGAGTGTGAATGTGGGGTGAAATGTGGAATACTTGAAAAGGCTTCTGAATCACAGAACCACAGAATGCTATGGGGTTGGAAGGGACCTCTGGAGATCATCCAGTCCAACCCCCTGACAGAGCAGGGCCACCCAGAGCAGGTCCCACAGGAACGTGTCCAGGTGGGGTTTGAATGTCTCCAGAGAAGGAGACTCCACCACCTCCCTGGGCAGCCTCTGCCAGGGCTCTGCCACCCTCACAGCAAAGAAGTTCCTCCTCATGTTTAGGTGGAACTTCCTATGTTCAAGTTTGTGCCTGTTCCCTCTTGTCCTGTCCCTGGGCACCACTGAAAAAAGCCTGGCCCCATCCTCCTGACACCCACCCTTGAAGGATTTATAGGTGTTGATCAGATCCCCCCTCAGCCTTCTCTTCTCCAGACTAAACAGACCCAAGTCCCTCAGCCTTTCCTCATCAGAGAGATGCTCCAGGCCCCTCATCATCTCTGTAGCCCTCTGCTGTCCCCTCTCCAGCAGTTCCCTGTCCTTCTGGAACTGGGGAGCCCAGAAGTGGTCCCAGTGCTCCAGATGGGGCCTCCCCAGGGCAGAGCAGAGGGGCAGGATGACCTCCCTCCACCTGCTGCTCACACTCTTCCTAATGCCCCACAAAAGACCATTGGCCTTCTTGGCCCCAAGGGCCCATTGCTGGCTCATGGGCATCCTGTTGTCCACCAGGACTCCCAGGAAATCTTCCATTTTACTCTCGAGATGTCTTCAGAAGTCTGCCAGTGGAGGCTTGACTTGCTACTAGGAAATGCCATCAGGTTGCTATAAATGCCACTGGCAAACAGCTGCCTGGGCACTGATGGCTGTGATTACTGCCTTCTCCTTGGAGGAGTGTGTGAGGAATGTATGGCGTGTTGAGAATCACCTCTTTGAAAGTTGGACGTGGCCACCAGCAAGTGATGGAAGAATGTTATGAGTTTGTGGATTCTCTGGTTATGCTCTGTTCTGCTGGTTACTTCCCTTATTTTCCAAACAAAGAGGCATTTTTACACTTCTTAGTCTTGCAGTATTATGATCTTTATTCCTTACTCAGCACTAATGTCCTTTTCATCACTAGACTACCCCTTCATGAAGGGTAGGGTGCCATAGTATATATGAGTTTTCTTCTCTGTTCGGGTGATGCTCACCCAGTCTTTGTTTCAATGCAACGTGCTTTTATTTTTCCTTTTTTTCTTTAAAGGCTGTGGTCAGGCGTTGCTATTTGTTGCCTCTTTCTTGCTGTTTTCTGTTCACTTTTGCGAATCCTGAATTTAAATTTAATCTCAGATGTATTTTTGTGCTATTGATAAACTAGAGGTTGTGATCCCGTTGCGTGCTCTGCTACGCACATCTGCTTCATATCGATTTTTTGTAGATCCTCTTGCTATACCTTCTCTAACAAGAGCTTTAACTCTGCTTTGGTGGGCTGTCAGCGACACCCCTTTCCATCTTGGAGAGAAAGGGCTTTAGCAGCAGCTGTGTTTTGCTGCCAAAGTGGAAAATGTGGTAGTTACTAAGGTGGGATTTGGGGAAATCAGCTGCCTGCATCCACCGAGTCCGTTT